>NW_027555847.1:700270347-700790347 GCF_003287225.1 Phascolarctos cinereus | reverse complement strand
ATCAGATTGATCTATAGCTGGCCATTGGACCCAGATGGCTCTGGAGGAGAAAGTGATGCTGGTGACTTTGCACAGCCCTCCCTGACTTAAATCCAATTCACTTGCAAGTCATGGCATCACCTTCCTGATGTCGTGATGCTCTTTGAGAACAGAGGACAAACAATAACAAAGAATGTTATAGTGGGGCTTCTTTTCAGGTACAGTTTGTACTACACGGCCACTAAAGTCTCTTCTACTTCTCAAATTCTGTGATTCTGTGGCTGGAAAGTCATTGTTTACCAGACAGTTGTTTGCATTTAGGTCTGATTTCTAGAAAATAGCCTTGTCTCGATTCAATTCTCCCATAGCGAAATTAGGGCATGGCACTCCTTTCTCCTGCCTCTGTAGTTTTGCCCAACTTGCGTCCTGTACCTCAAACGTAATCTTTCCTTACCACTTCCCTCTTGGGAATCCATGGTGTTCTTCAAGAATCAGTTGAACCACCAACTTCTTTTTGAGGCCTTTTGTAGGACCCCTTCCCCTCCTACCACCTCAACTCTGGCTCCCAAGGCTAACTTGGATCTGTTCTGTATAGACCTATATGTGTGCCTGTCATCTCCTCAGTTAGAACGTAAGCTCTTTGAGGGCAGGGACTATGTTATCTTTTATCTTTCGTATCGCAGTGGCTAGCACAGTGCTTAACACATAGCAAGCTTTTGGGGATCAAATGGGATAATCTATGTATAACACTTGGCAAACTTCAAAGTGTTATATAAACTCTAATTATTATTGTTGTTGATGATGATTAAAATGATTAATTGATTTAATAAATTCAACCAATTGCTCAATTAAGGTAGCTTCCTACAGTGGAAAGAACACTGTCTCTAGAGTCAGAGGACCTGGATTTGAATCTAGACTCTAGAATTTACTAACTGTGTGACCTTGGGCAAGTCATAATTCACCTTCCTGGGTCTCAGCTATCTCATCTGTAAAATGAGGGGGTTGAACTAGAGGGCCTATGAGATCTCTGATTCTCTCAGTGAAAAAAAAAATTCTGCATTAAAACTAACCCTTCAAATGGGGTACAGAAGTCTATTCTGCCCTACAGGAAAATAGAAGGGGAAGGAGATAAGAGAAAGGGGGGAAAGATAGAAGAGAGGACAGACTAGGGGAAGGGGTATTCAGAATGCATTTCATCTTGGGGTGGGGAGAGGGGTGAGATGGGGTGAAAATTTGGAACTCAAAATCTTGTGGAAGTAAATATTGAAAACTAAAAATAAATAAATTTATATTTAAGGAAAAAAAAACTAATCCTTCCTAAACAGGGACTCCATCAGGCTTCATGGGCAGAATTATTTTAAATAACCTATAGAAATTCTGATTGTTCCGAAATCTGCCTTATTATAACTGCTGCAATTGCAGATGCATTTTATCTTGTTAGCATTCAGGGATCAACATAGTCTTACTTCAAATGCTGATTTGTTTTTTAATTTCTCAGAACAACTTCTGATTGATAAACCATGTTAATATCTGACTTCCTATTCATTTCAGTTAAATGTATAAGCAAATGGAGAGTCCCCTGCAAAAAGCAGAACTGGGGAAAGAATCTATTAGTGTCCTAGTTTCCTTTTTATTATTCTTGGGGTTTTTTTCCTAATGAGAAAAATGAACTGATGTGACAATGGACATGTAATGGAATCTAATGACAGTTAAATGGAGGAACTCTTAAAGTTTTTCTATTTTCAAATTTATTAAATTTTAATACTTTTCTAAGCACACAACCAGCAATGATTTATTAAACGATTAACATAGGGGTGAGGAACCTGCAGCCTCGAGGCCACAAGTGGTCCTCTAGGTCCTCAAGCGTGCAGCCCTTTGACTGAAAACAAACTTCACAGAACAAATTTGGATTCAGTCAAAGAGCCACGCTTCAGGACCTAGAGGGCCACCTGGGGCCTCGAAGCTGCAGGTTCCTATGGATTAACATGTGCCAAAATCCGTTAAGAACTGGGAAGCCAGGGGGCAGCTAGGTGGCACAGTGGATAGAGCACCAGCCCTGGATTCAGGAGGACCTCAAATCCGGCCTCAGACACATAACACTTACTAGCTGTGTGACCCTGAGCAAGTCACTTAACCCCATTGCCTAACCAAAGGAAAAAAAAAAGAACTGGGGAGTCAGGGGACAGCTAGGTGGTGCAGTGGATAGAGCACCAGCCCCGGATTCAGGAGGACCTGAGTTCAAATTCAGCCTCAGACACATAACACTTACTAGCTGTGTGACCCTGAGCAAGTCACTTAACCCCATTGCCTAACCAAAAGAAAAAAAAAAACTGGAGAGCCAAATAAAAAGCAAAAATAATTCTTGCCCTCAAGGAACTTGAGGAATTGTCACTAGCATTTCCAGAACTGTACCAAACAATAGTGGGGAGAATGACCATTGTTGCCTCACTCCTATATTTATTGGGAAAACTTCTCCTGTATCTTCATTGCATATAACCTTGCTTTTGGTGTTATATACTTTTTATTATATTTTTAAAAAAAGGTCTCTGTATATTTTGTAAGACTTCTAGCAGAAATGGATGCTGCACTTTGTCAAAGCCTTTTTCTGCATCTGTTGAGATAATCATGTGGTTTGGGATGTTTCTGTTTTTCATATGATTATGCTGATTGTTTCCCTACCACTGAGTCATCCCTACATCCCTCATACCAAGGGTATTTAACCCTTTTTGTGTTATGAGCCCCTTTGGCAGATTGGGGAAGCCTTTAGACTTCTCCGAATGATATTTTTAAATTGAAGGAAATGGTAAATTTCAGTTAGAGGTTAGAGAAAATAAAGATGTAGATTTTTTTTCATACAAGTTTACAGACTTAATGAAATCTATCCATAGACCTCCCAGGTCAAGAGCTTCTACTCTATATTCTATCAGTTAATGATCTTGTTTAGCTCCCATAGCCACAATTATCATCTTATGCTAATGATTCCCAGTTCTATGTCAGATAGCTAGGTAACACAGTGGATTGAGTGCTAGATTTAAACCAGAAAGTCCTGAGTTTAAATCCAATCTGAATTTTACTTGCTGTGTGATCCTGGGCAAGTCACTTAACCTTTTGCCCCAGTTTCCTCATCTCTAAAATGAGCTGGAGAAGGAAATGGCAAACCACTCCAGTATCTTTGCCAAGAAAACTTCAAGGCTCAGATTCTTAAAATCTAGCCAAATGTTCAGATTCTTAAAATCTAGCCACTGCAATATGGCCGATCTCTAATAAACCTTCTCTTTGGCTGAAAGAAGGCTTGGGTTGAATTCTTTTAGGCAGGACGTGCATGTTGTGATTTTGGGGTCTCAGCACCCCTAAACATTTTGGTGTCCCATACAGGGAAGCTACCTAACCCCAAGTTCTTCTCCAGCCAAGACTGAAAGGTATGTAATATTCCCCCCACTTCTTTCTTGCCCTGCAGTTGGGGTCACTCTCCAAGCACCTGGAAAGGCTTGGAGGTGCTTTTCAGGCAGACAGTTAAGAGGCTGTCTCGCATTTGGCCTGAGGCTCTCAGGCTCTCAGTCCTCTGGTTCGATTTGAGGCCATAGACCTGGATACACCTTCTGCAGCATAGAAGATAAAGGCAGACACCCTATCTGGAAGTGTATGCCTAATTCTGTCAATTCTCTCTGTGCTAGGGAACTGGGAAAACCACAGGTGCTTTTTGGCTCCCTAAGGCTTACTCCCTTCCCTCTACACCTCTGAATCCTCTTTAATAGAGGTTACAGGGAAAAGTTAGAACAGCTAAAAACATCTTAGCAGATTCTGGAAGTTTTGTGATCAGTCATTAAGGAGTTTTGAAACACTTCCTTACAATCCTAGTCACTCCCTTCTCCCACTCCCTTCCCTTGAGTCAAGAGGATATCTGTTAGTCCTTCTCATAGGAGAAGAGAGTTTCACCCTCTGAATTCACCTTCTACAGCATGGGCCCCTAGGTCAATGGCCTTGGGCCCATGGGGCAGCCTTTGCCTGGAAGTATCACGCAGGTTCTGCACAGCCTGCTCAAGGTAAAGAAGCTGGCCTCCAAACTTGGGGAAGCACGCTCTTTTAAATTTGTAGTTTTAACTGTTAATGATGAGATGTTGATTCTCTGTGTAATTTGGAAATGAATTTAACAAAATTGAAGCCACCTGATTGGTAATGAGTTTGTTTCAAGTTTCAAATTGGTGAACTTCTTGTATCAGTTACGTCAAGCAACTCTTCATAATTTAGTTACCACTAAATAATTTGGCCATTGTTGGTTATTGTTTTAATGTGTAAACTTGCCAAAAATCTTGTTTGGGTTTTGTCTGGCTGAGAATTTGCAAGTATATAGAAATAATCTCTAACGGTTGGCTTTTTACACCAGGACAAATTTAAATTGAGATGTAAATCCTGGAAAAGTTTTTCCCAAGCTGTGATTAGTGAAACTTGCTGTCTGAGATTTTATTTTGAGTTGTCTGATGGGTCACAATAATCCATCAATAATCAATAATCCACCATCTGAGAGAAATGCCACAAGCTACTCAGAGAGAATGTGATACTGGTGGGAAGCCAGCATCAGGAAAAGCTGAGAAGACAATTTTAGTCTCAGTCTAAGATGGGATCCTCCTGGTTCAGTTTCCCCATTATGTTCCTTCGAAAAGGAATGTTACCTACCTGGCTATTCCTGATTCTGGCTATGAGATGCATTTGATACAGTATGGTTGAAAAACTGAATTATCTAAATCCAAACAGAGCTAAGGATGTTTTATCCTGTCATTTCTGGGCCCTAAATCTAGTCCCTACTTTATCCTTTTATAGCAAATTTCTATAATCAGAGTAAGTGGTCAGTAAAAGATCAATGCAAGTGTGTGAAATCTTGCTGTTTTGACCTGAATGTGTAGTCATTCAATGCCCCCAAACAACTGAAATTAAATCAGAAACATCTTCAGTTTGGTTTGGGGAGGAAAATTTCATAACTGAAGTGAAAGCCTCTGGCAAACTCAAATTCATTTGTATAACTATTGAGCCCAGAGGTAAAAAACTTCTACCAGCAAAAGTGTTACTTAGACTTTAGAAAAAGTAACAAGATCAGATCATCCTGAAGGTCAAATGTAAATTATTTAAATGGGGCTCTTACATTTTTACTTCTTCCCTTGTAGTCTTTTCTGTCAGATTTTTGTCTTCCAGACTACAGGCCATTCACCTACAGCTGGTAGCACACAGTGGGCACCAGCCAATGTCCTTCCATTGTCCCCTGGATGCAGCCTGTGCTCTGTTCCAGTCAACCTCTTTGGGACCCCCTCGAGGCAGGTCAGCTCTATGCCCCCTTGCCAGCAGGAAGCAGTTTCAGAAGCCAAGACCTCCGTCCTTTACCTCAAAAGAATTTGGGTCCCATTTGTTTGAGGGGGGAATGATGGGGATGTCATCTGAACCCCTAAAAGGAAAAGACCATGACTTTGGGATCTGGACCCCAAAAAGGAAAAACCCTGGACATTCCCACCTGAGGCTATAATCTTATCAACTGGCCTTTCATTGTGGCTATGCCCAATCTCTCAATTCTGTTCTGTTACCTCTCAATTGCCCCTGGCCACTTTCCACCCTTAATCCTATCTAGACTCCATTCTCCCTTGGCCACATGGTCCAAGTCCCTGAAGTTCTGTTCACTCCAGCTTACTGGCCACTCCCATCCAGATCCTCCTTAGGCCCCTCCTCCAGTCACCCCAAACTACTTGGGCACTCCTGGATCCCTCTCACAGTCTTTCTGTATATAAGATCCATCTTGTCTCTATTAAGGGGCTCAGATTCTCAAAATCTAGCCACTGCAATACGGCTGCTAATAAACCTTGTCTTTGGCTGAAAAAAAAAAAAACCCAAACCTCATATGGGTTCAGAGTCAGACACGTCTGAAAAAACAACTGAACAAAAAGCTAGAGCTAGAGCATGTTGATATAAATGACAGATCATAGATGTAGACATATAAATACTCATATTATAGTGGTGTTTGCACGCTGTCTCTCTCCAACTAAAATGTGAATTTCTCGAGGGTCAGGACCATATTTTTGCCTTTCTTTGTATCTTCAGCACTTACCTGGCACATAGCCTTAAATGCTTATTGACCAAGTGAGTGCTTGAGCTGAACTTCAAAGATCTAAGATGTGCAGATTATGAGGGAAAGTATTCCAGGTATGGGGAAAAGCCAATAGAAATGGGAGATGGAGTATTGTGGGCAAAGAACAGCAAGTAGGACAGTATAGCAGAAGTACTGCATGCATGGAGGACAGTAACATGTAAGAATTCTGGGAAGATAAGAAGGGGACACAAACAAAATAAGTATTTTTGTGGGGGTAGGCAATAAGGGTTAAGTGATTTGCCCAGGGACACACAATTAGTAAGTGTCTGAGGCCAGATTTGAACTCAAGTCCTACTGACTCTAGGGCCAATACTCGTGCACTATGGCACCACCTAGCTGCTCCATAAGAGAGTATTTTTTATTTGATCCTAAAGGTAAATGGGCAGTCACTATAATTTTCTGAGTACAAGGGTGACACAGTCAGACCTATGCATTAGGAAAATCACTCTGGCAGTTAAGTGGAGGATAGATGGAATGGAAAGAGACTTGAAACAGGGAAACCAACCAGCAGGCTATTGTAATCATCCAAGAATGAGGTGATGAGAGCATGCATCAAGGTTGTGGCTGTCTTAATGGAGAGAATGGATTCTACATGAACGATGTTGTAGAGAAAGAAATTAAAAGATTCAGCAACTGAGTAGATGCATGGGAGAGCCAGAGTGAGGAGTTGGGCACGACACCAGCAATGCTAATCTGAGTATCTCAGAGGAGGGGGCTGTCCTCAGCAATAATAGAGATGTTCAGAAGTGGCAGGGGGTTGGGAAGAAAGATAGTTATACTATGCACATATTGAGTTCCCCATGCCTATGCAACATCTAGTTGCAAATGTCCAATAGACATTTGGTAATGCAAGACTGGGGTTCAGCAGGGAGGCTAGGGCTAGATATGTAGATCTGGCAGTCATCTGCCCAGAGATGATAACTGGACCCACGAAGACTAATCAGATCACTGAGTATAGATAGAAAAGAGGACTTAAGACAGAGCTACTTAGAAGTCGTGGATGTGATGTGATAAAGATCCAGTAAAGGTGACTGAGGAGGTAGGAGGAAAGTCAAAGAGATAAAAGAAGAGAAAGTATTTAGGAGAAGAGAGTATTTAGAAAAATCAGCATCAAATAGAGATGAGAGGTCAGAAGATGGATAAGGACTGAGAAAATAACCTTAAATTTAGCAAGTAAGAGATCACTGATAACCAGATTTCAATTTTCAGAGGTAGGGATTTATCTAAACTTTGTTTCTGTTATTTTTTTAAACAAGATTTCACTTTTCACATGGGTAGTGAAGAATTATCTAAACCTTAGGTTGGTTTTCTCTCTTCTTTTTTTTTATTATTCTCCTAGTTGCATGCAGTTTTCTATACAGTAAGTACTTCATAAGAAGCCTGATAGAGTGGAAAGAGAACTAGATCTGAAGTCAGAGAATCTGGGTTTAAATTTTAGCTAGGTCATTTACCTGTGTAACCTTGGACAAGTCACTTGATTTCTAGGGGCCTGTTTCCTGCTCTAAAATGAAGGGGATTGAGCTAAATGATGCCTAAAGATCCTTCCTGCTCATCATTCCACAAATGATCTTACGTTGAACTGGAGAAACTTGTGGTGTGAGACTCCTGGTACAATTTTGATTTGTTTTCATGTACTTCCTTGTGGACATAAAGGTACAGTATTATTAGAGAAATTTTTCTTCCACAATTTAAAGAACAATACATCATTTTACCTATGATGCAGACTGGTATAAAAAAATCATAGGGAAATGCCCAAAGGGCTATAAAAATGTGCATACTCTTTGACCCAGCAATAGCACTTCTAGGGTTATATCTGAAAGAGATCATAAAAATGAGAAAAGTACCCATATGTACAAAAATATTTATAGCAGCTCTTTCTATGGTGGCAAAGAACTGGAAATTGAGGGGATGCCCATCAGTTAGTGAATAGCTGAAGAAGTTGTGGTATGTGAATGTGATGGAATACTATTGTGCTATAAGAAATGATGAGCAAGCAGACTTCAGAAAAACCTGTAAAAACTTGTATGGATTGATGCTGAGTGAAGTAAACAGAACCAGGAGAATGTTGCACATGGTAACAGCCATGTTTTTGTGATGACTAACTTTGATAGACTTAGATCTTCTCACCAATGCAAGGATCGAAAAGTCTCACGATGGAAAATGCTATCTCCATCCAGAGAAAGAACTACGGAGTTTGAATGCAAGTCAAAACATACTATTTGCTTTTTTTCTTATGCTTTGTTTTGTTTCTTCTTTCTTGTGGTTCCTCCTATTGGTTCTAATTCTTCTTCACAACATGACTAATGTGAAAATATGTTCAATAGGAATGTGTATGTAGAGCTTATATCAGATTGCACACCATCTTGGGGAGGGAGGTGGGGAGGGAGGAAGAGAAAATTTTAAACTCAAAAGCTTATGGAAGTGAATGTTGAAAACCAAAAATTAATTAATTTTTAAAAATCATAGGGAAAATTCCCAAATCTCCAGTACAGATAACACCTCTTCTGAAAACCATGCAATAATACCATAGTATAATATGAGGATCATGAGCTTCACAGGTTTCCAGAGAACCGAAGGAAAAGCATCAGTGGCAGTTGAAGCAAAGAAAGGAGAGAAGAAAAGCCCCCAAACCCAGAACAGCAAAACCTCCAAATAAAACAGCCAAGTCTCTGTCCTTGAAAGTCTTCCCTGGCATCTAGCTTGTTCCTCTTTACAGAGCTTAAGATCTCAAACCTGTAAGCCCAGAGGGCAAGTCCAAGGGCAAAATAAAGGAGGAATCTTGTTCCATGACAAAAATTCACAGAAACTCAGAACTGGAAGAGACAGATCGTTTGCCCTGCCCTAAATCACATTTCCAACCCTGACTTCTTTCTCCAACAAGCCTCAGTGCAGGTAACTCTCCCCCTAACTTTTTAGGTTCCTTTAATGTGTTCTTCCCCCATTAGAATGTAAGCTCCTTGAAGGCAGGAAATGATTCTCTTTTTATTTGTATCTGTATCCCCAGCCCTTAGCATGGTGGCTGGCACAAAGTAAGCACTTCATAAACATTTGTTGACTGCATGACTTGATCACATCCATTTAGTGTGGAACCACAAATATAACGAGTAGAATAAGCTCCCTGAAGGCAGGGACTGTTCTTCATTTTGGCTTTGTATTACCAACAGACAGTCAAGTCAACAAGCATTTTTTTAGGCACCTAGTATATGTCAGGAATTGTACTAAGTGCTAGGGTCCTTGGGGTAGCTAGGTGGCGCAGTAGATAGGGCTCCAGCCTTGGAGTCAGGAGAACTCAGACCAGTCACTTGACACTTACAAGATGTGTGACTCTGGGCAAGTCACTTAATCCCACTGCCTAGCAAAAAAAAAAAAGGGGTCCTCCTCCTCCCCATCAAAGGAGGAACTCATAGCTTTAAGGGAGGAAACAAAATACAAACAAGGGACACACCGTGCAGGATAAATTGAAGATAATCAACCGGGGGAAGGGGCTAAGGAAAACCTGAAGAGGATTCTTATAGAAGGTGTGATTTTAGCTAAGACTTGAAGCCAGAGAGGACAGAGAGCATTCCAGGCATGGTAGACAACCAATGAAAATGCCCGGGGGGTGGCGGGGGGAGATGGAGTGTTGTGTGGGAGAAACAGCAAGAAGGTGAGTGTCACTGGATCATAAGGACATGGGGGAGCGGGGGGAGATGTAAGAAATCTGGAAAGGTAGGAAGAGGGCAGGTTATCAAAAGTGGCCAGATGACTTTAAGAAAGCTGAGTGAGAAGGACAAGCATTAAGGCAGTAGCAAACGATGGCCCCCTATTGGGTGAGACCACAGCAGAGATAAAGACAAAAAACTGGCAAATGAACAGTATAAAGGAGACAGAGCTCACTCTTTGTATTTAGATGGGGTTTTTTCTTTTTTTCTCTCCTTTGCTCTTTTTGGTAATACATGTCTTTTTTATATTTCAAATAACTGATTTTTTACATATTATCATTCTTGTATAATTGTAGTCCCTTCCCCCATCCACAGCAGAAACACAAGGTATGGAAGGAAGAGAAGGCACCATTTTCTCTTTCTCCTTCTATTTCCGCTGCCTAGTATGAAGTTTTGAACACTGAGGAATGGGGAGGGAGGAAGGGTGTGTGGATTTCGAGGGATGGGGATGGGTCTAAATCTATGATTTCATTTCTGTAGGGTGCTCCCTGTGAGGAAATTTCCTTCATCAATGCCTTACCTGGAAATTATATCAGAGTTGCCTTGTACATATTATTTAATAAGTGCATGTTAGATTGAATTTGTTATCAAAACCATTCAGTGCTCTCTCTCGCGCTCTCTCTCTCTCTCTTCTCTCTCTCTCTCTCTCTCTCTCTCTCTCTCTATTTCTCTCTCTTCCCCCTTCCCCTTCCCTCTTAGTTTGGGGTCCTTAGTTTTCCACGGCCAAACAATCATGCTTACCTAGCTAACTCTGAAAAAAGCAATCCCTAACTACTGAATGGTATCCACTGAAGGTAAAGGTAGAATCCAGAAGTACAGAATAACCTCTTTGGAAGATGCCCTAAGGCCACAACTTGTAAAGGGATGCTTCCTCTAAGTCTTAGCACAAAAATTTACTGAATGCAAGAAAGAGTAACCACATTCTTATAAACCCTTAACGCCCACTCTCCCTCACCCTAATGGTTCCACACCCTGTTCCCAATATATTTATTTAGCTCACCTATTCACTCATTTTGCTTTCTTGACTTTTCTTGAGGTGTTTCAGTGGTAGAAGCCACCAAACCAGAAAGTCTTCCAAACCTAGAGGATCTATGTTACTCCTTGTGGACTTCCAAAAGTTGTGCATACAGCAGGTACCAAACAAATGCTACATGAATGAACTACTCATTCTTCATTTCAATGGACCTTCTGTTTCACGGCATCTACAGGTCAGCCCTTTCTTAAGCTGACCCGAGAGGATGATTAATATTTTGTTTTGTACACATGTACATGGGTTGTCTTCACCAACAGTCTCTTGGAGGGCAGGAACTGTTTCATATTTGCCTTGATATCACCAGCTCTTAGCACACTACCCAGGCCACAGCAGGCACCTGATAAATGCTTGTGGATACATCTTTCCACCAGAATTTTTAACGAAATCAGTAAAAACACCAGAATATAAGAAAATGATTTTATTTCTAATTTTCAGTTCTGATACAGTTTACCAATACGCTTTTACTCTGATAATTCAGCCTTGCCGCTAGCAAAGCCTCTGAGCTAACACCCATAAATACAGGTCGGGAGGCGATTAACATCCACTATTGTTTCTGTACATAAACTACTCTTTTCATGTCGTTTTTTGACAATTGCAAACCGACTACATAATACAGGTGGGCAAAAAGGCAAGAAGGGAGTCTTCTGAAACACTAAATGTATAATAAACACAGCGCATATTGTCAACATGTGCATGAGTCACATCAAATTGATGACATCCTAAAATGTATTCCTTTTAAAGGACAGATTTTCAATAAAATATTACATTTCATTTAATACTCTGGTACAATACTTCATACACTGCAGGAAAAGTAAAAGTAGGCCTAGTCATCAGCTTCAAGGATCCCTTCTCATTAGCCTTTAGTAATAAAAAGAATCACAATTATGTCATAAATAAACAGGCAAAATTAATAATTACAGGTTTTGAGGTTGAGCGTGGAAACATTTTTCAAATTAGTTTTGAGTAATAAAAAGTTATGAAAAACACTGAAATGAGCTCCTAGATAGATTTGCAATCTGTTCCAAATAAAAAAAAAAGGAGCAAACATTTTAGTGAGGATACAGTAACAATAAACTACATTTCTAAACTAATATTCAAGAGGGAAAATTAAAAGTTCTGTCCAAATTAATGGCTAGCAGTCCTAATAAGATAACCATAAATCAGCGTGACCATTTGCTATAAAACTTTTTTTTAATTTTAATTTTTTTTTCTACAATGCACAGTCAACGAAACTGTACCAGGTTTGTACTGGTAAAAAATATATAATATATATATAGATATGTTGTGCCTCAGGAGTTACACTCTTAAGTTTTCTTGTGGTGTAAAATCTATAATCAAATACTTCTAATTCAATTGCTTTCCCATTCCACTGAACTAGAAATAATCCATGATGTCAAATTATTTTTAAAAACACCTACTAGAATTATCTCAAGATACAATGGGAGTCGATAAATAAGGTGAATTAAATGGAGCTTCCAAACAGTTCATTCCAGAAACAAAAATTTACCCTTCTGTCAGTGGAATCCCCTACTCCCTGGACATACTGTTTCTAGCAATTGACTAGCTATTTTTATTCCATCAGAGAATGGTGGAATGAATGCGGGGGGAAAAGGTGAGCCAATTAAGCACCACCATTTTAAACACATGTATTAGCTCTGGGCATGCATCCCTTTCCCCCTTGGTGCAGCCCAAATTTGAGAAAATCAGAAAAGACTCAATGTGGACTTCCTGTACACGGAGGATGCAGGGGATGCAGCAGGGTCTGCTAGTTCAACTGCCTGCTTTGTTAACATAGGAGCAAATATTGCCCCATTACAGAAGAGCACCCATTAGGGGAACCACACTTTTAAAAAATAACTAGATTACTGACTTCACAGTGCCTCAAAAAAGTTCACAGTACAATACCCTTGTCACTGTACACTTGTCTTTGTGCAAATGCAGCACCGGACCTGACATGTGCCACCATCTCCCCAGCAAAGAGTTTGGCTTTTTTTTTTTTGTAGTAGGGGGAGGCTGGTTGGAGAATATGTGTGCTTAACTGGATATCTGCCCTTTGTTTTCAGTATATAAGGATGTCCCCACATTTCTAAACAATTCACACCTCTCTATATAGATTTTTGGTTTTTGTTTTTTAAATGATTGGTTTAACTCTTTCCAATAGCAAAAACTGAATGGCATTTTACTGTTTAACTGCCACAAAATCTGAAAAAAGGGTCCCCCAAATTGGAAAACTGGCTGTTGGTGACAATGTTGTCAATTTTATTCATGGACTATGCATGAGTGCTCTGAGCTCAGACGTGCAGGTAATGAAGATATGTAGTAACGAGCACATGCTGGTATGTTTGTAAGAAATGGAATTCACCTTAATTATGGACTCTCACAACTAACAGGACAGCCTCCTTGCCTTATATCAAAGCACATGTCCAGCCTGTACTGGGTCCTGGCATGGAGACGCTAAAGACAACCCCTCCATCTCTCTCTCTCCCTGCCCCCTCCCCAATCAACCACATGAAAAAGTCCATTCCTTTCAACTTGGGCAATCACCATGATTTTCAGCAGGGCCACACACTAGCTAGAAGCTTCTGGTTTTCCCTAAAAGAGCTGTTCACTCTGAAGTCTCGTTGAATCCATTTGTTGCTTTTGTTTTTAATTTCAATATCACATTTCAGACAAATTCTCTAGCTCAAAACACAGAATCCTGCTTTCACAACTTAAAAAGAGCCAGTTCACTTCTGCATGATACTCAGAATTAGGACTCCAGGTGGGGCGAGGCAGGCAGCTGGTCAGGGTGCAATAAGCAAGCATGAATACCTCAACTAAAAACAGGTTTTAATAAATGTGCACACACATATTTTTGTGCCAAAAACCTCTACTGTTCACGGCATGGTGCTCCTTGAGGGCAGATGCTATCTCTCTCTCTTTCTCTTTTTATCTTGGCACCCCCCCAGAAGCCTAGCAAAGTGCCTTGGTGCTCACTAACAAACTAAATGTTAGTTCAATGGAATAACTCCTACCATATGTGACTTGAACAATGTGAAGTCTTGAAGCCTTCAATGGACTCACAGGAAACAATTTCCAAATGCAAAAGGTGACAATTTCCAAACCTTGCTGAAAGCATTCCAACATTTTGTCAACTTTCGTAGCAAAATTCATTCGTTGGCTACAGAATGAATGCGACTTCAAACATGATTCAAGGTCATCCGATCTACCCATCATTGCCCCCGGGTTCTGTTGCTTCCTCATATACCACCTTTTCTAAGCTGCTAATTCTGTGAGCTCCACTCGCCAATCTGTCATGGCTCAAGCTCTCCACTGTGCCCTCTTCAGTGTCATACAAGCTCATGTGAAATTTGGTAAAGTGTGACCAAGTTCTGGTGATGCCTCATGGCTGCAAACTACAGACTACCAGTCTCTGAAGGGTTAAAGCTGCAGGTCACCAGCAGCATGGGGATGGCCAGGCTACAGCACTTTAGCAATAAAGAACCAGAGCATCAGAGATACCAAAGATCAGAAAAGGGAGGGGCACAGCCACGGAGCAAGGGCAAGTGATGACCAGGCATGAGATCACCACGCTCCAGGGGGCGCCCGGCGGCCAGGGATCGAGGGAGACCCCGAGGACACCAGGGGGACCCTCCGGGGAAGAGCTGCAGGACAGCACGGACGAGGGCTGAACAACAGAAGACGGCGTGGATGGGCTGCCACCGGCATCCCTACCAACGTGCCTGCCCGCCTTGAGGAGATCCCAGTTCCATGGAGTTATCCAGGGCTCAATAATCATTCAGTGATCTGGCAGAACTGAGACACAGTTTGACAATTCCATGATACTATACTGATTTAGGAAAACAAGAAACAGTTTCATTAAACCAACGTCCCATACAGGACTTCACAAAGCCAAGTGAAAGAAGTTACCTCACCATCAAGTTACAGGACAAGTTGGGTTCAGAGAGTGCAAATACTACTGATTCTACCCTACAGGCATTGACATTAATGCAACAAGTACATTTGTACAATCAAACCACTGTACAAATATAAGGATATATGCTGGTGAAAGTCTGTCCCAAAGTCAAGAGTCCAAAGTACTACAATAAAGTAGAGGCAAATAAGAGAGTTTTCAAAGTGCAATAAAAAGATGCACTTACTTCAATTCACCCGAATACAGGCTTTATGCAGCCCCCTTGGGGAGAGGGCCTGAATTCTCTCTCATCTCAGGCCCAGCTGCACTCACGCTAAGTAGATCCTACAGACAGCCAAAGTCAGGGCATTCGCTCTTCTGTGCATGAAAATGACCAAACAGGTCTTCCCAAATGACTTCAGGGAAAACCAACACTCTACCCCAGCTCTACTGGAAAGAAGCTCCCACTCTTGGCAATGTGGGCCTGATGTAGTCACTGACTCTTCTCCACTCTGCCTCTGAGACCCGGGGAGGCTCAAAGCACAGAAACAAAAGACAGCCAGAGGGCAAGGAACCTGAGTAGTTACAGGGGCTCAAAAGGGAAGTCACCAGAGGAGCTTATTTGTCTTTACAAATATGACCAAAAATACTTCAGCTGAAATAAACACAATGAAGAACAGTGGAACACACATAGCAAAGAGGGATGTGGCTCTGGAAGGCACTTAAGGTAAAAGAAGGTTGGTGAAAATCCCATTCAATGAAACAGAAAGGAGCTATCGCTGGCAATCCTATCCCTCAGTCCTGGCACTGACCCCTTTCTGCCTTGCTTCAAGCAACCCTCTATGTTCGCACAGATCGACTTGAGCGACCCGGCTCAGATCATGCATCCTTCCACTGGATTCTGAAGTACAGATCACCTAGAGAAGTGTAAGGCCTTACTGAAAACCACAGGAGCCCCGAGCATGGGGAAAGGGTCACACATATCAGCTCACAGATGGCATGGCAGGGTGGTTGGGGTTGAGCAATCACAAAGAATCATCAGAAGCTCACTAAAAGGTCTTCTGCCTCCAACTGTCAAGCCGCTAGATGACCGTGAAGGCCACAGGAATCACCCCAGGCTGCTGCCGCCTCCTGCCGCTGCTACAAGCTGCTGCTTTTCTGAATGACTGCAAATGTTCCCTCCAACACTGGTCATCAGTTTTCTCTTCAGCATAAAGACAGTGACTCTGGTTCAAAGGGTTGTGCATGTTTTCCCAACAGAAACTCAACAACTAGGCTGAGAAATAAGTCAGCCATCTGCTAACAAAAAAAGGCACCTCCTCTCCAAAAACCATCATCACCTTCCACTTTGAAGTGGCCAATTGGAAAGGAAATGCTCGACTCCGTAAGCTTCAGGCATTAGGACATGATTCTATCCCCTATCAGTTACAATAGATAATAATAAAAAATTGTTCCCATTTGTACTGGATGTTGTTTTGACAGATTTTCCCAAATCATTGCTCCTTCAAAAAGTGCCCTTTCATGCCTCACAAAGAGAAAGAGAATAAATCTGCTCCAATTTTAAAAAGAAAAATGCTGATAATTTGAATTTTAATCACCCTCATCTGCAAAATGTGGAAACGAAAATTTAATAGCTTCCTCAATTTAAAACAAAATTCTATAAAATATAACATTGTCTACATTGTAGAGATGATTTCTTCTTATTTAAAAAACAAGCAACTGTAAATCAGGCATTGTTGAGAGAGAAATTCATGATCTTTATATGGTTTCGCACTTTGCTTATTAGCAGAAGTTAAACAGTCAGAATGCAAACCTTCCAAATTCATTCTTCACATGAAAGTACTTGCATCTTTCTTGACCTTTTGGGGGTGGGGAGGAATAGTCATATCTGGAAAGAGAAGGAAAAAAAAGCAAGAAATTATTTAGGAATGTATATCTAAAAGCTTAATAAAAATGAAGACATTTTGTTGATGTGGAATTCCATATTGAAAAAATAAGCTCATGGCAAATCACCACTTTCTATTTGTTATTAAGAAATACTTTTGTCTCTAATCTGAAGAGTTAAACCTTCTAAAAAGGCATTAGGGCCAATTAGCAGGGTAGAATACTTTAAAATTATGTAGGATCACTGACTCAGAAATGAAAGGGAACTTAAATAATGATCATTTGATCTAATTCCTTTGTTTTACAGAGGGGACAGTGATCTCTAAAAGAATGCATGGTGATCTGAACCTAGCCTTGTTGTATTCAGTGGCCCTACTAATGGCACAAAAGTGAGAGCCAATGCTAACTGGTTCCAAAAATATCTCAACACATCAGAATGTTGGCTGAAATCTTTCTTATTTAACAAGAAGTCGATCTTCTCTAATACAATAGATTTTGACAGGGATAAATGTATAGTCCTACCATACTCAGCTACACAGGTACAGTTAAGGGAGACAGCACTTTGGTTAAATGCTAGCTCAGTAACAGCGTGATAGAGCAGTGGAAGAACCTACTGCGATTCTTGGCTACATCAAAAGTGACCGCCTCCAGAATGAGGAGGTGACCATCGCCTGGGCCCCTGGCCAGGCCCCATCTGTAGTACTGTTTTCACTCCTGGGAATCACACTATGGAAGATCCCTGACAGACTGGGGCAGACTCAAAAGAGGGCAAGCAGAAGAATGAAAGGACAAGAGACCATGCCACGTCAGTCAGTTGAAGGAACAGAGCATACTTTGCCTAGAAATTAGAAGATTTGGCAGCACAAGGGGCTCGAAACATGTTCAAGGATTTGAAATGCTTTCATGTGGAAGGGCTCGTGAAGAGACATAGGTCGCCTAAAAGAGTTGGGGATGGGGATGGGGGGCAGCTAGAATAAGAGAATCTTAGGAAGCTAAGGAGAACTAGGGCAGCAGAGAGAGGCCCAAGATCCAGAAATAAGGAAGAGCTGATCCTGCTGTGCTATCAGACATCTTCCGCACAACTAAGGTCATTTCAGGCAGCATAGGTCAAGAAGGGCACTGATGAGATGGAGAAGGTCCAGAGGAGGCCAATCGAGAGGGTAAAAGGCTTTGAGTCCATGCCACACGAGGATCAGCTGAAGGAAATAGAGTTGGGAGAGAAGGGTACATAATTGATGCTTCCCAGTATTTGAAGGTTATCATGGGGGGAAAAGAAAAGCTATCAAGGTTATCATTTGTTTTACTCAGTCTCAGAGAGAAAAACAAGAAACAAAAGTTGGAAGCTGTAACAGGCCAATTTGGGCTCAATATCTAGAAAAGGTCCCTCCTAACTCTAGCCAATGGGACGCCGTGAGAGGTGGTGGGCTCTCCTTCACTTGAGGATGTCTGAGAAGAGGCTGGATACCAATGTCAGACACATTGCACAGGGATGTTCTTCACAGGTACAGGGTGTGTGAAGAGGCCACGGAGAGCCGAGACCATGCTGAGATCTGGTGATTCTCTTTGTTGTGCTTGGTCCCAGAGGACAGAACTTTTACAAGCAGTAGATGCAAGTCACAGAAAGACAAATTCCAGCTCAACCTAAGAACGTGCTTCTTAAGCAGGAGAGCTGTCGAGAGGAGGAATGAGCTGCCTTGAGAGGCAGCGAGGGCCCCAACATTTGAGGTGTTCAAGTGGAGCTGGGGATGCTGTCAAGATGATTCTCATTAATGAACAGCCTGGAATGAGGTCGACTCTGAGCTGTTTCTGCAGCTTTTCCCAGGGTCACCCAACTGCTATGGGGCAGAGCGAGGAAGAAAGCCAAGCATTCTTAACTCCAAGGGGTATGTTCCTCTTTACACGAGCCCCACGGCATCCATACAGGTTGTATTCTAGGCGGCCATGGCAGCCCCTACTAAGCAATTCAGAAAAAGAACTAATTCCCAAGAGAGATATCAAGTCACCTTCAAAGAATGAACTCTGATTTTTGTGGATTCTGAAAAGGTTGTCAAAGTAAACACTGGCAGAATGTTACCTTGGGGCGGGAATAGTTTATCAAAGTTTTTAACACAGTTTTAACATTGGTATATTTTCATTAAATATTTACAAATGTTAATGTTGAGAGAAATGAAACCTATCACAAAACATGCATACTGAACAGTAATCGATCACGGCCACAAACATTCTGAAGTTAATTACCCAGCTCTGAGCTGAAACCTCGGCAGGTCTTCTCATCTAAAACTCTTCTGCTGCTGCACCAAGCCCACATTTTCATATACTCTAGCGCTATCTTCTCTCATTCTGAAAAAGATATTTACAAAAATGCAAACCAGGCAGAAGAAAGGCATCTTGTTATAACGTCACCAACCAGAGTATCAATAACTTAGTCAATCTGAAGATATTATGCCACGACTTTCAGATCCTAAATTGCAAAGTCAGTATGAGGGAAAGAAGATACCTGGAAGTATGCTGCCAAGGAGGCCTGCATTCTGCCCCCACTGCTCATCGATAAAGAAATCCATTTCACAAACCAGCTCTCCGTTGTGGTAAAGAGCCCAAAAGATGTTGTTTGTAATTCATAAGACCTTTCCCTTTATTAGGGTAGTTAGAAGGAATATATATAGACAGAGGGCACAGGTGTGAGTTGAATATGAAGGGATGATATCTAAAAAAATAAAATTAAGGGGTAAGAGAGGAATGTACTGGGAAGAAGAGAAAGGGAGAGGTAGAATGGGGTAAATTATCTCACATAAAGGAGGCAAGAAAAATATTTTACAGTGGAGGGGAAGAGGGGGGAGGTAAGGGGGAGTAAGTGAACCTTACTCTCATCAGAATTGACTCAAAGAGGGAATAACACAAACACACTCAATTGGGTATAAAAAAATCTATCTAACCCTACAGGAAAGTAGGAGGGAAGAGGACTGGGGGCACGTCCCCCCCACCACAGTGATAGAAGAGAAGGCAGATTGGGGGAGCGGGTAGTAAGAAGCAAAACACTTTTGAGGAGGGACAGGGTGAAAGGAGAGAGAGAACAGAATAAACAGCGGAGCATGGGGGGGCAGAAACAGAATGGAGGGAAATAGCAACAGTAAATGGGGAAAAAAAATTTTGAAGCAAGTTTCGCTGACAAAGGCCTCATTTCTCAAACATATAGAGAACTGAGTCAAATTTATAAAACCAAGAGCCATTCCCCAAATGATAAATAATCAAAAGATATGAACAGTTCCCAGATGAAGTAATCAAAGCTATCTATAGCCATATGAAAAAATGTTCTAGCCCACTACTGACTGGAAAAATGCAAATTAAAACAGTTCTGAGGTACTACCTCATACCTATTAGATTGGTTAAGAGGACAGAAAAAGTAAATGACAAATGTTGGAGAGGATGAGGGAAAAATGAGACACTAATGTACTCACTGTTGGTGGAGTTGTGAACTGATTCAACCATTCTGCAGAACAATTTGGAGCTATGGCCAAAGGGCTATAGACCCAGGCATGCCCTTTGACCTGGCAACGCCACTACTGGATCTGTATCCCCAAAGAGGTAAAAAACGAAAAGGAAAAGGACCTATATGTACAGGAATATTTATAGCAGCTCTTTTCTGGGGGCAAAGAATTGAAAATTGGGGGATGCCCATCAGTTGGGGAATGGCTAAGCAAGTTGTAGTGTGTGATTGTAATGGAATACTGTTGTACTATAAGAAATGACGAGCAAAATGCTCTCAGAAAAACCTGGAAAGTCTTACATGAGCTGATGCAAAGTGAAATATATTGTGTACAAAGTTACAGCAATATTGTAAGATGATCAGCTGTCAATGACTTGGCTATTCTCAGCAATACAACAGTCCAAGACAACTCTGAAGGACTTATTTATTTGTTTGTTTGTTTATTTTTAGTGAGGCAATTGGGGTTAAGTGACTTGCCCAGAGTCACAATGCTAGGAAGTAGTATGTGTCTGAGGCCGGATTTGAACTCAGGTCCTCCTGACTCCAGAGACGGTGCTCTATTCACTGCGTCACTTAGCTGCCCCTCTGAAGGACTTATGATGAAAAATGCTATCCATCCCCAGAGAAAAAACAGATGGTGTCTGAAGCATACTTTTTTACTTTATTTTTCTTGAGGTTTTTTTTTTGTCTGTGTTTTCTTTCACAACATTATGGATGTGTTATACATGACTACAAAAAAAATGTCATCGGGAAACAGCAGACAAAGTACGTAAAATACAATGAATGTTTAAAAAAAAAAAAGAGGCCAAGAAGCAGGAATAGGAAGAGAAGAAAGCAGCATTCATCTGCTAGAGGAAACACATCTGATACATGACGTATGACATGATGATTAAATTAGAAGCACACATATGATTACTCACCTCACACACAGTCTAAACCATTTGTATGGAAAAGTAATGACAGAATATACACACAGACTACAAAAATATATAAAAAAAATTTAACCACAGCAACAAAATCCAGAAAAAAATGCAGAAATAAAAAATCAAAGGGGGATACAAAGGCAAACAAGATTTGCTGTTATTTTTCTTAAAGTTAATACACACTCTTAAAAAACAAATCATAACTAATGGAGTTTGTGGTTTTATAGCAATCAATTTTGTTCTATGAGTATTTCAATATTTGTTTTTGTTGAGTTGTCAAGTTTAAAATAAATGAGTGAACAAATAAATAAATGGGCAAACAAATAAATAGACAGATAAACATATAAATGAATGACTAAACAAACAAACAAACACATGAGAAGCCAAAGGCAGAACAGATTTGCAAATGTGAACCAGTAGGAAAGAGCCAATAGGAGGCTTGTGAAAATTAACCTAGAGAGGCAAATGTTAACCAAAGGGACCAGTAATGTAAGCTTCTTGTGGCTGTTCACAGAATTGATCTGACAAGTGTCTATAAATTACATTTTGTGAATAAGGTCCCAAAACTCATATCTATCAACTAGTAGCAAACATGTAGCTCAACTCTATGGTGACAAGCTAAGGGCTCACTTATTTAACAGGTTTCCAAAAATCTTCTCCCCTCCCCCCAAAAAAGGTAAAGACGGGAGGGGAGGAAAGGATAACCAGCAACCATCAGCCTTGGGAACAAAAAGATATAAACCTAATTTGGTACTTGGCTAGGCTCAACAAATATCGCTTTGATATATTAATAACCCCTAGGGAAGGCAACAGCCAGCCAGCCAGCCAGCCATCAGTTAAATAAACCAGCTAAGGCTTTGAGAAGTATTAACAAGGCACAAGCTACGAATCTGCTAATTGATAATGGACGTTATTAGCCAGCTGATTAACCACAGCACATGTCCATGTAAGTCTTGGGCTGCAAAAAGAGCCATTTTGCAGAAGGATTTTCAGAAAAAAAACCCAATTCCCTCCCTACTACTTACTCTGGACAGGCTGGAGTCGGGGTGCAGGGTGGGAGAGGACTCTGATCTCCACTTGTCTGGTCCGCTAGGGAATATTTAATGTTTGTATATTCATGCCCTTTTCTCTTACTTTTCTGAAAACCAAAGAGCAAAGATAAAACATTTTAAGTTTCAGAAAGGCCTGAAAAAAGAACACGTTTTAATGAAGGAGCCTAAAATCTCATTCTTTAGGTGGTCAAACAAGTGGTGAACATTCAGGAAACACTAAGACGCTGTCAGAAGCCAGAATGGATAAGAATTTATCTTTCCAACTACAATGTACAACCTGAACCTTTCCTATGATCAAAAGTGCCCTTTCAAGCCTAGAGAATTTTAGAGCAAGACGAAATCATGTGTAACAACTTCAGCCTGGCTCAGAACAAACCTCTTAGCTAAGAGAGGGAAGCATTCCCATAGTCACCATTTCATGGCTCCTCTGCAATACAGCTTTGTGAGCCCCAGGTATGAAATCAGAACAGATTCCAGGAAAAGACTGAACTCCAGCAGAAATGGCCCCACAGTCCCAGCAGCCCCAGCCTGAGCAGTGCAGAAGGAAGGAAGCCCTGGGAAATGGCTCACTGAAGAAGGAGAGGCAGCAGGGCTACACAGACACCTGATGGTGTCCCCTCCACACCGTTCCTTACTCAGTGAGGGGCCCTTTGGACCCCTCAATGCTGCAAAGCTGGTTCTGAAAAATCTCCCAGTAAGCACATCACCCCAACTCATACACAAGCTGAGCCAAAGGGGTGGCAAAGCTCTAAATGAAATAAATTGAACCTCACTCGCCTGAAAATGAAACAACACCTCTAAAAAAGAGATCAGTTAAGAATCCCTTCCCATTTATGCCGATACCATTGAATCAGGACTTCTAACCTCATCAAATATCTGTATCATCATGCAATGTATCTTTCAAGCTGAGGGCAGTCTCAAAGAAACATTCACTATCTAGCATTTGCAGCATTTTTGACCTAATTATAAAGTAACCATTACCCAAACAGCACTGACTATCATTTAAATGAGAGTTCATTTTACTGGCAGCGGGATATAGGTGCCTAAGGGCACACTATGAACCAGCATTAGTAAGGAGAGAATCCAAAGGAAGCAAAAGTCACAGGTTAAAACCCCTCATGGGCCAGGGTTGGGGCTGGACTTCAGTGCTCTCAATGGCCACAGACTAGGCCTGACTAGTTCTAGCTACCTACCTTGCAAATATGTCAGTCATTAGTTAGGAAGCACGCTCAAGGGAGAGATTTTAATGGATTAACATCCAGCACAACTACCAGATGCATAAATGGCTGAAAGATTACACTCTGTGGATGATAAACAGCAACATCTTTGTATACAAAGGGTGGCATATTTCAACACACATTACCAACAAACAAACAAATTAAGTTCCTTGCTTATATTCACTCAAGTCTATTTTGGAGTAACTTGCATGCAAATAACCCAAGAACCTCAAAGTCCATCAATTTTAGCACTGAAATCTCAGCCTGACTGATATGAAATCTTCTAGAAAAGGTAGACTATACAAAAACCTACAAAATGAACTCTTCTCATTAACTCTTTCCTCAAGACCAAGAGGAATCCTTTTTGCACTGCAGTAACTGTAAAAAGAGGGCAATTTTTCAAAGAGGAATACAAGTGGTTTAGGAATGACCGCAGTGACTCAAAGAATCCAGAGCTCTGACTGCACAGCTTCCTGGGACTTTTGTAGCAACTTGAGGACAACCACGGATGGAGCTGATTGATGGGGAGCTGGCTCAGCTCCCTGGGGACTCTGACAGCTAAATGGAGCCCTTCTGTCTCACTGGCTGCCTGAAACACTAAGAAAAATTCCACATGAAATTTTAAATTTTTCCATAACAGCTTCATGGAGGAATGTGCTTTGGGAGATTAAAAAGCAACCTGAAACTGATTCTTCCCTCCATCAGATTTCATTGACAGCAAGATTGCCAAGACTTTTAAAAATCTATATGAATCCAACTGCCTCACCAATGGTTTTGTAGCCAAGACTTTCAGCTGGTTAGGAAAAGGGACAATTGCAAGGCTCTGAAATCATCTGGTAATATAGATTCAGAGTGCTCGCTCGCGCTCGCTCTCTCTCTCTCTCTCTCTCTCTCTCTCTCTCTCTCTCTCCCCCCCTTCTCCCTCCATATATATATATACATATATATATATGTGTGTGTGTGTGTGTGTGTGTGTGTGTGTATATATATATCTCTGTATGTGTGTGTGCACACACACACACACACCCATATACAGAGATACAAATATGGATAGATATCTTTCCACGTGTGGTAACTCCAGGTTCTTTAATCTTTAACTCTTCAAAAAAGAATCACAGTCCAGGTTTTCTCTTGCTTTTCCCCACTCCCTGCCCCCAAGAAGCTACCAACCTAAGTCTCTGCATAGTGAGAAAAAAGAAAATGAAAACCACATGTCCACATTAAAAAATAACTGAAAAAGTTGTCCAAAATGCTACATGTCCAAACGTCAAGAAACAAAGTCAAATGATAACTAAATTATAAGGTGGCTACAGCAGAGGCCTTGCATTCAGTTCAATTCAACAGAGGATGAAATAAAATAGCCCCTGATTTCAAGGAGTTTACACTTTAAATATATATATAGATAAAACTAAATTGATTTTTTTCTTCTGTGTAGGAAAAAAAACCCATCATCCACTCCAACTTAGCACTTCAAACAGTGAGGAATCTGACAACCAATTAAAATAGAACTGACGTACTAGGAAAGAAGAATCCCAAGATTCATCAAAACAAGAATTTGTACCACTTTCAGAAGTCCTGCCCTCCCAACAACATAAGCACCTCAACTCTCCTAACTTGTGCTGATCTATCCACACAATTTTAAATACAGATTTAAGGAACTGAGAGTTTAAAAAACATAAACGTTAAAAAATCCCTGAGCTGGCCTTTGTTAGCATGTTAACCACACAGTATGTCATAGTGGCCACATAAGATCCTGGCAAGCAAATGGAGCGAAGACCAAGGTCTATTCCCAACAAACAGGCCTTGTGTTCTGGCTAACTGAGCCCTGGCAACGTGGTGGCTACTTCACTGAACTAGAAATTGTCATTATGGAGGGCCCATTACCACTCTAAAGAAAGCTTCAGGCCGTGGCCCAGATCTTTGGAAGGCAATCACAGCAATACCAACAAACCACTTTGATGCTCAGACAAGATTTCAGTAACAGCAAGAGCTATGCCACTAATGGAAAAAAAGCCATTCTACTTCTTTTCCTCATCTCAGCATATTCCTAATTAACTCAGCTTCGGGTTTGATATGAACAGCTTTTAGATGGAGGGACTCTAAGTTCAAATTCTTCTTCATTACCCAGATCTTACTGAAAATGGAAATTTCACTGCTTCCAACTACTCGACAGCACTAAGAACTGGCCACCCCGAAGCCTGGGTGTTATCAGAGTGACCAAATTCAGACTAAGACATGGAAATCGGAGAATGAGCTTTGGGGTTACAGGAATGGTCCAAAAGCTTAGGGGCTTGTATGCTAAGCTTAGCTCTTCCATCAGCTCACTGCACAATCCAAGGAAAACCAGAGCCTTCCTGTCCAGTCATTTCCTCATCATTCTTCCTTCTAGGAGGTCAAATGGCAAATTCATTAAAGCTCCCAACGTGTGTGAGGGTCACTCTCGTGCTCCATGAGTCTTTCACACCTGCTCCATCGGAGGAACCTCCTATTGGGCACTGGCTCCTTACTCAAAAGGAGGAATGTAGACAGCCACTGATATGCTTGGGGCCTGCAAGGGACAGAAGGTACCCCAGGCTGGAGCTATCCTCCACTTAAATAATTTCAGATCCAATGAGAAAATGCAGCATGAAGGCTACTTGCCAATTTATGCAACAACTGTACCTGCTCCTCCTCAATTCTGCGCTGTAGCGTCTCAATATAATGCTGCACGGCCATGTAGATAAATCTGTACTGGGCTTCTGTCTGGACCATCCCTGACCTCTGGGATCTCACCATCTGAATGGTCTTGGGAACATCAATGTCACAATCCACACCTAGAAGAAAACAAACAGCAGTGCTGACCCTGCATTGTCTCACATATCACACGAGGCCTCTGTACACACACAACTGACACTCAGCTTTGATCTATGAGCAGGAAAGGCTTTCCACTGATAGAACTGGTCCCCAAGGATTCACACAGCCAAGAATCATTCATTTCCACATCCCACAAAATACTATGTGGGTGGCCATTAAAGGACTCAGTCCGAGGGGACACAGCTCTTTAGTTCAATTTCCAGTTGCCAACTCTGCCCACCACATCTGGTGCTCCTGCACCAGCTAGAACTGCTCTGGAAAGATACAAGTTTGGTGGTCCCATTTAAATCCATTTCTCCTCCTGACGTGGTCTTTTGTTCTCTCCCCCAGTAAACATGAAAACAGAAATTTGAGCTTCTGAGTCCACAGCTGACTTACCTTTCTCTCTGATAATGTCAATAAGGATGTCAATCACAATGAAAGTTCCTGTCCTGCCAATCCCAGCACTGTGGGTAAAGAAAACAAAAAACTGTTCATTTTTCTTCCAGTCACAGCAAAGCCTTTCAAGGGATGGTTATGGTTTCCTCTATGTGGATGTGTGTGTGTGGATGTGTTGTGTGCACACACACACACACACATGCACACATTGTGTTGGGGAGGTGTTCAAAATAAGAATACTGATAATAGACCAAATGTCGGGGAAGGGGGATTATTTTTAACAAGGCATATTTTAATTAAGTTGTGCAAATAACTAAAGTTAAGTGGCCTCCCACACATCTACTTGCCCACTGCGCAAATATAATATACAAAAATAAAGTCTCCTCCTGACACACACAGCTTACCCCAAATGTGGGGCATGATACATTTGTGGGCACCAGTATGAAGGCATGAGGCATGAGATCACAGCTCCCACCAAAGCCCTGAATGGGATGTGGTCCATGTCTATTTAAAGCAATCAACAGTAGCTTGAGGGGAAAAAAATCTCTTCTTTCCATGTTAAAAGAGATCAGAACTACAACCAAATCAGAGCCTAAAATCCTACACACACAAAAAAAGAAAATCGAACAAGATAACAAACTCCTTCAAACCAGGGACTGTGTCTCATCCTTCTTTTATCATTGCAATACCACACCCAGCCCTAGCTTCAGCCCTCTGCTTACAGCCATTCAAGAAATATTTGCTGATTGAAATTACAGTCTTTAGGACTCAGTAAGGAACGTGTTCACAGGTGACAAATGTCCTTTTCTTATACTATCTATCCAGATTTCCTACAAATGCTCATGTTTTCCTCTGAGAGCTAGGAGGTGAGAAATGGGGGAGCAGGGAGCACGCATCCCCCTGCTTTGGGAAATTAAGATTCTCTCTACCCAGAACCACACCAAAGTTCAGCCATGATCTGGATGATTACCTGCAATGCACCACCACAGGGCCTGCATCAGGAATGCTCTCCTGCTTGTGATGGACCTCTTCTAAAAAGTCCAGAACACCCCCGGGATCAGTAGGCACGCCGTGATCGGGCCAGGTTCTAAAATGATACTGCCATACTGTTCTCTCCGTGTTCCCCTGAAGTAGAGCCAAGAAGCAGCAGGAAAGAATTAAATATTCCAAGGGGGAGAACTTCCCTAAATCAGGAATAATCAGGGATACTAAATGATCCAAAGAAACCAGAATTTAAAAACAACCAAATTCCACAAAAACAGCTGAAGTTACCATCTCTGGGACCTTTTAAGATGTTGGGTTTTTTTCTGTAGCTGGACTTGGGCCCTGTCCTTTTAAAGTCAACTTCATACAATAGCCATAATTTTTATGGGTAAGCTTTGCTTACTTGGGTAATTCATCTCTTAGAATAAGGGAGACTCCCCGCTCCCCAACCCAGGAGGTCTTTAAGTAGAAGTCATATGGGCTCCTGACATGGACACTGGACTAGGGAAGAGGAGGTGTGGAAGCTTTTTGCCTACTTTCCCTCATTTGATCAGCTCTTAGCTAGGTCCTAAGACATACCTATGGAAATAACCAATGGAAAACACTCTGCCAGTCTTAAAGCACTATGTAAATATAAGTGCTGAATAAACTACAGACTCTTGGTTCTAGCATTCAAAGCCTGGCACAGCTGTCTCCAAATTCTCTGTTCACCCTTACCTCATATCAGCCATTAACGTGTCCTAAGTTAGAGCCAAATTGGACCTGAACTAAGGTGTCTTCATCCTCTCCATAAGGGGGAGTGGTCTCCCCTCCAACCCTCTCTGTTGATCTCTTTCTCTTATTTCAAAGCCTACAACATCCGCCACTTCCTCCACGAAGTCCACACCACAAATTTTCTCTGTCCTCATATTTCTTATTTAATTCACAAGCATTTATGTGAGGAACTGTGCTAAGCATGGGAGATACAACGACAAGACTGAACCAGTCCTGGCCCTCCTGGGTGGATACAACACATGTGCCCAGCATAAGGAAATCGAGGGGAAGGGGAAGCACACTAGTAAAGAGCACTTTATCTAGACCTCTCCCTCCTCATTTTACTCTCCATATGTCCCAGGGCAAAAACTTAGACTGGAAGGGACCTGAGAGGTCATCGAGTCCAGCCCCCCATAAGGAACTGAGGCACGATGATTTGTGCATTTGTCCTTCCTCTCGTCAGATCCTCATCTTTGAATCCCTGGTCTCCAGCATTTTGCCTTGCATACACTGCAGGTAAAAAAGCAGCATCTGGGATTTTTGTCAAGGTGGAAAAACCCATTCTGGACATTCCCTCCATCAGTGAAAGTTAGAACCCATCACAGACCTAGAGCAAAGCTGGTGAGCATCTTCCCCAGAGTCACACAGCTAGGTGTCTGAGGCAGGACGCTGGCCCAGGTCTTTCTGATCTCCAGGCCAGCTTGCTACTGGCCACCTCCCACCACCTCAGCCTCACACGCAGCAGGTATTTAACAAATGTTGGCTGAGTTGAATTGAGTATGGTCTATTTTAGGCCACTCAACAGTTGTCATAAAAGGACCTTGGAGATGATTTTGTCTAAACTCCTCATTTTACAGAATAAAAAGTTTAGGCTAAGTGACTCTTGGTAAGGTCACTGGTTACAAATAACAAAGCTGAGATGTGAATCCAGCTCCTCGGCCTCTGAGTCCAACTCAAATGACTGAGAGAAGCCAGACCTTTGATCTCCTCCCTCCACCTTCATGAGGCAATAACAAGACAGACACCACAAACCACAATGGGGGCCTCTGAACCTCAGTTTCCTCGTTGCCTGAGTAACTTCACCTCCTATAGAAATGCAATGTGACAACATAGATGAAAGCTCCGAGAAAAACTCAGAAGTGCTGTATACCAGGTGAAATAACAACGTTGCTAATGCTGAGGGAGGAAAAACTATATCTGTCTATGGTAAAAATAAGTCTTTTGTCCCACCTGCAGCTGAGAGACATAAGATAATATCAAGACTGGCAGAGACTGGCTGCTAGCAGAAAACTGAACCTGCATTCTCTAGCTAGCCCACACTGAATTTCCCTCTCATTTCTACCCCAAAACAAAGTAAACAGCGTCCTCAAATGCCTCTGCTTCCTCAGTAAGCTAAATCATCATATCCAAAGCGCTCCATAGCAGTTTCATTGTACAGGTCACATAAGGTTTAAACGTAAACCAAAATCATTCAGTTTGGACCTGATCCTCCAACAGAAGGACGGTGTGTCAGGAAACCCTTCACCTTACTTTTTAAAATAATTTATTTATTTTTAGTTTTCAACATTCACTCCCATAAGATTTTTGAGTTTTAAATTTTCTCCCCCTCTCTTTCCTCCCCCCATCCCCAAGACAGCATGCAATCTGATACAGGCTCTACTTACACATTCATATTAAACATATTTTCATATCAGTCATGATGGTAAAGAAGAATTAGAACAGGAGGAACCACAAGAAAGAAGAAACAAAACAAAACAACAAAAGAAAAGGAGAGCAAACAGTCTGCTTCCATCTGCATTCAGACTCCAAGGTTCTTTCTCTGGATGTGGATAGCATTTTCCATTGTGAGTCTTTTGGAGCTGTCTTAGATCCTTGCATTGCTGAGAAGAGCTAAGTCTATCAAAGACAGTCATCGCACAACATGGCTGTTACGGTGTACAACGTTTTCCTGGTTCTGCCTATTTCACTCATCATCAATTCATAGAAGTCTTTCTAGAAACCCTTCACTTCACTCCATGAGGCTCCCACCCACAACTTCCCCCATTAACAGCCACCACAGACCCTAAAGTATATCCATGTACTTACTTGTCCAACCTTAGAGAGCTTAAGCTCTCTCAGTGTATAGTCATGGGCAGCGCTTTCTTTGACGTTTCTAACACGCATAGCCCCATACTCCTTTAGAGCATATTCATCGGGCCAGTATTTGACACATTTACTCTGGAAAGAATCAAAAATTAATTAGTCTCTATGAACTGCTAAGTAACAATCTAAATGTTCAGAAAACATATCTTAAAGTCTCACTTAATGGTTATCTAGCTGAAGCTACTAAGACAAATTAAGACCCAATTCTGGCATCTTAACACCATTACAAAAAAATGGCTCTTCAAAGGGAAGGAAATTCCTCTTACAAGCTGCTGGAAACAAGCTGCTGAGAGAGTAAACAAGGAGGGAAAGGAGAGCACACCAAACAAGTCACATTCATGAAAAGACGCAGTAGATCAGAACTGGACGTGACAAGATCTGAATGCCAAGATCAAGAATTTTAATTTATTCAGTAGGCAAAGAGGAGCCACTAAAGGTCTTGGGAACAGTGGACTGATGATCAGAGTAATGCGTTAGGAAAGCTACTCTGTCAGAGACGTGAAGGATGGCTTGGAGAAAGGATAGAGTAGACAGAGGGAAACCAATTAGGAAGTATCGTCTAGGTAAAAAAAGAAGTGTGAGTCTGAACTAGGGTGGCTGTAGTCATGTAGAAAGAAGATGGATAGGAGAAGTATTTTGGACAAAGATCTCTGATAAAGATCTCATTTCCAAGAGACATAAGGAACTAATTCAAATTTACAAAAAAAAAAAAAGAGCCATTCCCCAATTGATAAGTGGTCCAAAGATACAAATAGGAAGTTCTCAAAGATGACATCCAAGCTATCAACAGTCATATAAAAAACGTTCCAAATAACTAATAATTTTAACAATGTGAATTAAAGCAACTCTGAAGTTCTACCTCACACACTTCACACTGACAAAGGTGGGAAAACGATCATTGCTGGAGAAGGTAGAGGAAGACGGGAACACTAATATACTGCTGGTAGAGCTGTATGCAGGTCCAGCTATCCAGGAAGGCAATCTGGAACTACGCCTCAAAAGTCAATAAACTGTACAATCAATCCTCAACATCTCCACATCTAGCTTTCACAACTTCAAGCACTGCTGTGATTTTATTAGCAATTTCATTTTCACTCTTGCATTGGCGACCATGCATGTCAGTGGCTATGAGCAGTAGAGGTAAAAAGAGAGGCACCATACAGGCAAGCTTATATCCACAAAAAGGAGGAAAGTATTCATGAAAGTATTCATAAGTGTTCATGAATCCGCTCCAGAAAATGCTGAAGTTACCTCTCAAGGGCCTAATGAGGGAACTGAAAAAAATGAAAAAGTGGCCAAGTTTGCGGGTAAAAGAGATGGTGATCACCCCTGCCCTCTATGTTCCTCCCCACCCCACCCCAACCCTGCCCTCTGGAGCGAGTGGTCTGGCCTCCACACTGCCCATACAGCTGGGCTCCTGTGTCAGAACCAGCTCAGTGCTGAGTGGCTGCCCTCACCGTGGCCCAGGGCAGTTCTGAGCTCAGACGGGGCCACTCACCCCAAGGTATGTCCTTTTCATAGTGAACAGGTGAACCACAAAGCCAAAAGGGAGATCAGAGATGGCAGGTTGCCCTTTTCCCTTTTTTACCTCGGGGCTCTTCTTCCGACATCACAGCCCTTGCCCATCCCTGTCCACTGCCTCTCCTTTCCCCTACATTTTATGACAAAAATATTTATAGCAACTCTTTTTGTAGAAGCAAAGAACTGGAAACAAAGAGGGTGCTCATTAATCTGAGAATGACTGAACAAATTACCGCATATTAATGTAATGGAAGGGAAAAGGCATTTATTAAGCACTTACCATGTGCCGGGCACCATGTTAAGTGCTTTACAAACATTATCTCATTTGATCCTGATGATAACCCTGGGAGGCAGGTGACATCATTATCCTCATTTTCTTTTTTTTTTACAACTCAGGAAACTGAGGCAAAGGTTAAGCAGCTTCCTCAGGGTCACACAAATAGTAAGTGTCTGAGGCTAAATCTGAATTCAGGCCTTCCTGATTCCAGGCTCAGTGCTCTGTCCCCTGAGTCCCCTAGTTGTCTCTGAGGTAACCTTAGGTACCTGAAGAATGATGGAGACAGTTTCAGAGACATCTGGGAAGGCCCACAGGAACTCATACAAAGAGAAGTAAGTGGAACCAAGAGAACAATGTATACAACAACGGCAATACTGTAAAGACAAACACGTTTAAGAGAGTTAAAAACTCCGATCAATGTCACGAGCAGCCATCACCCTGGAGGTCTGATGATTAACTGTGCTACCTACCTCCTGACACTGATACAGCGGATCCACAATGAAGAAGAAGACATACATTTCTCAACACAGCTAGTGCAAGAATTTATTTTGCTTAACTATGAATATTTGTTACAAGAGTTTTTTCTTTTTTCTTCTAAAAAAGGAGAGGGAGGGAGGGAAAGTGAGGAGGAGAGAAAATAAGCACTTGTTAATAAAATGAAAACAACATAGAACTGACAAAACCTGGCAACTAAGTAGTTATGGAAAAGAGAGTGTCAAGAATGACTTGCTTATCAGTTCAAGGGACTGGAATGAGGGTGCTGCCATCACTAGAACAAAGATCTGATGAAGAAAGGCGAGGTTTGGGCAACACCAGCTTTAAGGGGCAGCTGTCCAGCAGGCAATTGTAAATATGAGCCTAGAGCTCCTAGAAGGGAGAAAGATAGGCAAGGGAGGCATCAGCATGCATAATAACTGAGGCCTCAGGATTGGACAAGATGACTTTGTGTGTGTGTGTGTGTGTGTGTGCGCGTGTGTGTATCTGCGCGAGTGTGTATCTGTGAAAAGAGATGGCCAATAACAGAATCTTGTAGGATCATCGACAATTAGAGGACTGGGAAAAGGATGAGGGGAGAGAGAGAGAAGAGGGGAAAAAAAAACCTAACAGAAATAATAAGGAAAAATTGAATTGGGCTGAGGGGAATGGAGGAAGCTGCTTTTTAGCATGGTTTTCCTATACTGAATACCTCCTCCAAGCAGAGAGACAAAAGAATAATAATAATAGTAATAATAATTACCCAGCATTCAAACAGGAGTGCGATGCTCATTTATGTTTTTAATATACCAAGAAAACAAAATGGGATCTATTAACCAGGGTGACAGAATCGCCCAGCAACAGCTCAGTTTCCTTTCAAACATAACAGGCTTATCGCTTGTTGGGAAAGGGAATATAAAATGTGGAAGTAGACGGGCTTTTCAAATTGTCTACTACATTTTCACATCAGTGTAGAATTTTGCTCCAGATGCTTCCTGTGCCTTGCCTAACCCTAGTGTGAATAACTCCTACACTCTATATTTCAAAAAACTAAATTAAACAGGAAGGAACTGTTCCATATCCAGACTTCCCAGTAAATTTAGGGATACAGCAGCTACTACATATGTCACCACTGAGGAGACCCTTCCCTCAGCTACATCTGGGAGTCTGAGGTGCCCAACTTCCCCACAGCTGCTGGCTCAATAACAGGCAGATTGAAAAAGATGGCACCAAAAAAGTGTTTCTTGCCGGCAACAAGGAGAGCTTTTATACTAAATAAGGGATGCGCTCCTGATCGTTGGCAATCCATGCTGGAAATGGGCTCCCTTTTTGTACTATTTCTTTTTCCTGTGGCATCCCCACCCTGAGCCCCAATCCACTTCCTACAACTGTCAAAGCCCAAACTACAGGAGGAGAAATCTGTCTTCTGCATTTATGAGCCACAGTAATTTCCAGTTAAACAACTGTCACTGAGAGAACAACAGCTAGTATAAACACCTAAAGAGCTCCATGATTCATGTACTTTCTAATGAGCGCAGGGAGATAAAAGCTGGGCCGAGGGGCTGATGGGAGTCCTGGGAATTGGTGACTTGGTATGCTCTGTTTCTTATGGCTTTTCAGTTCAAACCTCTGCCTTGCCCTTGAGCACAGTTCTGATCTCAGTGTTTTTTTGAAAGACTCAATACAGTTTTGAGGTTCCCCAAGTAAACCATTCTCCCACTCCCGGTTATACCCAGTGCAGTCACTGGCCAATTAATTTCGGCAGCAGCTTCTGGTCACTCCTGAGAGCAGAGAGCTCTACAGAAGGAGAGAAGACAAAATCATGACCCTGAAGAGCAAGCTCTAGCAGATTCCTAGATACCACTGGGACCCCTGCCAAATTAACGCTGAAATTCAGGGCTATGTTTGTTTGCATGCTTTTAAATGAAGATACAGAAAGGTTCTGCTTTCTTTCATCGAAGCACAAAGTTATTTCAAAATAAAACACGCACAGCCTGACTTCTCTCCCCCCATGCACCAGGCCAACAAGTGGGCTGGGGAGGATATGGAAAAGAGCTTCCAAAGTGTACAGGTAGCCTAACCCTAAGGCTAAAGAGAAAGAAGGAGAGAGGGAGTACAGCTGGGAACACACTGGCACTGGGTGGGGGAGAGTCCCTTGCAGTCCAGCTAAGGCAATACAACAAAACTCAGCCATCTAATCTTCTTGGGACAGCTCCTCAGAGAGGAGACCATACCAACTACTCTGAGGCCATCGCAGCTATCTTCCCTTCACAGCAGCATGTCCTTCAACAAAAAACAGGAACCTGCACAGGGACTCAGGCCTGAGCCTCGATGAAGGGCAGAACCCAAGACAGGGAGCCCCAGGCCTCAGGCTCACCCTTTCAAACCCAGGAAACTCAGAAGAGAGCATGCTGATTTATGAAAGCACTTCAAGGTTGGCAGTAATCAAATCTGTGTTCCATGTAATAAATCCAAGGATAATTAATGACACCACAGTTTCCTTTGGGAGAAAGAAGTTAAATTTTCATTGTACACAAGCTTCATCACAAAGGTCTTTAATGTCAGGCTGTAAGTAGCAAACTTATGTAACGGACTTTACAAAAAAAAAAGAAAAGCAACCTTTTCAGCTCTCTACTCTCCTAATATAAAAATGATCCGAAGAATGCCAACAGCGATCTGTGGGCTCCAATGCCCCTGATACAAAAGCACAAGCACAGTGTGGCTTTTTAAGAGGACAAATATCCTTTATCCAAGCAGTGGTTTAATATGTTTTGTATAGACATGACTGCTACAAAACTGCAAATTCAGATATAAACCAGTGAATTGTTTTTGAAAATGAAAAAAAAAAATTAACTCAAACACAGTCATGAAAACATAGAAACGTCCCTGAATGAAAAGCTTCCAGTTTGTTGTTTGTGTGATCAGTGATTACTAAATGGGACTTGAGTCACCTGACAGAATCAGGTAATCCTCCAAAAAGAGATAGGTTCCATAAAAGTTAGGATTTGTTATAGAAGATGATTCACTCCCACCATGGTCAATTTAAACCTTCCAATAGTCTCAAAAATATTTCATCATAAAAACAAACAAAAAACCTGATGCATTGCAAACACTAATGGAGCAGGAAGCCACAGGCCTGTGCCCGAGTGCCAGCTGCATCACCAAGGCCTAACTGGGTGGCCCTGGACAGTCTCTTGACATCACAGAGCTTGCAGGTCCCAGCCTTCCCACACTCCAGCGGTCAGTCTCACACTCTACCTTGCCTCTCTCCACTTCCTTCGTCGTCATGACGATAACTCGCGAGTTCTCCTGGCACACCATCCTCCAGAAGTCATTCACTGTGGTCGGCAGGCAGCCCTGGGTGGCAATGTAACTCTTCTTGGGCTTTGAATTGTTGCACTTGGTCTCAAACTCAGGCTAGAAATCAGAACAGAGGTGCCTTAAACAATGACGGGAATCCCACCAGGAAGTCATCTTTCTAGACGAAAGGAGGAAAAACTACAGACGTTGGCAGCCCAGGGCCAGGACCACAGAGTACAAATGCAGAGCTTACCATGATGATGTTTGCATTAATGTAGTCTGAAACTGGTTCATTCGGATCTCCATCATGCAGGACAACCCTGGTATGATCAACTAGAGAGAGATGCACAAAGTCATTAACACCATTCTGACAAAATTCAGTAACTAACAAAGACTTCCTGGTTTGTCTAGCAGTCATTCTAAAATCCAGCAACATTCTCTTTCCTCTAGATAAAAAATTATGCCAAAACGTCCCAATGAGCACAATGAAAGCATATCCATCAAGCTGCCAAAGGTGCTTTCTTTAAAAAAAAAATGGGAGCAGTAAATAAAACAATATCAATTTAGTAGAGAGAAAGCCTGAGAGCCTTGAGTTGGGTTTTGTAAATCCCAACAAAAAAAAATTTGTTTTAAACCTGATTCTTAGTAAAAATCCAAACTACTAAAGCTTGCCAGGTTTTGCAATAGTGCTCTAGTAGGCTAGCTGCCCCTGTCAATAGCAGGAGTGGCCAAACTGAACTAGATCAGTCCTTGGACTAACAGGCACGTGGTGCATTGCTGGGCCTTTCCATCTTGGAAGGACCAGCCAGCACTTGCACTCCACTGGCATGGCCCTCAAGAACACGTCACTTCTAGGCCATGAGGAGGGCAGTTAACATGCACAACAGCTATCCCTAGACCTCCCAGGGTATCCTCATCAGAGCTGGTACCAGCCTGGGTAGGCCCTTCTCTGGATTTCAGAAGTAATCCTTCTTTCCTCCAAGAGGCAATCCTGTCCCTACCAGAATCTGTTGTTTTAAAGGGGAAGCTACCCCTGGGAACATTCCCAATATCCTCTTCTAAGCAGAGTTCAAAAATTAAAATTTCTTATCTATCTTCAACATAAAATACTCAAGATGATCTAACATTTCGATCTCAAGCTTCACCTTTGCTCTTAGAGGGTCTGAACTAAACAACTGATAAGATCCCTCCAACTCTAAGATTCTTCAACTCTCAGATCGATGATAGTGTGACACGGGAGGTCAACAAACAAATGTCTGGTTTCCCACTAAAACTGGTCGTTACAAATGCTGCCTACAATAAAAGAGATTGAGGATTCTAAATTGGTGAGATGGGCACAAAGCTACTATCTCTCCAGCATTACTGGGGAAAGTAAAATTGTTGGAAGTGACTATGAAGGGAAATGCAGCGTATTGATACTTACATGGCAAGATGTTCTTATATCTGTTTTTGTTTTTATTTTCTGGCCGCTGACCCTCTTTACGGCTATATAGGAGCTTGCATTCCTGCTGTTGTAGAGTCTGGATAAAAATGAGAGTAAATGGTATTAGGAATTTAAGAACTATTTCTGAACCACCTGTGCTAGGAAATCTAGGCAACAAAAACAAGCAGAATACAAGTGAGACGAGAGATGGGCACTACTACAGGCTCTATAACTTTATCATGTCTCCATGTTTCTAATTCTCACCCCCCTCTTTTCCTACAGTTCCTAGCCATACAAACCCGAAGGAAAACTCAAAGAATATTAGGGACAGGCAGGGAAGCAGAGAAGGTAGGAGATGAATTGCATCCAAAAAAAAAAAAAAACAGGGAATGAGACAGGAAGGGAGAGATGAAGAGAGAAAGAGAGACAGAGAAAGAAAGATATAGAGCACAAACAGTAAATATGCACTATGCACACAAATACAAACAAGATCAATCCCTGGAGTTCAGAGAAGAAAAGGTGTGCATGCATGGACACACACAAGAGCACAAAAATATGCAGGAATTCCCCCCCTCACCCTGCCTCGGTAACTCTCCAGTAGCATGACCAGCCTCTAAACTCTATGCAAGCAGTATTTTGTAACCTTTGTCTTCCACATAATTCCAGGTGGTTTCTGATGCTTTGGGGTTAGGGATAAGTTATTTCTTGGTGCCTTCTGAGCCTGGTTAAGTTCACTGTTAGCCCTTTAATGTCTATCTTTACTAGATGTACTCCACCAAGACTAATCAGTGAATGCCCACACAGAGACTTTTCCAAACCCAAAGTGGTGAGTATAGACAAAGGGAACAAGAATAATAATAGCTAACAGTTACACAGCACCTACTATATACCAGTCACTGTGTTAAGCCCTTCACAATTATTGTCTCATTTGATTCTCACCATAACCTTGGGAGGTAGGTGCTATTATCAGCCCCATTTTACAGATGAGGAAACTGGGGCACACAGGGCTTAAGTTACTTGCCCACGGTCACCCAACTAGCCAGCACAGCGTCTGAGGCTGGATTTACATAAAGGACAGATTTCCTGACTCCAGGTTGAGACCTCTTTAGCTGCATACAGAAGAGAGATAGTCATAGAGGCCAGAGAGACTATAATGCCATCAAAGCCCATGTGATGTGAAGCAGAGTTCTGGGAAAGGAGATCAGGAAGGAAAGAAGGGAGGGAATGGGGCCTCCAAGAAAGGGGACAAAAAAGTGGGTACCAGGAAGTAGGGGCAGCCCTACAATGGGAAAAAAGACTGGAAAGCAGAGAAGACAACTAGGTAGGAAGGATGCTAACTCAGAAGAGGGACACTAAGGTGGGCTAAAGACAGGCCACCAGGAGGGTTTCAATAGAGGCAGGACAAAATGCGCCTCATTGGGTACCACTGAATCCAAGATACAGTAAACAGTAGCAAATTATAAATGGTCAAATCAACAATGTAAAAGATATAAAGGGGGAAAAAACCAACAAATTCAGAATACCCAAGTGGTTCGTCACCAAGAAGTTTCACCACAGAGAGCAGGCTGCACTTCACATAATAATAATTAAATTCCCATTTTATTACTTTGCATTTCAGAGAGGTATAAACCCTCAGTCTGAATTGGTGTTTCAATCTTCGTTTCCAAATACAATATTCAACCTTGAGAGAGAGCTCATGACACAAGTCATCTGGCTGGTTAAAACTTGAAACAGAAAGAGACTACGTTTCATGCAGAAGTTGGACAACAAAAAGGAAATTCAAATCCAAGAATGACCCAGGTGAAGGGCCGAAGGTCATTCAATGCCTCACAACTGCCTCTCCTGGGACTCTTGGCCAGCTTTCACAATCAAATACTGCCACATTATAGGAAAGATTCCTTCTGGACTTGGAGACTCAGAGCGCAAAGATGAATTCAAAACTGGATTAGAATTATGACTTCAAATGCCACTAAACAAGCAAAAATGAAAGCACAAAGGTTTGCCAAAAATAATCAGCTCCTTGGCCCAGAACAAAACTTGAGCTTTATTAAAAAGTATCCCTCACGATGCTATCTGTGTTAGCATCAGCCCATTCGAGGTATAGGCTAGTCCCTGAAGCAGAAACAGTAGCAATACCTGGGGCAATGCTTCCAAGAGCTGGGGAAACAAAGAGGAAGGGGGAGACTAGGAAGAGGAGAAAAGCCTGGAGAAGACTGGGGCCGCTAAGGGGCACAGCAGATAGAGCACTAGGCCTGGAGTCAGGAAGACCTGAGTTCAAATCTGGTCTCAGACACTTACTAGCTGTAGGGCACTGGGCAAGTCACTTAACCTCTATTTGCCTCAGTTTCCTTGTCTGTAAAATGGGGATAATAACAGTACCTACTTCCCAGGGATAATGAGATAATAACTGTAAAGTGTTTAGCACAGTGCCTGGCACATAGTAAGCTCTACAGAAATGTTAGCTATTATTATCATTATTATTATTATTATTATTATTATTATATGTTCCCTAGTAGGTACATTGATAATGATCAAAGAGGCTAGAGCAAAATACAAGCAAACTGAGTCCCAGTTCAGGGGAAATCCTACAGCCTGCATTCAGGATGGCCCCTACCATCATCTTCTTGCATACAGACTGTGTATTCTAATAAGCCACCATCTGAGACTGTCCTTTACCCCTGAGAGGACAATATAAAGGACAGGCAAGGGACCCTTTATCATGAGCACAGTGAGGAGCTAATTACTGGATGGCTGGCAGCTGTCTGAGTCTAATAATGAATAATACCGGGGCTCTTCCTCATCTCCCTTCCTCTGAGCATCTCAATATACTTGGCAAACATGAATCCATCCTCATCACACCCCTGAGACATGATCTAACATAACATATCTCAGTTTCCATACAGAGAAAGTGAAGCAGAGACAAGGCAGCCTGTTCAAAGTCAAACTGAAGATAAGTGACACTATGAAAGTCAAGATTTCCTGACTTTCAAACGCCCCCCCCCCCACGCCTTCAGCTCTAGTGCCTCAGGCCACCTGGATGGCTCCTGGATTCCTAGCATTAAGAGAATACAAGGAGCATTTTTAATACTAATTATTTAAACTCTCACTCAGGCCAGCAACCTTACAGGACTGCATTCTTTCTCCATTTACTAATGACCTGCTCAGTTAAACGTCACTTGTTTCCAATGCGTTATTTGTATTCTCTCCTACCCCTTCCTCTCCCTCTTCCAAAGAACCTGACAACAAGGATGCTAATGATGAGAGAGCAGAACGGGGGAGACGAGGGCAAGAAGGAATCTACAAATCGGATCATCTGGCCCTGGCTAACCGAGAGCTGAAAGCATAAAGGAATGTGATCCGGAACCAAAGGGCTTACAAAATAATGACTGCCCCTTAAAGAGGTCCAGAAACAAGCTGCAGGAGAGCCCCCTGCAGGAAAGGCATTTAGGAGGGGCTGTGCACCAGAGCAAACAGAGAGGAGAGCAGAGAGAGGCAGGAAGGCAAACAAATGGAGGATATTGTGTGCGCCAGGACGGCCTCCCAACAGCAACCGGTCTCTCCTGGACAGCCTGTTCTTCACTGGTCAAGCCAAAGTACTAACGGCAATGATACAGAGGGGACTGAATCATCCCTATTTCATTGTTTTGTTTTTTTGTTTCTGGTTTGTTTGTTCATTTTTTTTATTAATTTATATTGATTTCTCAACAATCACTTCCATATGCTTTTGAGTTTTAAATTTTTCTCCCCCTCCCTCCCCACCATCCTCCCCAAGACAGTACACAACCTGATAAAGGCTATATATATATATATATATATATATATATATATATATATATATATATATATATTCTTATTAAACATATATTCAGATTAGTGATGTTGTAAGTAAAAATCAGAACCAATAGGAGGAAACACCAGAAAGAAGAAACAAAACTCAACAGAAGAGAGAAGAAAATAGCAAATAGTACTTTCTTTGGATGTGGATAGCATTTTCCATCACAAGGCCTTTGGAGATGCCTTATATCTTTGTATTGCTGGAAAGGGTTAAGTTTATCAATATTAGTCATCGCACCACATGGCTGTTATTGTGTCCAATGTTCTCTTTGTTCTGCTCACTTCATTCAGCATCAGACCACACAAGTCTTTTCAGGTTTTTCTGAAGTCACCCTGTTCATCATTTCTGATAGCACAATAGTATTTCATTACATTCATATACCCTATTTCATTGTTAAAGATAAAGCCACTCTCTCCCGCCCTCCAGAAAAACTTGAGGGGCTCCTCCCCAGCTCCTTGCTTCTGCTACTACTGCCCAAGAGGAAGGGGCCCTGAGAAAGTGTGTCTGACACGTCATCACTCTGGTTTCAATACCTGGAATAATTATGACAACAGAGGTAACCATCTGGATGTCTCCAAAGCCAAGCTTTCTACCTGATCTGAAGCAACTTCACGGTTTTTCCTGTGGCACTTGTCCTCTACTCAAGGGAACTCTAAACTCTTTATCTGATTCTCCCTCCTGGAAACACTGCAGTGCACAAGAGGATGGCAGGGAACAGTGACAGCACCAGCTCCCAGAAATTACACTGCATGGCTCCATCCCTTTGTTTGCACCATGGACTTCAGGGAACTCTTGTTAAACAAACAGCAGGAGTATTAAGGGACAAATTGGGGCAACAAACAAGGCCCACATGATCTACCAAGCGTTTCTGGGGCACCTCCCATGTGTTCAAGTACAGAAGGATAAGAAACAGTCCTTCCCTCAGGAAGCTTACAATCCAATTATGAAGCGAAGACTCGCATTAAGTCAAGTTGTTACAGGCAGTCACAGAAGGGGGCCTCAGCGAGAGCCAGAATTGTCAGTCAGCAAAGGCTTCTAGGAAGAGCTGAGCCACTGAAGAATGGGTAAGACTCAGCTGAGCAGAGAGAGGAGAAAAGACAAGGTATTGGGGGGGGGGAGCTGAGAGAGAGGAAGCAGAAATGTCCATGGCAATGTTTACAAAGGAGCCAGGAAACTGTTCTGAGGAAAATGAGCACTACATACTGAGGAGGCCAGGAATTAAGACTGGACAGGTAAGGCAGAGTCCATTTATGGGAAGCCTTGAATGCTAGGTAAAGTGTGGGCATGCAGTGGCACTAACCTGGGACTCATCAAATACTTCTGAGCTGAGGAGAGTGACATGATGAGATAGTATTTAAGGAAGAGCAGCCCTGATGTATTGAGGAAGAGATCGAAGTCACTCAGGCAGACAGATGACTGCCTGTATCCATGTATGAAGCAAAGAAGATTCTGACAAGGGCGGGGGGGGGCGGGTAGGGCAAATTTTGAAGAAATAAAGAGCAACAGGGCTTTGTGAAATAGGTTAAGAGGATAAAAAGCGATGTGCTAAAACTGATGTCAAAGGTTACCAGCCTGGAAGACTAAAAGAATACAGTATTTTTACAGAGTTAAAGTAGTTGAAAAGGGAAGTTAATAAGCTCAATCTTGAACATGTCGAATTTATGATCAAAGAAGAAATGTAAAGAGGGCAAGGGGAAAGAGAGTACTAGAGGTTAATAGGACTGGACTGGATATACAGACTTGGGAGTCAATTAATAAGTATTTACAAGCACCTAATCAATCAATCAACCAACATTTATAAAGTGCCTACTATGTGCTAGGCACTGTGTTCAGTGCTAAAGACACAAAAAGAAGCACAAGACAGTTACTGCCTTCAAGGAGCTTCCAATTTAATAAGGGAGACAATATGCAAACAAATATATACAAAGCAAGCAACATACAGGATAAATAGGAAATAATTAACAGAAGGAAGGTACTAGAATTGAGAGGTGCTGGGAAAGGCTTCCTGTAAAAAACTGGGATTTAAAGGAAGCCAGGGAAGTCAACAGGCAGAAATGAGGAGAGAGAGCATTCCAGGCACGGGAGACAGGCAGAGAAAATGCCTCCAGTCAAGGGACAAAGCGTCGCTCATTGAACAGCCAGGAAGTCAATGTCACTGGATGGAAGAGTACGTGGCACGGAGGAAGGTGTAAGAAGACTGAAAAGGTACAAAGGGGCTAGGTTATACAGGGCTTGGAGGAGATAGGGAGCCACAGGAAAATGAGTAGGGGAGATGACTTGGTCAGGCCTTCACTTTAGGAAAAATCACTCTGGGGGCTGAATGGAGGATGATTGGTGTGGAGAGGGACCTGAGGCTTGCAGACTCACCAGCAGCTATTGCAATAGTCCAGAGGTGAAATGATAAGGATAGTGGCAGTGTCAGAGGAGCAAAAGGGGTATATTTAAGAGATGCTGCGAAGGTAAATCAACAGAACTTGACAACAGATTGGATATGGAGGGTGAAAAAATGAGGAGTCGAGGATGACACTTAGGTTGTGAATGTAGAGAACTAGGAAGACATTGGTACATGCCACAGTAAGAGAGAAGTGAGGAAGAGGAGAGGATTGAGAGGGGGAAATAATTCAATTTCTGACATATAGAATTTAAGATATCTATTGCACATCCAGTTTGAGATGTCTAACAGGCAGCTGGAAATGTAAAAATGGAAGTCAGGCAAGAGGCTGGATAAGCAGATTCGAGAGTCATCAGCATAGACATGAATCCACAGAAGCTGATAAGACCACCAAGTGAAATACCACAGAGGAAGCAGAGGGCCCAGGACAGGGCCCTCAGGGACAATCATTGTTAATGGATGTGACCTGGATAAAGATCAGGGAAAGGAGACTGAAAAGGGGTCAGATAGGTAAGAGAAGAACCAGGAGAAAGAAGTGTCCCACAAACCTAGAGATAAGAGAGCATCAAGAAGAGAGTGATTCACAGTGTCAAAGGCTAAAGAGAGGTCACGAAGGATGAAAAAGACCTTTAGGTTTAGTATTACGAGTTTGTTAGGTGACTTTGGAGAAAGGAGTTTTGGTTGAATGATAAGGTTGAAAGCCAGGTTGTATAAAGTTAAGAAGGGAGTGAGAGAAAAGGAAGAAAAGGAAGAAAAAAATCACAGATGGCCTCAATGAGTTTAACCACACAAAGGAGAAGAGATATGGGATGATAACTAGCCAGGACGGATTATCAAGTGAGGATTTTTTTAGGGCACAGGAAACATCAGCATGTTTGTAGGCAGCAGGGAAGTAAATAGTGGAGAGGGGGAGAGTAAAGATAAGCACATGAGTAAGAATGAAGGCTGTGAATAATTGCAGTAAAATAGTCAATCAGGGAGATGTAAAAGAATTGCCTTGCAGCAGTGAGGACCTAAATGAGATTATGTAACATACATTTGTAATGGATCCAATCAGCACAGCTTCATGATTTTTTTCCAGCTTTGTTTAGCAGCACATGAGTAGGAATGAAGGCTATGGATAGTTAAAGTTAATCCAAAACTGAGGTTTGACAGGGCAAAACTGGGGACAGGATAAGGTGGAAATGGACCCAAGAGAAGAGGACAGTGTGGAGATGAACTAGTTCACCAAAAGGTTAAGACAGACAAAAGAGGAGAGGGCAGCCAATTCAAACATGATGCCTTGGGAAAGAACTTGAGGGGTCAAGGGACTGGAGGTTGCAATGAGGTTAAAGAATAGAGTTCAGAGGGGCAGCTAGGTGACGCAGTGGATACAGCACTGGCCCTGAAGTCAGAAGGACCTGAGTTCAAATCCGGCCTCAGACACATAACACTCACTAGCTGCGTGACTCTGGGCAAGTCACTTAACCCCAACTGCCCTCACCAAAAAAAAAAAAAAGAATAGAGTTCAGGGTTTCAAGGCAGAGGGAAAGGCAGAATGACAACAGACTGTGATTAGATAAGGAAATTTCATTAATATGAAAATAGTGATTTGTGGGTGATAACAACATCAAGGTTATAACCATCTCTGGGTACAGCAGGAGTGGAGTGGAGTGGAGAAGTAGGTTATGAGAAATGAGTAAGTTTAAGACATGGAAGCCCAAGGAAAGATGTTCAATAACATGGCCAGTAATGTCAGACATAACTGAGATCAAGGGGAACGAAGACAAACAAAACACCACAGGATTTGGCAATAAAGAAGTCTCTGATGTCCTCAGTATTCAGTGGAGATGTATACCAAGTGAATCAAGAAAAAAATGGAGGCAGCAAGTAAAGACCACTCATTTGAAAAAGCTTGGCTATGAAAGCCTGGCAAGAAATAGGCCAGTAGGTAGCACAGCAGGGGTGAATGAATGTGGGTGTTTGTTTTTAAAGATGAGGAGACCCGTGTATATATGACAATGAAAGAGGAGTAGCAGTAGAGGGATAAGAGACCAAAGAACCTAACATTTTAAGGATTTATATTCTTCGAAGCAATGACAAGCTGCTTTAGCTACTAAAAATAGTCCCAAAAGAGAAAGGACTGTCTGTTCTTTCAACAAAGTGACTGCCTTCTCTGTAGTGGCAGTGGACACACAAAAGGGAAAATGATTCAAAGTAAAATGATCAGCAGGAGACCAGATGATCATTCCAGGCCCACAGGGGCTTACACAGGCCTTTACCTGTACGAAAATTATAACTCTTCTCCTACCAGAGGTGATGGGAACTCTGCCTACCTTGAGAATCTTGAATCTAGCCCATAGTTTGTTCTGTATTTATTTCCCTCCTGGAAAATGCTTAAGTATTAAACTGGCCCTCTTTTGGAGGAATGAGAGAGAATAGAATTTCCACAGGGGTGCTGCTACTTTGCCACTGGGGCGAACTCCTACCAAAAAACCACCAAAGCATATTATGTTATGGTGGGAAAAGCATCAGATTTGGAATCTGACAACCTGGGTTTGAATCCCAACTCTGCTACTACCTAGGTAGGGGACCTTAAGCAAGTTACCTATTCTCTCTCCGGGGCTCAGTTTCTTAATCTATAAAATGAAACGGCTGGACTAGGAGGTCTTAACTGGAATTCATGAACTTTTAAGAAGTATCTGTATAAATGCATTTCAATATAAGTGGTTTCCTTTTTTATTTCATTTTTTAATTTCTATTTATTTATTTATTTAGAAGCAATCAGGGTTAAGTGGCTTGCCCAGGGTTTCTGAGCCAAATTTGAACTCAGGTCCTCCTGACTCCAGTGCTCTAACCATTGCACCAATGAGCTGCTCCCAACTGGTTTCCTTTTTAATCCTTTGTATTTTATCTTCTGCATTTAAAACCTGATTCTGAGAAGGGATCCCTAGGCTTCACCAGACTGCCAAAGAGGTTAAGAACCCCTGTCCTAGGGGGTGTTTAAAGACCTTTCCAGCTCTAAATGCTAGTATTTATTCAGGACCAAAGGGCACAACCCACAGCTTTTACATGGAATTGAAATCAAACTGCATCACAAAAGGGAAACCTACACACAGATTGCCAAAGAAAGAGACAGTAACTTTCAAGGGAAATTAACAAGGGCGGTGGCTTGAAGGCACACACTAGTTTCTACTGGAGACACGTCATGTACTAGACTCACCAGAAGTCTCCACGACAGCTTTTAGCTGTCAGTGAAATGGTTGCAGTGGGGCAGGCCTGGGCAACCTAAAAACAGCTCCAGATCTGACTTAGCCACATCCCCACTGGAGAAACAGAGGGACTTCAGTAACAAAATGAAACCTGGCTTTCCGGAGACACAAACGAGAGCACCAGGAAATCATAATCTCGATTAAAGAGACTTCACCCGAAAGCCAAAATGCTCCACAATGGCACAGTGTGCAGACACAGGCAGCTGGCTCCTGAAAAGCCTCTGCAGTGGCAAGGTCTCCAAGGCTGGTGCAGGAAGGCCCTGCTCCCTCCCCCCAACAAGGAGCCTGAACTGGAGAACAGGAACATCTACCCAAAAGACGAGCCTCAGACCAAGCTGAAGATTTAATTCTAAAATCCTGGCCCCTTCTGCCCTCACTGTAAACACCAGCATCCTTCACTCAGGGATCTGAAGTCCCAGCAGGCTGTGTCTTTTATATAACTGGTTACCTACAAACTGCTTAGAGCTGCTCTTGCCAGTTATAATGAATCTTTCTTTAGAGTCACTCTGAAATGTATAAAATCCAAACCATAACAATCCATGGATTAGTCTAAGAAGTGCTTGTACCAGCGCATGCCTTAATTAAGTTCAAAGGCACCTCAAATAACTTTAATCAGTAGGGAATAAGCAGCAGATCAAGAAAAGTCAGGGAGGATGGCAAGAGCAGAAGAAATCCAAAACTAAAAAAAGGGGAGCTATTATCCTCTTTGGTATCTGTAGCTCTGGCTTAAAGACTGGACAACGAGACAATCCTTTCAAATCTCTGAAGTGGCACCACCTGATAAAGAGAAGGGAGGAGAAAGGAGGCTTGGATGAACTGCTTCGGGACAATGGGGTGGGAAAATGCTGCAGGATGGGTGGAGGAACACGAGGGTGAAGGGCAGGAGGAACCAGCCACGTCCTGGGCTCAGCTCCTGCAGCAGGCCAGCAAGCAGCAAGATTCGCCTCTGCCGTTTAGGTCACAGCGCCCCCTGGCTGCCTAGGGTGAAAGAACTCAGAGGGAACAAACGCCCTTTGAATGCAGTACTGGGCAGGTACCTCGGCACAAAGGCTCCGGCTGGGTTCTTTTCTGATATAATCCATAGATCCAGGACACCTAACGACAGTACCCAGACCCACCTCTACATTCGTCCGTGCAGAATGTGGCTCAGCTCACTCTGCCGCCGCCTCCCTTAGCACAGGCACACGGACTAAGGGAAGGAGACGCCAGCAGCTCGACAGAAAAGCCAAGCTCGTGATCCTCGGCGCCTCCTTTTCACAGCCCAGCCACTTGCATTTTTTCTGAGGTGAGGGTACTTCAGAAAGCAAGCTCCTCTCTATTAGCAAAGTGTCTAAAGGCCGAGGAACCTCTAAACACCAGAACCTGGGCATGCTGATTATCAATGACACCTGCAGAGCGTTCCAGAGATCCAAACAAGTCATGGCTGTCAAAGCTAAATTAATGGCAGGATTAACATTTGATGAAGCTGGCTCCTTTCACAGACCATCACGTCACACTGGAAGGAGGGACAAATCTCTAATTTATCACCTTCCCCAAAACAGCTAAGGTGAAGAGAAGGCAACATCATCAAGATGACAACATCAGTTTTCTGGGACCAATTTTCCTATCTGAGCACACTCCAGCTAAGCACCTGCCTCCGTGAGCCCACTTTTCCTGGTAATGATTTGTTTTGTCTCCTGCCTCCACCCTTACCCCACCCAGAGGCAGTCTTTAAAGCTGAAACAATGAAGACAAGAGCACACACCTAAAAGGGGTGAGGAGCAAATGAAAAGAAAAGGCAAACAATCTAGAATCCATGCTCAGTGCAGCCCCAGATCTGGCCACCTCGCCTGCCCCGGCTGAGCCACCACTCAGCAGACCTTTCCAAAGACAACGGGCATTTATCCCTCCCTGATGTTCACAATGTTCCACAGAGCTCTTGGGTCTGTGTGTGGTCCAGGAGGGTAAAAAGGCCAGCGCTGCATTTAGGACAAGCCCTCTTTTTCCAGGACCAGGAGGGCAAGCCCAAATCTTGACACCATCAAGACGAACAAGAGCAAAATTCTTATTACAACGAGCTCCCTGGAAAGATCTGACTCCTCTTTCTGATCACTGCCCCAATAAAAAAAGGGATAAATGAGACAGTTATTCTGTTCCTTCCTTTCCCTCCCTAGGCCACTGCTCTCTGTCATCTTTCTCTCACTTTTTGGAAGCTAATAGTTACTTGAGGGGAAACTGATGGTTGTAAAGAGTCATCTCAGGCATAACTTGAAAACGCAGGGCCACTTTCCAGCAACTAAAAACATGCTCCTGGGAGTTCCACGCAAGAGAAGGAGCCTTGAGGTCTGGAGTCAGAATTGAGGTTCAAGGCCCAGCCCAGCCCAGTTACTTCCTATGGGTGACCCTGGGCAAGTCCTTTCCCTTTGCTGAAGCTCAATCCTGTACAACGAGATGACCTCTAAGCCCCTTTCAGCTCACAATCCTGCAATCGAAACGAAAGGCAGGTGCCCACAACACTTTATGGTCTTTCGCACATCTTTTTTTATTGGGGGATGGGGGGCAGGGGACAATAGGCTGGACCCCAGGATGGAAAGCCGCTGAAAAAACCTTCCTCTAGCCACGCAGGCAGCATCCTTGTGCAGTTTCTAGTCTCTGTGGAGCCCCTGCAGCACTAAGAAGCCTGAGGACACAGGTGGGGCAGAGCAGAGGGGAGACCTGAATTCAGGTCTTCCTAACTTTAAGGCTGACAATTCTGTCCACTAGATGCCGCCTCTTGGATATTTAAATAGTGTTAAATTCTTCTTTATTAGATGATGATGTCACAAAGTCACACAACAGGTCATTTAAATAACAGCTTAAACTTTCACGTAATGTTTGGAGACTTTCTGAAAAAGTCTTTCATGACAAGCAAAGGAATGGTGCTATTAATATATAATTAGCCAGAAAGTCAGGAAGACCTGAGTTCAAATCTACCCTCAGCCACTTACTAACGATCCTGAGTAAGTTGCTTTACCTCTGTTTGCTTCAGTTTCCTCAAATGCAAAATGGGGATAATACCAGTACCTCCCTCCCAGGGCTGTTGTGAGGACCTCATGCAGACCTGCACAACTTGTGAACTTATTCAGGCCACAGGCAGGTTAGGTTATACTAGAGACAGGCCGACAGGCTGACGATGGCTGGTTGCCACGGGTCACATGACAAATGACAGCATGCGCAGTGGCAACCTTACGTTTTATCTATTGGAAATCCTTCGGTGGACCTTGCGTGGCCTGTGGGCCATCACCTGGGCAGGCCTGATCTAATGGCATAATAGTCGTAACAAGTACTTAGCACACTGACTGCTACGTAACAGGCACTGTAGGAATGCGTCTTCTCTTCCCTGCCCCGAAGTCCTACACTTCCATCCCTGACTCTTTTCTACCAAGTGTGTATGTGTACCTAGCACTCACACGCACATGCACACACACACACACACACACAGACATTGATCTATCAAAAGTAATGACCTTGAACTTTTATAATACAATGAGGAGATTTTTCCTTTCTTTTATTCTTTGCAGTAAAACTGATTTCAGTGAATTTTTCTCAAGACCCTGGCTAACTGCTGGAAAACTAGAGTAAAGAGGGACAGACTCCCTCCTTCCCGCTTTCTGCCAGCAATCCACTCTAAGACAGCCAAGTGAAGCTGCTGGCTTACATCTTCAATGTCAACAGTCTCATCCACCCTCCCAGAAGGGAGCACCTTTTCAACTTACAAGCAGCCTCCCCTTCAGCAAACTGTGCAACGCTGACAATAAGACACTCAGAACCCCTGATTTCTATACTCAAATTTTAAACACTAGATCAATTTATCTCCCATCTAAATGAACATCTGTTAAAAAGTGGTAACTTACCTCAAATTCTTCCCAAAAACCCTGTTTAACTTTATCTGTGGTCTCAGCCAATTTGCTTAATTCTCTCACACGGCTTTCAATCTCTGCAGCATTGATACGCGTTGTATTCAGGGGCTAGTCATGATGATCATTTGACATAAAATAGAAATATTAAAGAAGCCTGAATTAATACCAAAATGTCTCCTGTGTTACATAACAAAGTTGTTATCCACAGAACCAAAGGGGCCTAGGATATGCAACAATTCACAATAAAAATTTCAAAATGCACAACTTTGGTTTCAATTCAGCTCTGCATGTAAGATATAACCCTCTTCATATATGCTTTGACATGCTGACCAACACACAGAGGCTGCCTAGGCTGCTGGCACAATTAAGTGTATTCATTCTTTTTGGTGCAATGGAAAATACGGAATGGGAGCTGGGTTCCAACCCTGGCTCTGGCCTTTTCTAAATTCAGTGACCGTGGGCTAGTCGCATCACCTTTCTTGACCTCAGCTTCCTAAATGGAGAACGAGGACACTGGACCAGGCAAGCTCTACTGTTCCTTCTCTGGTTCTAAGATTTTGTGACTCTTTGTAAATGAGTTTCACAGTTGGCTGGAAGTATAACAATATTCACCACTGAGTCACACAGGGATTTTCAACAATGATCACTCCTAAGACTTAATAAGCAGCTTGCTTACTCTGAACAAACCAAATGGGTAAAGTCTTATTGCAGACCACATGAAAACTTGGTGCAAATTACTCTGCACAGCAAAAGTAAGGGATAATCTCCTCTTTTTCTGGAGGGGGAGGGAGCTTACCTGCTTGAGTTGTAGTACTGTCCCCAGAGTTTCCACCATCGGGTTCTTCTTGTAATGCTCCACAAGGTCAGTTAAAGAATCAAACTTCTCTCCTCCACCAACATCATATTTCAGATCCTTCCAAGACAAATAATAGTCTATGGTGATTCCCAGCTACCCAAAGGCCTAGGATCGATCAATCTTTCTTTTCCAAAGGACACCAGAAGACACTCCTTGTTGGAAAGGTCAAGACTAATCAGAAGGCATGCAGGGAAAGGAAGCAACAATGACCAAGCATGAGAGGGCCCCAAGAGGATGATAGTTGACAGGCTAATACAGACAGCAGCTTTGCAAAGAAATGCTACCACTGTGCTAATCCACAAAAATCCCCTTCTCCTCAGGAGCTACCTGGGGTTACAAGCAGTGATGGAAGTGAGGGGTTGAAATTAAGAAAGGGATGGCCTCCTAAGTAGCCTCTTCTGGGCCTTCTGTTAATGGAGACAAGCAGTGCAAAAGCAGGGTGCAGGGCTGAGAGGCGGGAGGCACCCTAGATTCTAGTCCTGGCACTGCCTCTCCTTCACTCTGTGGCCTTTCACATGTTAGTCCCTTCCCTGGCCTCAGTTTCACTAAAAAAATTTTTTTTTCTTTTTAGTGAGGCAATTGGGGTTAAGTGACTTGCCCAGGGTCACACAGCTAGTAAGTATCAAGTATCTGAGACTGGATTTGAATTCAGGTCCTCCTGACTCCAAGGCTGGAGCTCTATCCACTGCACCACCTAGCCGCCCCTCAGTTTCACTATCTTGACTCTATGAAAGGCACCCAGAGCCCTGGACTCCCTTCCATTTTCAAATTGCCAGTCCTTCATTTTCTGACCATTTTTTGCTGACCATTTTCCTTCTACCCTCCGAATGTGAGTTTAAAAAAAGGATGGATTTTTCAACCAAAAAGAAAGGGGGGGACTTTAAGCTGCATATCTGGGAACATTTTCTAACTAGGAGATCAGAAAAAAGGCTATCTGGGGAAAATGACAAAAAGACATTAAAGATGATATTTAAAAATGTAAGTATTTGGGATTGCTGGTTTAGGAAAAAAAACTGCAGAAAGATTAGGACCATTTTTACATAGAACACGATTTTACAAATTAAATAGTGAACAAACTGACTTCTTAGGTAGGGCCAGCTCACCAGCACAAAGCAACTCCCCCCCCCCATTCCATTTCCAAAAGAGCCTTAATGCCAGGACTCTGTTGCAGAATGGCAAATGTAGTCAAAGGCGCAGACTGCGACAATCCTAAGAAGGATCTGTGGCCATAAACTTTGGCAGATGAGCCTTGGAGACAGACTTCAGATGTAATCAAACATAAACATATTAGAGATGCTGCAGGGAAGAAGATTCACTGGCGCATGATTCAACCTGCCAGGGATGGACTGAAAATCAAAAATTTAATAGAGTCTTGAAACAATCAATCAATTTTAATAAACAACAAAGTGCAAACACAGAAGCCCTGGGCTCACCAAGCAACAAGGATGCTACACTGGTCTCCCCAGCTCCAGGCCTGTTGCAGCAGGGGTACTGCCACCCAAAGAAGCAGCTCTGGCAACCCACACATTCCCTCGGGGCTTTACCTGGCAGCGAATCATGACGTGCGTCACTTTTGATTTGCCATCGTTACTCTCGCCTTTGTCATCCCCTGTGCGCACAGAGAGAACAAAGTCCCCTGGGTGGCTCTGGCTTTCCCGCACCAGGAAGCTTCCATGTTTTCCTTTCTCAGTCAGTAATTTCTCTGCTTCTTTCCCAGAGAGGTGCCCATGAAACCACCTGAAATTTACATAACATAAACAAATTCTGGGGCTGTCATGGTTTTCAATCTTATTACACAAAGTGCTCCAAACTATTACAAAAGAACCAGAATCCCCGAACACAATTAAAAAGATAGGGGCCTTGACTAGGCAGCTCCCAAGTGGGCAGGGGCTGCGTGACGCTTATCAAATTGCTTCAATTCAATTTGAATTGACAAACAATGAAATGCTCGTGTCCAAGTCCTTGTGCTGGGCCTGGGGATGTGAAAATGAAAAACTGTCCTAAAGAAGTTCAAAACTGAATGAAGGACATTGAGGGGAAGGACATAGGAAAAGGAGAAGGAGGAGAAACCACCATAAACAACATCAGAAATTTTCTGGAAAGGTAAGACCTTGCCGCACTCTCCACCTCTGTGGAGATCATGGGAGCTGAACACAGCCTATCATGTCAGACTTGGTTGATAAGTAGGTTAGTTCTGATGAACCATGTTTTGTCCCTCTTTCTTCTTCATTCTGTATTCGATGAGATGGCTCTCTGGGTGATGGAGACAGGGGAAATATATGTTGAGAAATGGAGTTGCTAATAATAAAAACATTTTGAAAGGAAAGCACTCTCATCTTTTCCCAGCTCCTCTTGGACCACTCTCATCTCTAAGAAGCGAAGGTTATCACTTTGTATCTGCTCACCAACAGCTGCTAAAGCAGGAGAACTCTTCAAGCCCACTGCTGTCTCAAGGACTAGTAAATACAAGCAGTTATGAGGCAGTAGAGGCAGAGAAAGAGCCTTACCCGAGGCGTGTGGCCTCCAGATAAAGGATTACCACTACAAATGAAATCAGACATTCAAAATGATTCCATAATTCCAACCTGTATTGCAGCTACCTGCTGGAGTGAAAATTAGCTGCCTGGCTACAGAGTCAGAGGCTGGATTGACTAAGAAAAGAGATCCTGCAGCACCCTGGATTACCACCGTGTCTGCCTTTCTCCTCAGGAGCCCCACAGGGAAGCCAGGTGCTGGCCTTTCTACATAAAGGCAATAACACAGATCCCCTAACAAGACTCTGAATTGTGTTTCAGTGAGAAGAATAGATGTGATGAGCCAGTCATACTCTGAAGCAGAAAATAAAATTCAAAAAATTACTTTTAACCCAGCTAGGTGATACACTATTATCTGAAACTCCAGCAGTGGTGCTAGCTGCAGAAACAACTAGACAGCCAATTACACAGCAGAGAAATGAAGCTGTAAGACTTAAAAGCAGCATTTTAAAGTAGCAAATATGCAAATCTAATTGGGAGACCTTAAATTTTTTCAAAGTTCAGAGAATTGTCTTGGGAAGACAAAAACCGAGCAAACCAACACTGGGACTTTCATGAGCTGCAGCTTCCATTTTGTCCCCCCAAGGGGCAGTTATCACATTACAGACCAACACCAGTTCAGGAGGATTCTTTCCAAGCCAAGTCCTTTCTGCACATGCATGTGGAACCTAATTTAACAGAACAGATGAAAAACGCTGGCTCTCTGATTCTCGTACTTTTTTCCACTTGTGAGGTTAAACTGACATCTGTCGGCAGTGCCGCTGAACAACTGGCCGAGCGTGCTCCCGCAGAGAGCGGCTCTTTACGCCCGTAAGACACATCGACTCTCGTATGCCACCTTCTAACTGCTATCCTCTCTGACAACACCCAATGAGAGGCACAAAGGTACATTCTGGAAACTCCTGCCCCGGATGAAGGCTCCCTGGCTTGAGGCCGTTATAGCCAACCAGCCTCTGGAGACAGTTGGAGGCTTTTCGTAAACAGGAGAATCGATCACACAGGCTCTACGCGAGATCTTACCCAAGCCTCCCCTGGTGAAACGCAGGGTTTCTGGGGGCTCGCTGCACTAACCTTTCCGAGGTAGGGTCAGCACAGTTCAGCGGGTACTTGAGCTCGATAACGTCACCATTCTTTTCCTTCAACTGTCCATGATGCTCCATGTAATACTGCACTAACTCAGCCAGTGTGGCAAACTTCTCCCCGCCATACAGGTCATAATAGTCACCAGTGTTCTGAATCTTGATGTGAGTGACGGCACCATTCCGCCTACAAGGAAAGGGCAAGACAAGAGTTATACAGTGAGTTGTCTACAGGACTTCTTATGTTATCTTTCCTTAAATCAGAGAGCTGCAGCATCAGAAGGGACCTTAAAAGCCACCCAGCCCTGCCCCTACCTGACCTGTCTTTCACCAAAAGTGTCAGAAATAAACCCCACAGCCACAATTCACACCGAGTAAATTAAACAACTGTACAAATTCAGTTATATAATCTAGGTATCAGTACAACTTAAAATTTATGTGACAGTAAGTCATTATGCTTTTCAAAATCCTCCACCAAAGTCCCGTTTTAATGTTCTCTCATGCTAGGGCTGTGGTGACAAAGCACCAGGGCCAGCAGGTTCTACCAATGAGGAATGGATCCGAGTACGGGCCCAGTGACAAACTACACTGTTGTCATTCGGGCCACGTGGTATAGCATTGGGACACACAAACTCTGGGGGTTTTGGGGGGTTTTTTGGCTAGGCAATGGGGTTAAGTGACTTGCCCACAGTCACACAGCTAGTAAGTGTTTTGTGTTTGAGGCCACATTTGAACTCAGGTCCTCCTGACTCCAGGGCCGGTGCTCTATCCACTGCGCCACCTGGCTGCCCTGGGATACACAAACTTTGTGGGCCAAAGCCAGCCTGCCTTCTATTTCCGTCCAGCCCTTGAACTAAGAACAGTTGTGAGGCCAGATCTGGCCCTCAGACTACACCCTGCTGACCCCTGCCTGATACAGTGGCTGGGGTGCTGGGCTTCCAGTTAGGGAGACTTTGGTTCCAATCCCATCTCAGGCACTTCATACTTAAGGGGCCCTGCAGAGCTCACAACCTCCCTGGGCCTTCGAAGTAAACTTTTAACTCTAAATCTGTGATCCTGTGATGAAAGGATCACCACCACATAAGTATAATTTTTTTCCCTTCAATTTTTAAAAATACAATTGTATTTTAATTACAGGTCCACATTGTTTCCCCGTTGCCCTTCCGGCCTTTTTCCAATCTCATCAATGCAGGTCTTCCATCCGCATGGAGTTGTAGACCACAACCCCTAGATGCCTTTTCATCCTGAGATATTCTTGTCTGTGTCTCTCCACAAATCCCAGAATCTCAAAGCTGAAAATGATCTCCAAGGCCATCTGGTCCAGTTCAGGCCACAGCAGAATATACTCCCCTCTCAAAGACTCACTCAGTCTGATAGAAACCCTCCTCTGGTTCCCGGGGCTCCATCTAGCACTGGGCTGGACACTCAGAGACCACCCTCACTATATATGCAGACCCCTGACAAGGCCTCTTTGGCCACTCTTCTACCCACGGTATTATCAGTCATACTTAGGAGACTATTGTTAGCCTGCTTAGAGACTAGGGCCTGGACAGGGCAAGTTAATCTTCCACAGCTCCACTCAAATCAGACTCCAATTTAACAACTTTAATATTAAATCCTAGGCTTTCGGATTTTACTTAGTGAACAAAGAAATGTCTAAGTAAATTCTTCCTTGGCTAAATCAAAGTTCTGACCATTCTAATTTTTCAGGATGAACACCTACAGAAAAAATTAGGTCAACAAAATTAGACTAGAGTTAAAAAAAAAAAATGAAATCTTTATCCAATTGTAAAGGCACCTCCAAAAGAGTCACAAAGCCTTGTTAGAAGTCTTGATGATAAGCCAATAATATTTGTGAAAGTTTCTATCATTCAGAACAGTATAAAGGAGGTAAAGGCTAACTTTAATTCTCAAGAAATGATCTTTTAAAAAAAAAACTCTTGGGCAAGAATACATCTTGCCACCAAATATCTTTCACTTACTTTTGACTCTTTCTTTTTAAAAATAAACATCGACAAAAAAGCTAAGAGTAGAATTAGCACTCAGTTCAGCCCGTGAGATCCTCCCAGGGAGGGGGCATCAATCACAACTAACTTCCATTCAAAACTTCATCACTTCAAGGCTCTTCGATTTCCTGGATGGAGCCGTGCCATGCCCTCCCCTCCATTGACACACATCCCAACCCCCCTACAACTTGGGAGGTCACATTAGCTAACATGACAGAAAAGGAAAATGACAATTGCTGGAGGGGATGTGGAAAACTTGGGACACTAATGCACTGTTAGTGGAATTGTAAACTAGTCCAATCATTCTGGAGAAAAATTTGGAACTGTGCCCAAAAGGCTATAAAACTGCATACCCTCTGACCCAACAATCCCACTACCAAATCTGTACCTCAAAGAGATCAAAGAAAAAGGGAAAGGACCTATTTGTACAAAAATATTTAGAGTCGTTCTTTCTGCGGTGGCAAAGATTTGGAAACGGAGGGGTGCCCATCAACTGGGGAAGGGCTGAACAAGCTGTGGTACATGACTGTGATCAAGTCATACTGTGTTATAAGAAATGACAAGCAGGATGGTTTCAGAAAAACCTGGGAAGACTTATATGAACTAATGCAAAGTGCAGTGAGCAGAACCAGGAGAACACTGTACCAGTAACAGCAACATTGTAACGAGTTACAAAAGACTTAAGTACTCTCATCAAGACACCGATCTAAAGCAATTCCAAAGGACCCATAACAGAAAATGCTATCCACCTCCAGAGAGAAAACTGATGAACTCCGAGCAAAAACTGAACAAAACTTTTTTCACTTTATTTTTCTTGGGGTTTTGGGTGTTTTCTTTTACTACATGGCTAATATGGAAATATGTTTTGTATGACTTCACACGTACAATTGATATCATATTGCCTTCTCAAGAGGTGAAGGAGAGACAAGAGAGAATTTGGAACTCGTAATTTTTAAAATGAATGTTTAAAAAAAATTTTTACATATAATTGGGAGATATTTCATGAAGTAAATAAAAATTTATTTAAAAAAATAGTTGCTGTGGTCAAAAAAGATTCCTCTCTCTGCAGCCAACCTGATAAAGAACCTCTCCAAGTTAAAGAGGCTGGTCCTTAGACAAGAGGCATATGGGACAACACCATGACCACATTCAAAGCTTTTTTAACTTGGCAGGACATACGAGACTCCTCTGACCTAGCATCACCTTTCAGAACTCACGGTCATCTCCACACTCATGAAACAGTCTAAGTTTCCATTTAAATAAAGCATAATTAAGTTTCAATGGAAGCAGAACAACCACAATAATAGAGGCAGCTAGGTGGTTCAGCAGATAGAGCACTGGGCCTGGAGTCAGGAAGACCCGAGTTCAAATCGGGCCTCAGACACTTAGCTCAGACCTTGGGCAAATCACTTAACCTCTGATTGCCTCAGTTTTCTCATCTGTAAAATAGGTATAATGACAGCACCTACCTCTCAAGGTTGTTATTAGGATAAAATGAGCTAGCATTTTGGGGGGGGGCTAGGCAATGGGGTTAAGTGACTTGCCCAGGGTCACACAGCTAGTAAGTGTTATGTGTCTGAGGCTAGATTTGAACTCAGGTCCTCCTGACTCCAGGGCTGGTGCTCTGTCCACCACGCCACCTAGCCACCCCTTGAGCAAGTATTTTTAAAGTACCAAGCAGTGCCTGGCACACAGTAAGTGCTATATAAATGCCGACTATTATCATCCTCATCCTCATTATGATGATTATTAAATAAACCAGGTTCCAATGAGGCTGAGATCAAGAACTCATTCACAAAACTTTAATTCATCACTGGTTTCCTTTGTTTCCCCCAGAGCACAGTGGACATTTACCGACTTGAACTGTTTCTGGTTCTTGCCGAGAAGCAGCGTCTCAGTGGGGGAAGGGGAGAAGAAGAGTAACTGGAGGAGTGCTCCGACCTTTCTGTCAAGTTCATGAGGACCTAACTAACAGAAGCAGAATCCCCAAACCTCCCAAGCAGGATGCACAAGTCTGGCCTTCGGCCCAGTGTTCCTACTTGCCCTTTAAAAGAGACAGGCTGAGATGCCTCCAAAATATTTTAGTTAATATCAAAGGCAGAAAATTGCTGAGGCCTGATCTTGTTACTGCCCAAGACTCCATAAACATTTCCCACCAAAGCTCCCTCTTCTGACATGCATTATCATAAAGAGCTCTGGGGTGGAAGGATCTGGGGTCAATCCCGGCTCTGTCGCTTATTACCTCTATGACCTTGGTAAGACCATTTCATTTCCCTGGTAAAATGAGTGTCAGACTAGATGGGCCCTGAGACCCTTCCCAGACACAGATTTCCATTTAACTTACCTAACAGAAAGTGTGAAGTCTCCTGGATTACTCTTGCTGGGCCTGGCCAAGAAGCTGCCATCAACTCCTCGTGTCAGCAGTAGATTTTCTGCCTCCACTCCAGTGATATTTGGGTGAAACCATCTTAGGGAGAAAAAAAAAAAAGAAGAAGAGGATTTTAGACCACATTTCCCACACTATGACAGAGTATAAATGACTGATGAGTCACTGACCAGAACATAAACAAAGAAATCTACCATGAAAACATACAATGCAAACCGCGTGAATGTTGATCCAAAACTCTGATCAGAAACTTTCCGCAAGAGAACTTCCTTCATGGATACCACGAAGAGGAACACCAAGATAAATCTATGGCATAATAAACAGGTCCAGCTTACTCTGGCCTTAATTTACAGAAACGGCAACAGTGTAGAAGGACCTAATTCCAAATCCTCCATCAGACATTTACTCATCACTTACGTCATTTAACCTTTCTCTGACTCAGTTTCCTCCTCTGTAAAATGGGGTTAATAACAGCGCCTGGTTCACAAGGTTGTTGTGAGGATCAAATGGCACAGCATGTGAAGTGCTTTGCAAACATTTACAGTACCATGCAGGTCCTGGCTATTATCACCATTAATTCAGTTCAATGCCTTGAATCACATCCATTATAAACTGGTACTGCCTGTGACAAAGTTCACTGTAAAGGAGACATAATAATGCTAACTCAAGAGGCCGCTTTGTTATCAACTAAGTGAACTTTTAAGGGGTTTCTCAACCAATATTATCCCAATGCCAGTGCAATACAACAGCGGAGATGCTGCAGGCCTTGATCCCCTCGGTACAACATCCAGGAAGGACAGAGGAAGCATAATTCCTCACACTGAAATGTACCAGTACAATCTCCTCTCCAGTATGGCCAACGGCAACCCAACCATACCCGCTCCACTTGTGACTCTCATGTCTTCCCATAAATCGTGCTCCAAGAGGCCCCCCAACACACTGAGAGTTCCTCTAGGTCTGTTCCCATTACATGGGCACCAGTATCACAGCCAGGCTGTCTGTGCTGTTACTATATGACTAGCCCAACTCTTTCACCAATTACACACTTTCTGTAGCATGTCTTTAATGCCACTTCTCAAAGGAAAGTAATGTGGGGGAAATGAGTGGAGACCAGCATCTTAGATCATAAACAATTAACTCAAAAGGAACATGCAACCTGAATATTACAGGGCGGAACACACAAAGCTTAAAAAACTAGGATCTCGAACCTTTTACAATTACAGCTAGAGAGAGAACTCTTAACCCAACAAGGGATAGGAGGAATCACAAAAGATAACATAGATAATTTCCATCACATGAAATGTACAGATTTTACATGACAAAATCAATGCAGCTAGCTTAATAAGGGAAACTGCTGACTGAGGAAAAAAATCCTTCCATCAAATATAAGTGGCTGACATTAAAGATAATGTAGGAAATTAACATAAAAATATAAGCTCAAGAGCCATTCCCCAGTGGATGAGTGGTCAAAGAATTCTCAAAAGAGGAATGGTAAACTATTACCCATCTGAAAGATTGTTCCAAATCACTACTAAGAAAAATGCAAATCAAAACAATTCTAAGTTTCACTTCACACTGCACAAGCTGGCAATGATGAAAAAAATGTAAATAATCAATGTTGGAGGAGCTGTAGGAAGCAAGGTACACTTACTCATACATTTGTGTGTCGAGCTAAAAACTGGCTTAAAAATTCCAGAAAGCAATGTGGAATTATGTTGAAAAAGTGACTAAAATCTCCACACTGTTTCTGCTAGGCATTTATCCTCAGGAGGCCAAAGACAGAAAAAAAGATCTCATATACATCAAAATATTCGCAGCTGCCCTTTTTGTGGTCACGAAGAATTGTAAAGAAAGTAGGTAGCCACTGACTAAGGAACAGCTGAACAAATTGGGGTATACAAATGCAATAGAATATTAAAAGAAAATCCAGAGAAGCCTAGGAAAACTTCTATGAATCAATACGAAGTAAAATAAGAACAAAGAAAACAATATACAAAATTGATTATAATAATGTAACTAGAAGGAATAATAAAACTGAATGTTATATAATTATAATGACCAAATTGGGCTCCAATGAAGAGCTCAGGAAATACAACTGTTTCCCTTCACTGCAGGAGTAGAAAACTATGAGCTGGAGACCCTGATCAGTGTATTGGTTAATTTTGCTAAACCACCTTTTTTCTCCCTCTTTTTGTTACTTTGTTACCAGGAATGGCTCAAGGGATTAGGGAGGGGAAAGAGATAGAACCAGAAAAGAAAGTGATGTTTAAAAAAAAAAAGACACCTAGTAAAAAGAAAAGTAGGCTGCAGCAATATGGTCTCTCAGATCTTTAAAACAGGCAAACAACAAACAAACAAACTCTACTGGAAAAACAGGAAGAAGCTGATAGCCAGCACCACAAGCCCAGACAAGGGAACCCTCAGGAGCGCTCAGACACCAAGGCCAGTGGCCCCTCTGCCTCCTGGGGCAGAGCTGACCAAGCAGCACCAGCCTCTCCCCACCTACCTGGCCACCCTTAGACGAGGCTCCACAGTACCAGAGGAGCTGATCCAGGGCCCCAGCCACCTGCTTCTCCTTATAACTAGACCTCTCCACCTTGTTCTGGCCCCTCTAGCACAAAATCCTCAGCAAGCAGCCCAATGATCACTTTGCAAAGCCAACCAACAGCAATGCAGAACATCTGACGAAAACTGCAAACAAAACAGGCCTCGATGGAAAAGTCTGAGAAGGCAAAGGAAATACAGCAAGAAGATGCAAACCTGCTTCTTCAGAAGAGGCACCAGGTGACAGCTAAAATGCTGGCCAACTAACCGGAGATCATCAAGAATGACCAAAGGGCTTCTCAGACACACGAGCCTTCTCGGAGGCAGAAAAAAGGCCACTCTCACAGGGCATGCAGGAGCTAAAGTGCAGGGCGTGAAGAAGGGGTCCAATGGCAAAGAGAATCAGAAGTTAAAACTGGAAGTTAAGTTCTGGGGGGAAGAAGAAAGAAGTTTGCTTTCGGCAGGAAGAAGGAACCATTCAAGTGGACTATTCTCAAGAGCTACAAGGATGCATCCAGAGCAGTTCACAGCAGGGGCCCCCAAAAGAGGACTTGGGTAGAAAATGTTTATTAAGAGGCCTGCAAAACAAGTGATTGAGAAATGAAGAAAAAAGCCTGCTAGGGCCACTTTGATACAATGGACCGGGAAGAAATAAAGGAAACAGAAGGAAGAAGTAAATCTTTCACTTGTCCTCCTAATCACCTTAAACCTCATCCTATATCTCTCTTCTCTTTCTTCCATAACTGAACCCCTAGGGAGTAAAAAAAAAAAAGCAGTCTACACTCTTCTACAAGCATGGTCTACACATTCTTCCTCTCTTTTCTCTCACTTCTCAACCCCTTCCAATCTGGGTGTTCTAATAGCACTCAACAGAAACTCCACTCCAAGGTTCCTAATAATTTCTGAATTACTAAAACCTGGGAAATTTCCTTGGTCTTCCTCCTTGGCCTCTCAGAAGCAACTGACACCACCGGCCAAACCCTCCTCCTCTTTAGATGTTTAGGGCACAGCTCTCTCGAGAGCCTGGTTCTTCTACTCCTCTGCTGGATTATCATCTATGCTGTGTCCTCTAGCCAGGAGGGTCCCCCAACCTTTGTCTTAGGCCTTCTTTTCACTCTCTATGCCCTCTCAGTCAGGTCACCAGATACCATGGTTCAATTATGATCTCTACGGAGATGACTGCCAAATCTACACATCCAACCGCAACGTCTCTCTGAGCCTCAACCCCCTATCAACAACTGCCTAGCAGACATCTCCAACTACATAGCCCAGAGATATTTCACACTTAAGTTGTGTCCAAAACAAAACTCATCATCTCTCTTCCACATCCCAGCCTTCTCCATTTCTGTGGGGGACGTGACCCAAGTTCAAAAGCTCAGTCAACCCCTACACTATACTGTCCTTCAACCTCCATGTCCCATGAGGTCTCAAGTGTTGTCAATTCAATCTCTATGATATCTCTTGCATTCATCCTCTTCTCTCCCCTTCTAAGGCCTCAGTCAGGCCCTCCTCACTTCTCATGTGGATATTACAATAGCCTCCTACTCCTGCTCCTTCATCTCTCCCCTATCCAATCCACCCTCCAAACAGCTGCCAAACTGATAAGTCTAGAGTACAGATCAAACTACGGCAGTCCCCTGCTCAGGAAGCTCCCTACTGACAAAATGCTAATTCCTCTGCCTGTCACTTACCAGTCCTTACCATCTGGCTTTATGCTATCTTTTCGACTGATCTCATACTAATCCCCCTCCTACACTCTAGATTCCAGCCACACAGAAGGACCTCCTGTTCGTCCTCCCAACCCCCCATAGCACTCCATCTCCCACCCAGGCCTTTACCTAGGCTGTGCCCCAGGACTGGAACACCTCACTCTTCATACACATCTCCTAGAATCCTGAGCTCTCTTCAAAGTTCATCTGAAGGCCTATCTCCTCCTAGAAAAGATATTTCCTAATTTTCTTTGTTGTTAATGCCTCCCCACTCCAAAATTATATCTATTTTGTATTTATTCTGTATCACCTTATTATTTACATGTTCTTCTCCTCTGGTACAAAGTAAGCTCCTTAAGAGCAGGAACTGTTTTGGTTTTTACTTTGTAAAAAAATCCCCAGCAGTCGTGCCTAGCACACAAGAAGGTGCTTAATAAGTGCTGCCTGACTGAACGGTACATTCTACATCTGCCATTCTCCCAATGAGTCCCACCTGTTTGTTTGTTTGCTCACTATTCCCCCACCTCCCTGCTCCTCTCCACCTAACTCTCCTCTTCCTTAAGCTTTGTTTCTTCATCTGTAAAATGGAGGCAAAAATACACTACATACTTCAAAGGGTTGTTGTGAAGAAAGTGTTTTGTAAACCATAAAGCTCTGGAGAAATGTAATTCATTGTTATGATTATCCCAACAAATTCAAGTTAAAACAAATTTCTTAAATTTTTTTTTTAATTTTTTGCTAGGCAATGGGGTTAAGTGACTTGCCCAGGGTCACACAGCTAGTTAAGTGTTATGTGTCTGAGTCTGGATTTGAACTCAGGTCCTCCTGACCTCAGGGCCAGTGCTCTATCCACTGCGCCACCTAGCTGCCCCTAAAACAAATTTCTTAAGCACCTACTGTGGATAACTAACAAGGCCGTGCTAGTTATTAGGAACAGAGGTTGCATGAGGGAAAGGAAAGAGACAGATGCAAAAGATGCTGTGGAGATGAGCACACTTCAACAAGGCCCCGCTCAAGTCTTACACATTCTCTGTGAAAACTTACCTCACATTGCCTCATGGACCCAGCGCATGATGATCTCCCTTCATCCCCAACCCCGGTAAAATGTCCTAGGTACAGAACTCAACTGGCTACACACACACACACACACACACACACCCCTCTATCCATATCTTGTTAAATGCCTCCCCAACAAAATTGTAAATTCCATTAGGGCAAGGACCACATTTTCTACTTTATTATGTGCTCCATAGTAATTTATACATAGTAAGCACGCCATAAATACTTGTTGTCGACTACAGCACAGAGGCAGTATTAAGAACCATGAGACATCCCCAAACCCAGGTCTGAGGGGTTATACTCCAAGTAAAACAGACACTCAGTTCAGGACTAGAATTCAACTTTTAAGAACCATTCAAAATGGCATAACAATTCTCTACAGCACTATTTCCAGGTGGCAGCTGGCTGAGTTCAAACCCTGTCACACCTCAGGTTTTCCAAGTCTCCCAAAAGGCATCTGGGGCAGAAGAGAAACCAGTGCTTGCTGTCCCCAGTTAGAGCTCCTTCAATGAGGCCACTCACACTCAAAAGACCAAGAAAATAAAGCCCTTCTCTTCAGAGGCAGACAATTCACTTTTGCCCATAAGACCCACAAGGGACCAGCACCACACTGACAGTGGCATTGTGCCAGACCCTTCTACTCCATTACTGCCATTCAGTACCATCCACGGCCTGGACCCTGTTCAAGGGGAGAACAAGCTCCAAGGCCCAGGCAAACAGCCAGGGTTCAACCTGGAGGCAGGAGTTGGCATTTACTCATTGCTTTACAGACCAGCAGGACTGGCCTCCCACAAAAATCAATACAAGAAAAAAGAAAACATTATTGAAAGATAAATAAAAATAATCTAATAGGAAATAACCCTTCATATGTCCCACTTGTCCTATGCAGCTTTGTGAAGTAGAGGAGAGGTCAAAGAACTAGGAATGAAGGTACTTTTGAAGACGCTGCAAAGCACAGTGGGAAGATCACTCTGCTCAGAATCAGAAAATCTGGGTTCAAGGCCTGGCTTGGCCACTTACTACTTTAACCATTTAGTCATGCTATGGTATATTGCTTTATTACTCTGCACACTGCCTAGAACATAGTAAGTGCTTAATAAGTGTTGACTGATTGACTGGAGAGAATTTACTTCATTTTATCACAGTTTTTGTCAAAGTCTTTCATACTGTTTTTGTGGAGAGATCTGGAGGAGACAAGAATCCAATCAGGTGGATTCCAATATGGCTGATGGCCAGACTCAAAGGGCAGTTTTTAATGGTTCAAAGTCAATATGCCAGGAGGTCTCTAGTGGAGTACCCAAGTGATCTGTACAAATTTACCTGGCCCTGGGCTGCTTAACACTTTTACCAATGTCTCAAGACAAAAAACCTAGATGGCATGCTCATCAAATTTTCAGGTGACACCAAGATGGGAGGGATAATTAACAGAGTAAATTAAAAAGTCAGGATGCAAAAGAATCCTGGAAAGACTGACAGCACTGGGCTAAATCTAATAAGATGAAATTCAATAGAGATAAAGGTAAATCTTACACTTGGGTGTGCGCGCGCGCGGGCACACACACACACACACGCGCACACACACGAGCGCGCACACACACACACACACACACACACACACACACACACACACACCCCAACTTCACCAGGATAAGACTGAGGAGGAATGGATAGACAGAGATTGTTCTAAAGCGGACTGCCAGCTCATCACGGTGTCAGCTGTGTAAGATATTAAAGCCATCTTGGGCTACTCTAAGAGGGGGAGAGCCTCCAGGAAAAGGGAAGCCCTTGTCCCATTGCACTCTGCCCTTAGCAAACCTCATCTGGAGCACTGTGTTTATCCTGGGTGCCATGGCTTAAAAGGGATACTGGTAAGCTGGAGGGTGCCCAGAGCAGGGCAACCAGAAGGGCCAAAGTCCCTGGCATAAGGACTGGTTGAAAGACCTGGGCCTGCTTAGCCTAGAGAAGACATAGGAAGGACATAATAGCTGTCTTTGAATATCAGCAGGGGTGTCATGGGAAGGATGAACTAGGCTTGTTCCATTTGGCCCCAGAGGGCAGAACCAGAAGCAATGGAAAGAAATTGAAAAGAAGCCAATTTCAACTCAAGGGAAAACTTCCTAACAATGAGAAATGTCCCTAAGTAGAAGGGGCTGTCTGGAAAAGTGGTGAGCTCCTCTTCCTTAGAAATCTTCAAGCAGGGACTGGTCAAGCACTTGCTGGGTATGTGAGTTAGTAGATTCATCTGTGCCTTTCAGTAATCACATTCTGTGAAAGCAAAGATAATAATGCTTATACCATCCACCTAACGGGGTTACTAATAATAACTACTCACACAACAGTGTACGATTTACAAAGCACTTCTGGAGAAAATGCTTTGCCAAATGTATAATTTTCAAATCCCACCTCCAAGATTACTGTTTTTGTGACCTCAGCCAAGTCACCTTACTTCACTGGGCAAAATTTCCTTGTACGTAGAATGAAAGGGTTACCCTAGATGGCTCCTGGGTTCCTTCCAGCTCTACATCTATAAGGCAATGATCCTGAATCACTTACATTTTCTGGGGGTTGAGCCACCTCACATTCGCCAGATTGGTAAAGATATAGAACAAAAAAAAAAAAGATAAATGTTGAAAGAGCTATGGGAAATCAGATATATTAACAGCTTGTTGGTGGAGCTTTGAAATGGTTCAGCCATTCTGGAAATTACAGAATCCGGAAATTAAGCTCAAAATTTTATTACACCATACATATACCCTTTGATTCAGTGATACCACTACTAAGCCTATACTCCAAAGAGATCAAAGAAAGAGGAAAAGTACTCATGTATACAATAATGTTTATAGCAGCTCTTTTTGTAGTGGCAATAACTAGAAACTGAGGGGATACTCATCAGTTAGGTTTCGGCTGAACACACGATGCAATATGAATGGAGTAGAAAGCTAGTATGTTATGAGAAATGGTGAAAGGGATAATTTGAAAGAAACCTAGGGAAAAAAACTTGCATGAATTGATGAAGAGTGAAGTGAGCTGAACCAGGAGGACAATATAGAAAACACAAAACTTTGAAAAACTTAAGAGCTCTGATCAACATAATGACCAATCAGGATTCCAGAAAACCCATGATGCTATCCACCACCTTACAGAGAGGTGATAGATTCAGGGTACAAAATGAGACATATATTTTTTGGACATGACCAATACCAGAATTTCCTTTACTTGACATAACGTTTGTCACAAGGGTTTGGGTTTTGTTTGGTGGTTGTTTTTTTTTTTAGGGGACAAAGAGGAAGAAGAGAAAATAATTTTTCATTAATCTAAAAAAAAGTAAAATTTAAATTAAAAAAAAAGAAAAAGATCAAGAGATCTGAGGAGATGAGCTCTGAGGTCTATATCCAGTACTGTATCAACTTGGGCTGCTGTTGTTACCTTGCAGCAAAAGTGAAATAACCAGGGATTCTCTAATTTTCCTGACATCCCCGTTTTTCTGCACCTAGCTTGCTCTAACAACCCACAAGGACAGAAGAATGCCATTCATTTCTATAAGGCAAAAAACAATTCTGTTGTCTCACCCAAGCTCAGATCACAAAGAAAAAAGTTTTCAGCAGCTTCTCCCATCTCCTATTACACAAGTGTAACACTTAGGGCACTTTACACCATCTTCCTCTTTATCTCCAAACATAAACTCTCATTTAGTGGTTAACCAGAACAAATCTGGAAGGAGGGCTGCTTCCTAGCTTGTTTTCGGTTGGCCCAGCACTTCCCCACCCCCCTACCCCCAAAAACTGGCTGAAAGAGACCACACAGAGTAGATTCATTTAGAGTAATGAAGCTTCCCCCTCCCTTGGCTAGCAGTGGGGTGCCCTCATTGGGTAGGGGAACAAACGAAGAACCAAAATTCCCCAAAAGAAGTTTTGTTTCCAGCCCCATAATGGCCCTTTTTTTTTTAACCTCAATTTTCCATGGAAAGCCCCAGATCAGAGAAGGCCAATACTGTTCTTCATATAAGCAGGTCCAAAAGGGAAAAAAAAAAAGAGAAGCCCCCCCTGTCACAGGCAGATACCATTTTTAGCCAGCTATCAACATGACAAAGCTACACAAGAATGCCACAGTTAACTGTGTTGCCATTGGTACAAGCAGGGCTTCAGAAATGAGAAAGTGACCAGAATAACAAGGCTGACCATTTGCCACAAAGGTGAAGGCGTAGTACTGCGTAGAGAAATGAAATAGAAAAGCATCTCACATAACCAAGCCCATGAGAGTCCCATGTGATGAGCATGCCAATAAAAGATCAGCCAAAAGTAGTGGGGGAAAGCAGAAGCTTTTATTTGGCTGGGGAAGAAGAAACATCCGTAAAGCTATAAAGCAGGCATTAAGTGTCAGGTTAGAGACCTCTTTCTACCACTGACTCAGGAAATCTTTAAGGTCCTGGATATTGATGGAGAAATTGATGTCCACATAAGTTTAGTGGCGGTAGTAAGGCAGTCTATAGAGCTAACTCACAGGGGCTCGGCTGGATTTAATTTATGTCACATCAATTTCAATCTAGTTTAAGTCACTAGTCAGAAGACTTAATTACCATTTTCCTACAAAGTTCATTTTTATTTGGTATAGCTTTAATACCATATGTATTCTCTGCATTTCAGATATAATTTTTTTTTTGGTGAGGCAGTTGGGGTTAAGTGACTTGTCCAGGGTCACACAGCTAGTGAGTGTTACATGTCTGAGGCTGAATTTGAACTCGGTCTTCCTGACTCCAGGGCCAGTGCTCTATCCACGGCACCACCTAGCTGCCCCTGCAGATATAATTTTAATGCACTACATATTTAAAAGCCATGATTCCTCTTGATAATTTTTCCAGATTATTTTTTTTTAATGGTGTGAGAAAAACTCTGTGACTGTCTGATTATTTTACTTACCAAAAATAACTGAAGCAGATACTTTTGAAGTCACTGGGAGATATTCATCTCTAATTCACAGATATTTTCAAAATCTTTCGGCCACACTATTTTATCATCCAAAACAACATTTGCAGTATTTTTTAAACAAGTCTATATATTCTGTATTTTTTAAATAAAACAAGAATTTCTTGAATTAAAAATTATTAAACATAAATGTGTTCCCCCCCCCAATGAAAATTAAACACACCCTTGCAGCTGGATCACCATGAGAAACTCAAAATGCAGCTAATACTTCCTTCACCTTTTTTCTTGTTATTCACAAACTGGAAAAGGAAAAGACACTTTCCTCCTTTTTCAACTGTCAAACGATTCATCAATTTAGGATGAATTAGTTTGAAGGGGGAAAATATTCTCATCAGATTTGCAGAAAGTTCTTGCTGTTATAAGCCAGACCATAATTTCAAGTCTCTAACAACTCCAGGTTCTTAGGCTACCTCTAAGAGTTTACTGACATGACTTTCTTTAAAACCTTATCAATGCTGTTGGATGAGGCTAATATGATGACAATTTTTTTTTCTCCTTCTTTCTTACAAAGGTGGGGGAGGGGGAATGATTCTCTAAGGAAGGAGGAGTCATATTCAAAAATCAATGGGATGTAATAAACAAAAGGCATCAATAAAAATGAAAAAGAATTAAATTTATTTAACTGGTTCCCTATTTACTTTAAAATGTATATACTTTGGATTATGAAGGGATTATTACTGAATGGCTATATTAGGATTATAGGGCTATAGATTTTAAAACTGGAAAGACCTCACAGGTCCAACCACATAATTTACAGATGAGGAAAGTAAGACCGAAAGAGGTTCAAAGACTTGCCCAAGATCACACAGGGAGTAAATGACAGAGCTGAAATTCAAACTCAGGTCCCCTGCCTCTCAATCCTCCTTCCATCGTACTGCACAGTTCAGAACTGGTTCCAGGGCAGACATACTTTACAAAATGACATAATCACAAGATCTGAGAGCTGCAATGGGACATCAGAGGCCATGTAATCCAACCCATAAACAGGATTTAAAATTCGTTGGTTCTCTCTGAGACAGACAGACACACACACACACACACACACACACACACACACACTTGCGCTCGAGATAGTCATTGGCCTATTGTGGCCTATTTATAAAGCTTTTAAGAAAAGACTGCATAAACTGTCGGTGGCAATCACATGATTTAGCCTTTCTGCTTTTTTTTAAAGACAGGGCCCAGGTCTGTGGGTCAGGGGGCAGAAAGCATGGGAAAGGGAACAAATTGTTTGTTGGGAAAGGATTTCTGGGCCAAACAAAATGTATCCATTATTTAAAAAAAAAAAAGAAGAAGAAGAAACTAAAATGCCTACATTCAAGTCAACAACCACATATAAACTGCCTATGTGCCAGGTATTGTGATGTTAACGAGGACTAGGAAGACCTAAAGGACAGGGTGAAGATCCAAAAACCTTTTGACAGGATAAAGCAGATATTAATAACCATTTAAAATACATAGGATTACAAAGGAAACCAACTAAGCTTAAAATTTAAATATAAAATGTGTGTATATATATCTATAGATACATATACACACACATATATACAGATGTATAGATAGATAAAAATGTATGTGTAAATAACATATAAATATTGTACTCATGTATTTTTATATACATCTATGTTGTATGTATGTCTGGTGGGTGGGTATGTGGGGGGGGGTACAAGTTCAAGGACTCCAGGTTAAGAATCTCCAGGGCTAGATCACTGGGCTGAATCTACTAAGATGAATTTCAATAAAGATAAATATAAAAGTCTTGCACTTGGAGACACACACACACACGCACAAAATCATGAGGATAGGATGGATAGCAGTCATTCTGAAAAAAAACCTGGGCCTCTTGCGGACTGCCAGATCACTGAATCAGCAGCATCAGGTGGCAGCCAAATGCCATCTGGGGCTGCTTTAAGAGGGACCGAGCTTTCAGGGAGAGGGCCATGCTAGGCCCACTGGACTCTGCCCGTAGCAAACATCATCTACAGCACTGCATTCAATCTAGGTGCCATGGTTTCAAAAGGACATTAGTAAGCTGGAGAGTGCCCAGAGCAGGGCAACCAGGACGGCCAAAGGTCTTGAGTCCCTGTCGTGAAGACTGGCTGAAAGAACTGGGCATGGACTCCAGAGAACATGATGGCTGTCCTCAAACATCTGAAGGGCTGTCGATGGATTAGACTTGTTCTATCTGGGACCAAAGGACAAAACCAAAGAACAACGGGCAGAAGCTGAAAAGGAGCCAATTTCAGTGTGATGTCTGGAAAAGTTTCCTAACGATAAGGACGGTCCCAAAGTGGCATGGCCTGAAAGAGGCAGCAGGCCCCACTCCTTGGAGGTCTTTGAGCAGAGGTTGGACTGTTTACTACTGGGCAAACACATCAGTGTGGGGACTGCTTTCATGAAGGGCTTGGATGAGTTGGCCAATGAGGTTCCTTCCAACTCTCGAACTCAGTAATTCTACGACTTGAGGACGACTTTAATGTTGTGAACACGGGTCACTGGAAGAAAGGTGGTGCCCTCAACAGAAACAGGGAAATAAGAAAGAGTGGGCTTGGGGGTCATGAGTTACTCCGGGAAACTTAAGAACTCTCATCAATGCAACACCCAACCACAACTCAATAGTACCTGCTAATCACCTCCTAAAAGAGAGGTGATGGACTCAAGGTACAGAATGAAAAATCAATCTTTGGACACGGTCAGTATGGGATTATTTTGCTTGGTTTACAGATCTGCTATAAGGTTTTCACTTTTCTTCCTCCCCCACCCCAATTTTGGGGAGGAGGGTAGGAGAAGGAGCAAAGGGCTCTGGATAGGGTTGCCAAAAAAGAAAGGAAAAAAGATCACTGAAGTAGTTTTAAAGGTATAGAAGACAACTGAAAGAAGTTCAGGAGGATATACCAAAAAGTAGGACAGCTTGGAAAGTTGCACATTGAATTTATTACAAACTTTTAAAAAAGCAACTGTTATTAGATAGAGCTCTACACAACAGAGTGACAAGTTTCAAAGACAATCAATCCTCTTCTTCTGATCTGCTATGCATATGGGAATTCTCGTTTTATTTGGCATTTAGGGCTAGAATTTTAGAAATTAAAATTTGGAATAATTCTAAGAGTTAATGAATTCTGTTTTGGACACATTTAATTTGAGAAACCTATGAGACATTCAGTGGAGTTGGGCATCAAGAAGCTGGTGACTCCAGTAGAAAAAAAAATTGGGGTTGGATGTGGAAGTCAGCTTCATAGAGATATTAATTGAATCCACGGGATATAATGAGATCACCAAGAGCATAAAGAAAGGGAAGAAGAGGACCCAAGACGGAACCCTAGCATACAGTCACACACAGTGGGCAGAACAGAGATGATGACTCAGCAAAGAAGACTGAAACAGACGAGTCAGATAGGCAAGAGGAAATCCAGATGATATAAGGGTCACAAAAACCCAGGAAAGACTATCCAGGAAGAGGGTTCAACAGTATCAAAAGTGGTAGGGAGATTAAGGAGGATAAGGATTGAAAAACAGACCAACGGAATTTGCAATCCAAAGACCATTAGTCCCTTGAGCCACAGGTCTCACTCCTGGGCATATATGCCAAGGAAATCAAAGACAGAAGAAAGGCCCTACATTCACCAATATATTCATAGCAGCACTTTTGGGGGTAGCAAAAAACTGGAGACAAAGTGAGTGTCCATCAATTATGAAATGGCTGAACAAATTATGGTACATGAAAGTAATAGAAACAACTATAAGGAATTCAAGAGAAACAAGGGAAGATTTTTATGAACTCACACTGAGTGAAGTCAGCAGAACCAAGAGAACAATATGCATAAGGACTGCATAATAATAATCATGTAAATGAAAAGAATGCTGCAGCAAAGTCCAACACGGGGTAACATAATGACCAATCTTGGCCCTGGAAAAAGAAATGAGGAAGCAGCTCTCTCCTTTGCATAGAGAGGAGGATCAAGGAAATCAAATGCTGCAGAAACCATCACTTTGTTGGCTGGCCCTGTTTAACAGCTTTCCTTCACTATGACAGAGGGCTGGGGAGGCGGATGGGGGGTGAGAGGGAGGTTGCCGTAGCCAAACACGACTGAGATTTAGAAACAAAAAAAAAAATCAACAATACTGTGTTACTGTTTTTTCAAAGAGATCACTAGGACCTGGAGGAGCAATTGGGAAGCAGTGTTGAGAAGGCCTGAGAAGCTAGTGGGAGATGAAGAAGCAGAGGTGACAACTATAGACAGCTTAATCTAGGAGGATGTGGCAGCGAAAAGACATCAGATGGAGGGGACAGAAGCATGACTACGTTTTTAAATCGCCCCTTGAAGCGGCTGCTGAAGTTAATTGTATTTCAGGTTTGTTATCTGAAACGATGGGAGGAAACAGAAGAGCAGCATTAACCTAAAATGTGCATGTACCAGGATGGCCTTACAGGCAGAAGCAATAACTGTGCTTCAAGGTGCTACCTGAGGAGATCAAAGAGTTTCTCCCCCCCCACCCCCACCCCACTCTCATAAAATTCAACAAAGCTGGACACTGTCTCCAAAAGACAGTAGTAATTCAAATGGACGTGTATTATCAGGAACCAAGAAAAAGGCAACTCTCATCTATTTGCTTATCAAATTAGCTAACTGACATCTTAAGAAATGGGAGGGGGGGCGCACGGGGTTTTGCTGCAGGTGGGATGTTTTTTAATTAATTGGTCAACTGTGCCTAGGCTGCCAGGTTCATAGATCTAGAGCTGGCAGGCACCCTGAGCCATCCAGCCCAACCTCATCTGAAACATGAAGAAACTGAGACCCCGAGAAGGTAACAACCTGCCCCAAAGACACACAGGTTACTAAGCATCAGAGGTGGGGTTTGAGCCTAAGTCAGGACTCCACGCCAATGACACTGGCACGTGCACCACTTCCCCAAATGCTTGCCAATCAATAAATTGAGAAGGAGCAAGAGTCAAAGGCCAGCATGAAGGCCTTGACGGGGCAGATCTGGAGCCAGAGGGAGCTCACGTGCTGTCCAATCCAACCCCTCATTTGACAGAGGAGGAAACTGAGGCCCAGGAAGGTTAAATGATTTCTTCCAACTCGAGGCACAGGGGAAATCAAACCTGTCCTCTTTTCCCACTCCTAACTGGCAATGCCTGTCTGTTCTCATGACCTTCCCCATGCCACTCTTTCCATATAAACTTCTGATCCATTTTCTAGTATCACCTATTAATTACTAAATGCTGAAGCGAACACAGTGCTACATTAAGCACTACTAATCACAAAAACACTCAAGGAAGAATAACAAAATCGGAATGCGTTTATCACAAACCTACATGCCCGGCACTCTGCATACATGTGTTTATCAACTAAGGTATGAGAAATTATTCTTGCCCAGTCAAGTTGAGAATTTCAAATCTCATTCTGGAAGCCTTGACTCTGAGAGGCAGTACCACATAAGGGTTAAAATGCTGGTGTTGGAGGTCCTAAACACCTGGGTTCCAATCCTACCTGACAGTAGCTGTGTAACCACAGGCAAGTCACTTCCCCTTCCAGCCTCAGTTTCCTCCTCTGTCAAATGAGGGGACTGAACTAGACTGCCTGTGAGGTCCCTTACAGTCCCAGTTCTATGATCCCATGACCCTGCATGAGTCATAAGTTAACATCAGGCAACGTGAAAAACACAGCAAAGCTAATTTTATTTTCCATCTTTATTTCTGAGGCTGTGCCTCTATGAATGTCATTCCTCCACTCAAAAGCTTAGTGGCTACCCACCGCTTAGCAAATAAAGTATGAATTCTGAACCCTAGAATTTAGAATCCATGTAATCTGGCTGCAAACCACCTGGGAGGCCTTTTCTCCTCTGCCTGATTCCCCTCCCACTAGTCTCGTAGGCCGTAGGAGAGGGGGTATTTGCCTGGTACCCATTCATAGCCTGCCCTCTCTGCTCACTAGGAGAATCTCCCTACCACCCATCGGATCACCTTTCCTTCAAAGAACAACCAGATACCTGCAAGAAACCTTCCTTGCCTCTTCCTCAAACATCCCGAAACCCTCTCCCCTACTGCTCTCACATTTGCAACCCATTTCAAACTAGAAGCCCCCTGAGGTCAGGACCGGCTTGCCTCTGCCTTCATATCATCAGTACCTAGCACAGGGCAGGGGCTTCTGTCAAAGAGGCTATCAGTAAACTGCAGGAAGGCATTTTGGAGGCTGCCCAGTTAAAGAGAAGGCTCCACTGGAGAGCAGCAAAACTCTCCTTTCATTTCCTTCTTACCCACTCAAGAAAACACGCGTGCTTGTCTTTGGAAAAAAGTAATCCATACAGTGGTTTCTAATTAAGGAATTTCTAATTGCTAGAAGAATAGCCTGTATTTTAAAAGAAATTAATGTCTCTTTTTCTATGAGTTAAGTATAGCTCATGTGCAGTGGCAGGTAATTGGTACCAGACAGTAATAGTTCACATTTCTATAGTGCTTGAACGCTTACAAAGTGCTTTCCTCCCAATCCCCCCGACAAGGCAGATAGCATCTGCGTTACAAACTCCATTTTAGAGGTTAGGTGACCGAAGTTCAGAAAGGTGATGAGAGTTGTTTGTGGGGGTGCAGTGAACAGAGTCCTGGGCCCGGAGTCAGGAAGACCTGAGTTCAAATCCTACCTCAGACACTTACCAGCTGTGTGACCCTGGCCAAGTCATTTCACCTCCGTCTGCCTCAGCTTCTTCATATGTAGAATGGGGATAAGAATAGCACCTGCCTCCCGAGGTTGTTTGGACGACCAAATGAAACAATATTTGTAAAAAAAAAATGCTTAGCACATTGCCTTGAAACATAGTAGATGCTTAATAAATACTTATTTCTTTCCTTCCACAGTTAGTCAAGGGTCTTTCCAGACTTCAAATCTAGCAACCTTTCCACTAGTCTATGAAACTTCAATATGAGGTACAAATGAAACGAAATAGAAAACGTTCTTTATTGGCAATGTGGTATCAAGCTTCATAAATGGTTGTCTTCTAATTAGGCTTCAATACAGAGTATCTTTGGGCTTTGACGTCATACATTCATAGAGCACAGCATTTGGAGTCTGCAAGAAGTGGATTCAAATCCCACCTCAAACACTTTCTTGCCATGTGACGCTGGGCCCTCTGGGCTTTCATCACCTCATCTGTAAAATAAGGGCTTTGGACTAGCCAGGCTAGGGTCTTCTCCCTCTCTAGATCTGTGATCCCGAAAGTGAATAGGTTGGAAAGACTTAAAGGAAATGATTCAGGCTGAAGAAAACAATATCAAAATAATACAGACACCCTCAAGAATTAATTTTAAAAGATGACAGGAATAAAAGCCAGGTGAAAAAAAAAACATAAAAGAAAAAGAGATCCAAAGGGGAAATCAAAGCAGTTGTTTTTTTAAGTTAACATACTTTTTTTAAAAAGCATAAATAATTTGGAAATCATGGTTTTATGAACACTCATTTTTTACTGGAATGTTTATTTTGTGTATATAGTTACTAAGTTGAAAGTAATTTTTTTTTTAATATATGAGAAGTACATACACAATATTATAAGATCCTATTGGGGAAGGTCAAGGAAGGCTTCTAAGAGTAGACAGCATTTGAGTTGGGCTGTAAGGGATGGATGGGGGGTGGGGGGAAGGAAACATTCCAGGCATAGTAATAGCATGAGCAAAAAAAGAAATCAACGAGGCAAGAAGGAACAGGATTTGTACAGGCGACAGCAGTAAGGTGGCCCCTTTGGCTAAAAAGCAAGACCCTAAAAAGGAATGCTCCTGCTCACCAAGGTGCAACTATAAGCCGGGAACCCAAAAGGCAGCCCAGGCCCATGAATGCTAAACCAAGGAGTCTGTGCTTCCTTTAGGTGGGAAGTTGCGAGCAGAGGAAGGACATGCCCATGGGGTGGCAAAGAGAATCCTGGGCTTGGGATCAGAAGGTCCTGGCTTTGAGTTCCACCTCTAACACTGAACAGATTGTGACACTGGGCAAATCACTTCATTTCCCTCCCCCCTCAGTTTCCTCATCTACAAAATGTGAAAAATGGAGATAATAAAGCACCTACTTCACACAGTTGTTACAAGGATCAGATAATATATACAAGGTGTCTGAAAAGTTTTAAACTTTAGTAGCTTCTAAATGCAGTAAGACTTTTGAGACATCTTATATGAAGGCTATAGAAATGTGACCCCTATCATTATTACATTATTATTATTCTTATGACCAAACCTATATATAAGGACTAAGTACAGCAATGTTTGAAAAAGGGGGGTGGAATGGGTTGCTAAATAAAGCAGGGGTTCCCAACCTGTGATATGAATATCACAAGGTGGTGTGTAAAGCTTGTCTAGGGGGCACAGAGAATATTTAGTAAATAACAATATTATTCTTTAAATTTAATCTTTTTTTATTTATGTCCATATGCATGGTAAATACTAGGATATATTTCCTTACATAAAAAATTGGGGATACAGAAAGGTTTAATAAAAGCCAAGAGATATGGGGACCAAAAAAAGGTCAGGAACCCCTATGAAACTATTTAATAACAATTACAATATTACAATATACTTCCCTCTTTTCAGCAGAGAGGGGAGGGATGATGAATATGCTATTAGGAAAATCACTTGTTATCAGTGGGGTTTGATTGTTTTTCTTTGTTATAGGCAAAGGCTCATGGGGAAATATATGTGGAATGACTGTGATATAAAAACAAAAGATGTTAATAAAATATTTTAAAATTAACAAAGCATCCCAGCAGATGGGGAGATAGAGATAGAGAGACACAGAGAGAGGAGATAAGAGACTAAGAAAACTAGAGGGGAAAGGGAAAGAATTGCCAAGAGTCCAGGCTGGTGGTTAAAAAAAAAAAAAAGCCCAATACTACAAGGCTGTAGAAGAGGGCAAAAGGGGGAGAGGGGGAGATGGAAACAAAAGTAACATTTTTCTTTCCTTCATTTTAAAAGGCCATGTTAGACTGCAAGGTCTGCCCCAGCTTTCTCCATCTGCTCTCTTGGCCCCAACAAAAGACACTGTTGCTAGAAATGATTGTGTTTATGTATCAGCTTGCACCTTAGCAAGCAGTTTCCCAAGATCCTCTGTAACTTTATAGCAATCAGACCCGTGGACAGAACCCTGCAGAGGAAAAGTATGTAATCCAAGCAGAGGGGTCTACATTTCTCCAGCTCTGCGGGGAAAAACCCAACATTAAATAAGAATATAATGTTAAGAATTTCAACAGGCAAACATAGTACCGAGTATTTCAGTAAGGCAAGTTTATTTATTTCCTACAGTTGAGTTAAATATACAAGGCCACCAGTGACAGCCTCAAACTAAATTAAACAGCTAGAGATAAAAGAAAAGGCTAAACTTCATTTCCTGGAGGGAAAGTGGAGGGAAGGGGGATTAAAAAATAAAGAAGGTCTTGCATGAGGAATTCCTCAGAGTGCAGCAAACTATAGCCCAGGCATTGTACCTCCAGATTGCTAATCTCAGCTCTGTCATCAAGCCAGAGCAAAAACCAGGAGGCTAAGCAATGAATGCTCAGTCCCTCCAGTTCTCTGGGATGAGAAGGGAGTCCCACACTGAACAGCTGAGGGGAGGAGAAAAAGGGCTGGAGTTGGAGCATGTGGACAAACTCCAGCTGGACTATGGCTCAGACATTAACTAGCTGTGTAGAGAGGCAAATCACTTCATCTCAAAACCTTTATTTCTTAAAGATGGAGATTAATAACACCTCCTGAAGTGACTGTGAGGATGTGTGTAGATAATGTATGTAGAAGCACTTTGCAGACTCAGCCCCGAAAAGGTATGGTGGCTGGTCCTGGGTACACAGTTAATGTGGCAGAATTTGAACCCAGATCTTCCTGACTCCAAGCCCAGCATTCTATGCTGTTGATAACTAGGTACAGTTTTCTTGTCAATAGCAGGAGTGAACTGGAAGAAAAGCAGGCCATCAGCCATTCAAAGTTTATTTAGACCCATCTGGGTTGGCTTCACCTGGCCAAGACTTGGTAGTTCCTAAATCATCAAGCTGCACAACACAACTCCTATGAAGGAGACCCTTTCCTGTCCCCCAGGCTTTCCATGTCCTAGAAAGGCAGATCCTTCCTGGTGCAGAACAGCAGACCCCAAACAAAGGCTCAGTGATTACTCTGATAGATTAAGTAACAAACAGACACAGGCTCCAAGAGAGAGTACATTTCAGGCCACAGCCACACAGCACCTTGCTAAAATGCAGCCACACAGTAGTACCCAGATCCGTCAGAGCTTGCCGGCAGACCTGCCCAAGTCATTTGCTTCCTAAAGTTTTCAGGTTTGGTTTTTACCTACCCCAAAACAATCACAGAAACAAACAGACAGACAGAGACAAAGACACAGTCAGACTGAAAGACACAGACTGAGAGACAGAGTGTTAGGGAAATATTCTTAATTTCTTAAGACACCTCTCATTCCGATCATACCCTAGGCCAAAGCTATTATTTAAATGTGACAAAAGAGTAGTGATGTTTTTGGACTGAACAAAACTGTGCAGTCATCAAAAAAAAAAGATGGGTCTATAGCCAGTATAACCCATAAAGGATTAGTAATATTTGCTAGTAATGATAGGTCAGACTGAGAGCAATGAAGTGACTATGATACTGAAACAGACTGTCCATGCTTACTAATAGTTAGAAAGTAATAATTCATTCTTCAGCCTACATCTTTTCATCTAAGAAGCCCAACATACCTTGACATCAATTCTCACTAATGCTACTGATCCTGTCCAGAAGAGGAAAGAGCCAACTGCCAAGAATTGGACACATGAGAAACCTGAGGAAAGGACATAAAACTACATCAAGGCTTACTTCGGGTCTGCCTAACAAACGACAGTCCCGGAGAGACGCTACCTCAGAGTGGCTAACTAGGGGTATTGAAAGAACTCTTCTCTCTCCTATTATGTACACAAGCCTGAAGAACCTCTCCCCCAAAGGAGGGCTGTTATTTCTGAATAATTATTAGGCAATTTTCATGAAGCAATGAGTAAGGAATGTAGTGCACAACCATGACACACTTCAGTTTTGCGTCTTCTGCTTACAAACAATCCCAGCCTTCCAGCTTGGAGGCCCTAGAAAAGTCATTACTTAGAGGAGAGCGAAATGAATGAAGAGATCACAAAAGAGAAGAGCAGCTGCGGGCAGAGGCTTTACCCTGGGAAGAGAAAAGGGTTCCCCTTGGATGAAAACAGAGGAAAAGAAGGTAGAGTAGAAAGGGGCACTGATCAGTTTTTCCACCAGGAGACCTGAGATGACGATCCACTTTTGACACTTATTAGAAATATGACCATGAGCAAGTCCCTTCACCTCTACAAGCCTCAGTTTCCTCCTCCATTAAATGGGAACAATAAGGCTTGCACTTCACAAGGTTATTATGAGAAAAGTGCTTTAAACCTCATGGAAATGTGATTATTCTTCCAACACCAAAGACTAAACATACATAGGAAGGGGACAGAACCACAGCTGGGAAGGGGGAATGAGAGCTGGGATATTCCTGGGGAGAAAAGGAAATCAAGAGATCTACACACCTAGAAAGAACAGCAGATTCCTGAAGGACAGTAGAAAGGAAAACAGAAAAGGAAAAAGAAGAGAAGGGGGACAAAAGGAGTCAGGTAACAAACTGTGCTAAGCACTGGAGATACAAAGAAAGATAAAAAGACAGTTTTTGCTCACCAGGAGGAAGAAGGAAAGAGAGGGAAGAAAGGCAAGAAAGAGAAGGGTCAAAGGAAGTGAGGAAGGAAAGAGACAAGGGGAAGAAAAAGGGGGAAGAGAGGGTAAGAGACAAGGGAAAGAGAGGGGGGAAGGAGAAGAAAAAAGGAAAAGAGGGAAAAGGGAGAGGAAGAGGGGAAGCGAATAAGCATTTAAGACCTTACTAGGTGTCTAGCCTGGTGAAAAGCTCTTTACAAATATTTTCTCATTTGATCCTCACAAAAAACCCCAAGGGTGGGAAAGAGAGTGAAGATAAGAGGAGGGGGAGGAGTGAAGAGAAAAGAAAGGGGAGGGGGAATAAGAGAGAGGGAAGAGGTGGAAGGGATAGAAAAGAGACAAAGAGGGAGAGGGAGAAAGAGATGAAAAGAAAAAGGAACGGGGAGTGAGAGAAGAAAGGGAGAGACAGGATAAAAAGAGAAGGGGAAGAGAGGAAGGGGGAAAGAATTATGGGAGAGAGAAAAGAGGAGAAGAAAAAAAGATGAAAAGGGAAAGGGAAGAAGAGAGGAAGACGGGATAGAGTAGGGAGAAAGGGGGAGAAGGAAAAAAGGGATGAAAAGAAAAGGGGAAAGGGGAGTTAGAAAAAGGGGAGAGGAGGAGGTGGAGAAGAGATGAAAAGAAAAGGGAAAGAGGGACAGAGGGAGTGGAGGGGGGAGGGGAGAAAGGGGAGAAGGAGAAAGATGAAAAGACAGGGGAAAGGGGTGTGAGAGAGAAAGGAAAAGGGGAAGGGGAGAAGGGATAAAAAGGGAAGGGGAAGGGGGAGAGAAAGAAGGGGAAGGGGGAAAGTAGGGGGAGGGGCAGAAGGATAAGAGCGAGAGGAGATGACTGGGGGAGGGGAGAGAACAGACTCTTCCGCCCCTCCCCCCGCCCTCCCGGTGGGGGAGGGGGTCTCGCGGCCGGGGAAGGGGGAGGGGCGCGCGGTGCTTTGTGGGCGGGCGGGGGTCGCGGGGGTCGCGGCGCTCACCTCCGGGATGTCATGTTCCTCCCGCTCCCGGGCTCCTCCTCGGATCCGCTTCCTCAGGGGCCGGGCCGGGCCGGGCCGGGCCGAGGGTTAGCGCGGAGCCCGCGGCGCTCCGGCCGCCATCCAGGCCTCGGGATCCCGGAGACGAGAGTCGAGCCGCCCCCCCACCCCCCAAGCGCCTCCGCTGCGCTCCGCTCCCCCGCGCCTCCGCCCCCGCCCCTCGCCGCCCGGCACCGCGACAGTGACGCCATCGGCCTGCGACGCCAACTTCCCGCCAGGCCGCCGGTCGGCCCAAAAAGCCTACCGCCGGCCACGCGCGCCGCGCACTTCCGGCTTCCCCCTGGGCAGGCAACTGCGCCCCGCGCCGGGGGTTCCGCCGGCCCGCCCGGGCCCCCCCGGCCACCCCGAAACGAGCGGCCGCGAGGGGGCGCGAATGCACAAGGAGTACGCGGCCGCCTGCAGAGGGTTCCAGTAATGCCAGGTGGGCGAGCCTGGATCCAGCGCCTTCCGCGTGCCAGGCACTGGGCTGGTGCTGCTCGCCAAGGGCAGATGGGAAGCTTACGGGCAGCACACCGCTTGGCCCCAGTAGTGGAGTGCAAGCTCCTTCTGTAGGCCGGGCCCAGGGGAGGTGGCTTCTCCGCGCCTTGTTTCTGCCTTTCACGTAGTAGGCAGCTTGACAGCAGAAGTGGGCCTGGAAGCTGGAAGGTCAGAGTTCAGATGCAGCCTCAGACCCTTGGCGAGGCATTGAACCCCTGCCTCGGCTTCCTCATCTGCAAAATGGGGGAACTAAAGCACAACTCTGATCATGTCACACATACCCCTTACCCAATAAATTCCAGTGGCAACCTTTTACCTGCAGGAGCCAATACAAAATCCTCTGAATTTTTTTTTGTTGGCTTGTTAAAGTCTAAATATCTGTTGTAAGATTTTACCCCTTGCTTTCTATGTTTATTTGATTGCTTTTACGATAGTGGTAAAATTATAATTCTATTAAGAATGTAAATATAATTTCAATTGCTTATAATTTTTTTAAAAAATAAATTATACCAATAGTTTAAAAAAAATCCTCTGTTTGTCAATCAAAGATTTTCATAACCCAGTCCACTCCCGTCTTTCCAGTCTTCTTACACCTTACTGCCCAACCTGGCCTCTTTGATACAGTGACACAGATTTCTTGGCCGTTCCAAGAACCAAATACTCCATCTCTCAGCTCAGGGCATTCTCTCTGGCTGTTCCTCCATGCCTGGAACGCTCTCCTTGCTCCTCTCCTACTGCTGTACTGTCTGGCTTCCTTTAAGGACCAACTGAATTCCCACCTCCTACGGGAAGACTTCCCCAGCCCCTCTTAATTCTAGTGCCTTCCCTCTGTTAATTATTCCCTGTTTATGCTGTATATTGTCTTCCCCATTAGATTGTAAGTCCCTTGAGGTTGGGCACTGTATTTTGCCTGCCTTTGTTTTCCTGGTGCTTGTCCCATAGTAGGTGCTTGATAAATGTTTATTGAATTGAATTGAACCTACCTCCCAAAAATGCTATGAGGATAAAATGAAGTAATATTTGTGAAGTTATTTGCAAATCCTAAAGTGCTGTATTTATCCAGCTGATAGTCTCTGCCCTAAGGCTCCTCCCAGCTCTGACTTTCTCTGTCCTTAAGGACCCTCCCAGCTTTGACCTTCTATTAAAATGGAGATAACCACCAGAATAAAGGATTTCTAAGATCAAAAAATAGCCATCTTGATGTTAGAACTCAAGCAAAGCCAAAAATGCCTGTTTGAAAAATCATCAGTCCTCCCGCAAACACCAGGTTTTTATGTGAGAGGTATAGAAATATTAGGTTAACCTGTTACTTATGTCAAGATATGGGATTTCTTAAGTTTCCTATTTCTTAAACTCTTTGGCAAAATGGAAAGAGCCCTGGGTCTGTAGTCAGGAAGATCTGAGTTCAAATACTGCCCCAGACATGTGGCAGCTGTGTGATCCTAGACAAGTCACTGAAGCCTCAGCTTCTCCCACTGTAAAATGGGCATAATGATAGGACCTATCTCCTGGCCTCTATCTACCTTTATCTGCCTCAGTTTCCTCAACTGTAAAATGAAGATATTAATAGCACCTACCTCCTAGGACTGCTGTGAGGATCAAATGAGATAACATGTGTTAACATAAATAAATAAATAAATAAACAAACAAACAAACAAACAAACAAATAAATAAATAAATAAGTGCTTAGCATGGCATCTGGCACAAGTTGCTTGGTCAATTAGTCATGTCCAGCTCTTTGTGACTCCATCTGAGGTTTTCTTGGCAGACATACTGGAGTGGTTTGCCATTTCCTTCTCTAGCTGATTTTACAGATGAGGAAACTGAGTCAAACAAGGTTAAGTGATTTGCCCAGGATCACACAGCTAGTAAGTATCTAAGGCTTGATTTGAACTCAGGTCCTCCTGACTCCAGGACTGGCATTCTATCCACTGTGCCACCTTGCTACCCACCTGACATATAGTAGGCACTACAGAAGTGCTTATTTCCTTACTTTCCTTTCAATATTCTTTGAGCACTGAATAATGGTAATAAGATAAGACGTACATAGTAATTTAAAGCTTATGATGCACTTTGTGTATATGACCTTCAAGACAACTCTGTGAGGAAGGAGCTATTATTATACCCATTTTACAGACTTGGAAAGCACAGCTGAGACTTGACAGCTACTTAATCTAATTTGGAATTCAAACTCAAGTCTCCCTGACTCCAAGCTTGGCTCTCTCTGCACCTCAGCCAAGTCTACTATCCCATGAATGGGTAGACTCTTAGTTTTATTTCCAATCAGATGCTACAGAACTTCTTTGAAGAATTAAATGGTTACAAAGTATTTCATCCCCTAGTAATCACTGGAACAAAAGATTTCTAAGACCAAAAAATGGAGGCTCCATGAAACAGAGGGGAAATGTTTCATCTAGTCTGGAGTCAGAGGACCTGATTTTGAATCTTGGCTGCTACTTAAAATCCGTGGGAGTTTAGACCAGGTCTGCACAACATTTGACCAGAGGGACACTTTGTTGGACCACAAGCGGTCCCCAGGTAGTCTGTTGTGCAGGGCTGCTTTCTACAAATCATTTCTCCCTCTGTGGGGCTCAGTTTCCTCACTTGTGAATGGGGGTGGTAGGTGTTCTAGATCAGGACTTCTTAAGCTTTTTCCACTCGTGACCCCTTTTGGGGTTTTGGCAATGTTCTTGCCTTTCATTCAAAGTGCAGAGTACGCATGCTTTGTGTTCAGAACCAAGGCTGTACTGAAGTTGCAGATGCCACACGGGCAAGCGCTGCCAGAAACACCTCAGATCCATTATGCATTTGATTTTGAATTAATTTTGGGTTGTTATGTGTTCCGAAACCTTTTACTGTTGCCAAAATTTTCAAGACCCCATATGGGTTTAAGAAGTTTAAAAAGCATTGCTCTAGATGACCCTCCCAGATCTAAATCTAGGGTCCTGTGTTATAAAATCCCTTCCAGCTCTGAAGTTCTCTGGTTCTGTAGAGGCAGATATCCCCAGACACCATGAAGTTATATTGAAAATTTCAAAAATGGCAGAGGGAAAGAGGAAGAGTCCTCTAGGGTCCCTCGAGAACAGGAGCAGAGTCTGAAATAAGTAAGCTCCCTCACCTTCAGATAAACTGCCAGTGAGTTAGAGGGGTATCCTCCCCAATCACGTGAAGACTACCCAGAGGAATGGGCAGATGGGAATAATTTGTTCCAATGGCCATGACGGTTGCTGAAGCAGCACTATGGAGCACTTCAAGCTTGGTCAAATATCAAAGAGGCCAAGATCATCCACTGCATGCCGGGCCATCCCCAGTCATCCCAACTTGCGTCTTGACGTCAATGACGCTGGCAGAGAGAGTGAGGTTGACAACTTTGTGCAACTCTGCCTGACTTAGATCCAATTTACAAGCAAGTCAAGCCATTACCCATCAAAGTCTGTGATGTCATTGGTCCTTTTCAAAAAAAAATGAAGGGCCAACAACAAGCTTTGCTCATGTATGCAAAGGTAACCTGGTGTAATGACTAAGAGTACTAGACCTGCACCTACCACCCAGTATCATTGTGAGGATAAAATGAGATACTATTGGTATAGTACTTTGCAAACCACAAAGCGTTATATAAATGAGAGCTGTTTGGTTATTTCTATATAAATACCCAAGTTACCTACATAGTAGCTATATGATCATGCATAAGTCACTCTCCCCTCTCATAACTTCAGTTTCTTCATCTGTAAATTCAGGCTAAAAATAATTGTCCTCTTTGTTATGAGATGAGCGCTATGCAAGTGCTATGTATGAGTATGAGGGTTCCTTTTTAAATTTATTTTTATTTTAGATAGGCCCTGTGGTTTCACTGGTATAAGGAACTCCCAGGAAATTCTGTCTCCCAATGCAGGTCTAGGTGAAGTGACTTGCCTAGAGGCTCCCAGCCAGTATGTGTCCAAAATAGGACTTGAACACAAGTCTTCCTGGGCTCTCTAGCCATCATGCCACACTCTCTCATATTTATATTTTTAATATTTAATTTAATATTTAAATATGTGTTATATATTTATAGTCAATAAAATGAAGATACTAGACTAGATAACCCCTAAAGTCCCTCGTTTCTCATTTGTTCTGAGGTTCCATCCATTTCTGACCTTCTGTGATTGTAGATAGCTACATCGTTCTTACATTGTGTCCTACTCTTAGTTAGCTAAGGCATCTCTCTTAAGGCTAGTTTCAGAGAAAGTACGGACCTGTATTGGCAAGGAGTTTCCTTATCCAGGAATTCCCTCTGTCAATGAAATCACAGGTCCACTGGTGCATAGCCTATACTTCAGGCACTGTACTAGGTACTTGGGACACAAAGACCCTGCATTTAAGTTCATGGCATTGACAGGATGAAAGACCTGTCAGTCAAACCAAAACTACCAGGGCCGGTAGTCAGATACCTTCATTTTACAGGCGGGGAAGTGAATGTCCAGAGTGGACAAAGGACACCGAAAGATGGAAAGGGAGTCAGTAGTAGCAGAGTTCTAATTGAAAACAGTCCCTCCGGCTGCACATCCAGAGCTGTTTGCACTAGACTGTAGCTGCCTAACATTGGGGGGCGACTTGGTGTTCTATTCCCTGGTTCCTCTAGTGTGTTTGCTTCCTTGTAGTCAGGAGAGAACCAGAAACTCCCCAAGGTAATGAGGAATCCATGTCTATACGGATAAAGAAGGATTAGAAGATTTTATCCACCTCATAAGGATCACCATATTTAGAGCTAGAAAGGACTTTAGAGATGGTCTAATCCTCAAGGTCATAGGTTCCCCACCCCTGGAATCTGATTTTCCCATTTTGTATGTGGGAAATGTTCTGGGCTGGGCCTGAACTGGATCACTTCTCTGGTAGTTTATGTTTGCCGTTAGAATAAAATGGGGTACCCTTTGGTCATTCAAGAGTTAAGAAAAGGAGATTTACTTAGCCAGAGCAGGAGAATAATATTCAACAAGGATGTGGATTGAGCTGACCCTGTGTCAGCTGCCTATCACGTTCTGCCAGCCAAGCAACAGGACCCCCGGATGCTCCTCTCAGCTATTCTGGATTCAAGTGACCAGGAAATGATGTTAAAGGCCTAACAATCCCTTAGCCATCTGAGCCAATCAAGTCTCAAGGATGATTTCAATATCTCTTAAGAGAAAACTATCCCAACTTGTATGGTAGCAGAAGTTAGGATGCTCCCATAAGTTACTGCTTCCACCATGGGGAAACTGAGCCCCAGAAAGGAGGAATTACTTGCCCATTGTCACAAAGAGCGAGGACTTGAATCCAAGCCCTCTGTCTTCTCTTCCGATGTTCTCTCTACTACAAAGTAGTAGCATCATCTACATATACAAAGTTGTTAAATATGAGAACTAGAAGGGACTATCATTGGACAGAAGAAACTTTCTCATAGTCACACAGGTGAGCTCAATAATAGCATTATTAGTATAACAGCATTATTTGTTTATTTTGTATTTGTTTATATGTATATTATAAAAGTATTATTGGTTTATAATATAAGGTAAAACTTAAATGTGAAACTCTACCTCTTCCAGAAATTACATTTGGATTCCATGGACAGGAAGATGTTATTTCTTATTAGTTGGACTCCTCTTAAATTAGTTGAACTCCTCTTAAGAAACCTAACAATTCCATTGTAATAACAAAGAAAGGTCCCTCTTCTTTTGCTTGAACTGTATCTTGACAGTGTTCCAAAGTACTCCATAAGCCTTAAGGTGCTGTATAAATGCATGTTAATATTATGATTCTCTTCCTTATTGTTGTGGGGGCCATGTTCTCCCTGGGAACACATCCCCCATGACCTGTGTGTGGAGCATTATAGGCGATAATGGTATTTCAGTGCTAACTCTGATAAGAGGGAAGCATTTGCAGTATTCCTGGAAGGTTAACTGGTTACTAAATCTTGTGAGGGAGTCAAGATGTGAGAATATCCAAGCAAGGGTACCAGAAGGGACAAGAGACAAAAATGGATTCAGAGCCAAGAAGTTGCCTCTGACTGTCTAACTCCTGGCACGACTAACAGAAGGCTTTCCCTCATCTGCCCCAAAAAGCAACAGCTGTAGACATCATCCTAACCCCCAGTCACAGTTCATATTCTGAGGAGGAGCCATGGTGCAAGAGATTAATGTTTCAGGCATGCATTATTGAGATGCCATGTTTTTCAGCTTCCAAGGCTCCTAGGTTTGATCACTAGATAAGTCCTTAACACCCCTTTCCTTCCCTTACGTGACTCCAGCATGCTGATAGACAGCAATGCAGAGAGCACTGGAAAAGTAGATTTCAAATCTACGTTTCATGATCAAGTAGCTTATGTTTTCCACAAAGTCCTATTCCAGAGCCTTGTAGTGGCACCCGGGACCTCAAAGGCTAAGCCAGCAGACCACAAACTGTCGAAATCTGCCAGACTGAAAGTTTTCCAGTAAGGATATATGTATGGCTTGGGACACTCCTTCCCCTTTAAGGGATAGTGATCAGGAATGCAGCTTGAACCTAGAAATGATTTCCCCTAGATTAGTAATATTTCAGAGCTAGCTGTGTGACCCTGAGCAAGTCACTTAATCCTGATTGTCTCAAAAAAAAATTTAAGGGGGCACATAGTTATAACTCTAGACAGTTGCCCCCTCTCTCTGAGGAGAGCAGAGTGGCAGCCAGTCTCGGGCCCCAACTTCCTACTTCCCTTCCCGGGAGGAATCAAAGCTTCCCTTGGAGAAGGGTGAAGGAGAAAAGCCTCTAAAAGCATTGGACCTCACCTTCATGCAAGCTACATGTAGATAGACTCACATGGACACATATAACTTACATGGGCAAAACAAAATAGTGACATACTATGTACATGTGTATGTGTCTGATATCACAGCAACATGTATGTATATCTGTGTCACATAACTATGTCAGTATGTATGAGCTGGACAAAGAAATGGCAAACCACTCCCGCATCTTTGCCAAGAAAACCCCAAACAGGGTCACAAAGAGTCGGATACGACTGGAAAAATGACTGAACTGAATGTTCTATTGTATTTATATTTTGTTAAATATTTCAAAATCACATTTTAATCTGGTTCAGAGCACTGGGGAATGTTGAAGACCTTTGGGCCACTGGCATAGCGTTTAGTGTATCAGACTTTGAAGTCAGGACGACCTGGGTTCAAGTCTACCTCAGATACTTAATAACTGTGTTACCTTGCATGAGTCATTTAACCTCATTGTGCCTCAGTTTCTTCATCTGTAAGATGGAGGTGATGGACTAAATAGTCTCTGAGATCCCTTCCAACTTTAAACTCCATGAGACATTGATATCATAATGAAATTAGAAAATTACAAAGCAAAATACACTATTTTGAAATAGTAATTCAAATACCACTACAAATTTAAATACTAATATAAATACTATAACAATATTTCAAATACTATTTCAAAATAGTATATTCTGTTTTGAAATTTTTATAGAAATTTTTGGGGAAGGCCTTTTTTATCTTTGTATCCCCAGAGCCTGGCACATAATAAGCACTTACTAAATTCTTGTTTCATTAGTTCTTTCTGTGGTGGCAAAGAACTGGAAATTGGGGAATGGCTGAACAAGTTGTGGTATATGAATGTGACGGAATACCATTGTGCTATAAGAAATGAGGAGGGAGATGGTTTCAGAAAAACCTGGGAAGACTTATGTGAACTGATACAAAGTGAAATGAACAGAACCAAGAGAACAGTAACAGCAATGTTGTAATGATGATCAACTATGAAAGATTCAGCTACTCTGATGACAATTCCAAAGAGCCCATGATGAAAAATGTCATCTACTTCCAGAAAGAGAATTGATCAACTCTGAGTGCAGATTGAAGCATCCTTTTTTCACTTACTTTATTTTTCTTGCTTTTTCAATTTTTTTCAATATGGCTAATACAGAAATATTTTCACATGAAAAAAAAATTCTTGTTGCATTAAATTGACTGACAGAGTCGGAGAAAATTGTTGGGTAAGCAGGGAATAGTGTCAATTACTTTGGATGGTAAGAGATGTAGGGATGGAGAAATAAACATTATTAAGCACATACAATGCATCAGGCACTGTGCTAAGCACTTTACAAATATTACCTCATTTGATCTTCAGAACCCTGGGAGTTGTGATTATTATCCCCGTTTTGCAACTGATTAAACTGAGATAAATAAAGGTTAAGTGACTTATTTACAGTCTTTGTTCCTGTAATTCAGTCATTTTTTTCAGTCATCTTCAACTCCTTGTGACCCAATTTGGGGTATTCTTGGTAGAGATACTGGAGTGGTTTACCATTTCCTTCTCCAGCTCATTTTTCCAGATGAGGAACTGAGGCAAACACAGTGAAGTGACTTGTTCAGGGTCACATAGCCAATAAGTGTCTCAGGCTGGATGTGAACTCAGATCTTCCTGAATTCAAGCCCAACATTCTGTCCACTGTGCAGCCTACCTGCCCTCTAAGGGATTCCAAAATCAAAGAGGAGGGCAAAACCATGTAATTCCCTCCCCCACCTCTACCTGTAGAGAAAAGACAAGCTCACATGCCTAGCACAGTGCCAAGCACAAGCAAATACTTGTGGATGGATTAACCATCAGCCCTCCAAAAGGCAAGCTTCAGGATCAGAATTCTATAGCCTATGAATGAATGAATGAATGAATGAATGAATGAATGAAGCATTTATAAACCACCTCCTATGTGCAAAGCATTAGGAATTCAATATAGAAGTCAGACAGCCTCTACACTCAAGGCACTCATCTTCTAGTGAGGAGCATCATAGCACATGAGGAAGGCTGCAGCTGAGAGTCAGATGGAAAATTCCCATGGTCCTTTGGGTACAGTGCTGGGAACCCAAAATACAAGAGTGCACGGAGTGTCTGCTTAGAAAGAATTCTACTGCTCAAACCTTCTTTCAGTCACAGTAACAAGGTTTACCGTATTGCCAATAAAAGCTGTGGCGATTCTAAGAATCTGTGCGATTTAATGGAGCTAAGATTGGTACTTATATACAAGAAAAGACAGTGAGAAGATCTGGATGGGATCAAGAAGCAGCAAATAGCCTGGAGTGAGCCAGGTGCAGACAATGAAAGGAGTTATGAGGTTGGAGAGCCACAGTGAAAGGATTACTGAGGATCTAGGTAGACCAGGATGGACCAGATGCCTCAGACAAAATGCCAGTGGGGGAAAGTTCAGGGGCTTTTAGGGGTCCAAGTCCCAAAGACACGGTCTTTTCCTTTTAGGGGTCTAGATCCTGTAACACCATCAGTGATGTTTCTTCTTTAATGTCATCTCCACTGATAAAATCATACCAGTTTCTCATGTTGGACTATTTGACCAAGGTGCCAAGGACGCAGGTGGCAAGAACTTTTCTATGTGTGTCCTCAATAGATATGGGTTGCGGGAGCAATTGCTAGGCTACATTTCCGTGCATGTTGCTTCCTAGGTTAATGGCTGAGGGAAATGAGCTGGAAGCAGTGCTACTCCTGAGGTCCTGGGCTGTACAGCGCTGCTTAAATTGTAGGTCTTGACCCCATATGGGGGTCACATAACTGAATGTGGGGGCTACAAAAAATTTGGCAACAGTAAAAGGTTTCTGAATGCACAATGACCAAAAATTAATTCAAAATCAAATTTGTAGTGAATCCAAGGTGTTTCTGGTGACACTTGCCCATGTTGCATCTGCAACTTGAAGTCTTGGTTCTGAACACACAACATGCCCACTTTGCACTACACGTGCCATCATACCACACAATGCCAACAAATGCTGCCAGAAACACCTCTGCTCAAATTCTAGACTATTATACATTATGAATTGCAGTGTTTTCACTGTACATATAAAGTTTTCTGCTCTTACAGAAACAAAATAACTTAATTATGGAAAATAAAAAACTTTTAACATTTTCCTACCACCATTCCTCAGCATATAAGTATCAAATGAGTATATCTTTGGCTTGTATTGTTTTAGAATGTTTGATTTTAAAAATTGCTGTTATCTCCTTTTACAGAAACATAAGCATTTAATTGCAGCAAGTAAAGACAAAAGCTCTTTAATAATTCCTCCACCATCATCACTCTAACTGTGGGCATCAATTTTTTAAATTAAGCACAGACATGTAATTTCATACACTAAGGCTAGTGTTTATTTGAGAAATTATTAGCAATATTTATTTATGTTTTAGGATAAAATATTTTTCAGTTATGGATAAGTGGCTAAATTTAGACTGAAGAAGTAAAAATATCAATGACAATGTGGCAGTCTTTGCTACCAAGTCGCAGTACACCTAAATTGAAAAGAAAAAGAATAATATGTCAAATCATTTTTGCAATATGGATTTACTTCTAATAATGATGGTGGTGTAGAAAAATCTTTGCTTAATTTATAATGAAGTTTTGTCTGCACAGCATGTGAAACCAGTCAAATTAAAACAACGTCTTAATACCAAGCATGCATTGTACCACAATAAACCAAAGAAATATTTTGAGTGACTTCTAAAATCTTCAAATAAAGAAAAACAATGTTTTGAGGAACTTGTTACTTTCAATGAAAAGTCTTTACTTGCATCTTATGAAACTTCTTATTTAATTACAAAAACGAAAAAGCCCTACACAGTAAGAGAAGATCTTGCGTTACATGCTGCTATTAAAATGTCAGAAATAGTTCATGGGATAAAGTATGGGGATGAATTTCATAAAATTCTTTTATTGAATGATACTATTTCCAAAAGAATTCTTGAAATTAGCAAGGATCAATTCCAGCAACTTATTACCAGGCTTAAGGGCAGCCTAAAGTTTACAATTCAGTTAGATGAAACAACTGATATTTCTAACATGGCACAATTGTTACTTTATGTAAGATATGTTTATGAAGGAAGCATACATGAGGAATTTTTGTTTTGTCACCCTTTGGAAGGGCACAAAAAAGGTGAAGGTATATGTCTTAAAGGTGATGAATTTTTCACAAATTAAGGTTTACAGTGGAAAAATTGCATTGGAGTCTGCACAGATGGTACTGGAGCAATGATGGATGAGATTGTTGGATTTGTAGCAAAAATTAAAGCTGGTGGCAATGAACATATCACTTTTATTCACTGCATGATCCATTGGGAGGCACTCATAGCCAAAAGAATATCACCAGAGTTAGATGTTGTACTCCCTCAATACAATCAAAATCATTAACTTCATTAAAAGCCATGCCTTTAACAGTCATTTGTTTTCAAACCTTGGGAAAGACATAGACCCTGGTTACAAAACCTTATTACTATATGCAGAGGTGAGGCGGCTCTCAAGAGGGTGAAGTTTAAACAGATTATTGGAATTGAAAGATGAAGTTGTTATATTTTTGACTAAGAAGAAATCCAGTTTTGTTAATTTTTTTCATAATGACTTATGGCTTTCAAAACAGTTTTATTTGTCGGATATTTTTGAAAAATTCAGTGATTTAAACATGTCACTTCAAGGAAAAATTGTAACACATTTATGTTAAAAAATAAAGTTGAAAGTTTTGCTTAAAAAGTTAACATGAAAAAATAGGGTAGAAAAGGGTTCTTTAGAAATGTTTCCAGCTACAGATAATTTTATAATTGAAAATAACTTTCCAAAGATTTAATTGTAAGAGTTATAACTGATCATCTGAAGTGCCTGGAAACAGTTTCAGAAATACTCTTCAAATTTTTATTCTAAAAAACTAAGTTGGGAGGCAGCTAGGTGGCGCAATGGATAGAGCACCAACCCTGGATTCAAGAGGACCTGAGTTCAAAATCAGACCTCAGACACATAACACACTTACTAGCTGTATGACCCTGGGCAAGTCACTTAACCCCATTGCCTGGCCAAAAAAAAAAATCTAAGTTGGGTTCATAAACAATACTCAATTGAAATTTTAAAAAATCAGTCATCTGCCATTAAAAGTTCAAGAAAAATTTGCCAAGTTATCAAGCAACACAGGTTTAAAACTTGAGTTTCCTTTAAAAAAAATCGTTAAATGAATTTTGGCTTGGGATTAGGAGAGAATTTCCAACAATTTCTGAAATGGCCCTAAACATACTTCTTTCATTTTGTACTATGTATTTATTCGAAGTAGTGTCTCAGCACTGAAAAACATTGAAGAAGCTCTGCGTCCTGAAGTATCAAATATTCCACCAAGATTTAATTCTTTATGTAAAAATTAAAAAAGCATATAAATCTCATTAGTATGTATATTTGCTTTCATCTTTAATAAATGGTAAAATTATATGTACACCAAAGAATTGTTTTAAAATAAATTTCTTTATGATTTATTATCAATAAATTTTTGATATATACCTATATACCTGAGGTCATGTAAAAATTTCTCAGGCGAAAAGGGGACTACGCCATAGAAGTGTGGACTACGCCATCAGGGTCTGAGGGGAGACGGTCGTCAAGGTGGTGGTGATAGTGGTTCAACCTGTTTGGCACATGCTGGTCCCCTCCCCCTCTCCCAGGTACACAGTAGGTACTTAGTACATGCATTTTGACTAATAAATGCTTGTTGACTGAGACAGTGTGGTACAGTGGTAAGAATGCTGCATTTGGAGTCAGACGACATAGATTCAAATTTCTACTCTGACTTATGACATATACGACCTTGGGCAAGTCCCGTAATCTCCCCGGGCTTCAAATGAGGATGTTAGAATAGAAGTCCTGTAAGGTCTTTTTCCAGATCTAAGTCTACGGTCCTATGGTCACAGTTTCAATTGTTCTCCTGGTTATCTTTGCTTTGTTCTGCATCTGGTCATCCAAGCCGCCTCAAATTTCTTTGAATATTTTCCAGAATTCTAATGCTCAGGGTGGGGGGTGGTTTGATTGGTTGACAGAAAAGGAAACTACATTTCCCATGATGCTCGGAAACCGGAAGGACGTACTCTCACCGCCTCCCGCCCCTGCTTATACACCGGAAGTCCGGACCTTAATTCTCTTTCCCTTCTCTCAAGGTAGGAATGGCTGGCCGGGGTTGGGCGCTGTTCCTTTTCACGTTTCGAATCCGCTGCCATCCGGGCTCTTACGGCCGCGAGCCGGCATCAGCATCGCTCGCACGTTCTCGGGGCCTCTCCCGGGGCTCCCCGGGCACCGACGCTTTTTCAGCATTGGGAGCCGGCGTCCGGCTCGGCGGCGCTGGAGGCGCGGGCCGCTCAGAAGGCCCTGCGGCCGGACCCGGAGCGGACACGTCGGCGTGGGGCGGGAGGGTCCTTGCGGTCACCCGTAGCGCGTGTGGCTGGGAGCTTCCTGCGGGGTGGGGGCTGCGGCGGCGACTCAGAGGGAGGTGTCGGCGAGGCCAGGGTCCAGAGGCCAAAGACCCTTCGAGGGTCGCGGGCCCCGGAAGGGGGCCGCAGGACGGCGCAGGGAGCCGATCCGCCCTGGAAGCGGGGTCGGAGAGGGTAGCGGCTTCCGCCTTGGGAATTGTCCACGACCCCGAAGCCATAGGCCGCCACCCCTCTCACCCTCTGTCCCTCCTTCCTTCCTTCCCCCTGCCTCAAAACCCTCCTCAGCAGAGCAGGAAGACCCGGGTTCCAGTCCAGCCTCCAGACACCCAACCGTCTGCGTGACTCTGGACAAGTCAGCTTAACTTCCCTGCCCCTCGGTTTCCTCACCTGTAAAATGAGAGTAATAAAAGTACCGACATCCTTCTTGGATTGTTGCAAAGATAAAATGCGATATTTGGAAACCTCTTTGTAAACTACATCCAGCGGCACTTTAAGCACAGTTTATGGATTGATAAGTAATTGTTATATATGAGAAACAACCTCTGCCTAAAGTGGGCTTAGGGCCTGCTGAGTGGAACGGAGTACACGGCATGGACCCAGTGGGAAAGGGCTAGAGCAGTAATAACTAGGGAATCAGAAAGGGCCTCTTAGGAAGAATCCGTTGAGCAGAGCCGTAAAGGAAGCCAGGGATCCCTGGAGGTGGCTTTTAAAAAATTCTTTAAAGGCAGGTTTTTTTATTTTTCGGGGAGAGGGGAGCTTTTTAACTCTTTCTCCCCCCCCCCCCGCCCATTACCTTAACCGTACATAATTGGTTCCTAGTAAATGACTGAATTGAAATAATTTTGTGAGGGTCGGTAGCTGGCTCTTGAAGCTGACTGAGGAGGCCTAGAGACTCCCCTGGCTTAAGCTTTAACACCAAATATCCCCACCCTGTGTGTCAGTGGTGGAGCTCAGCTTTCAAAGTCTATTTACACTGTTGGCTATTAGATTGTCAGTGATAATAGCCAGCATTTATTTAGGACTTTAAGGCTGACAAAGTGCTTTGTTGTTTTGAGTTGTTAAATGCCTACTCTGTTAAGACATAGGGTTCAAAAATGAGAATGTTGTCCACTCCTTTTTGACTCTTGGTTACCCGTTTGGGGATTTTCCTTGGCAGAGATACTGGAGTGGTTTGCCATTTCCCTCTCCAGCTCATTCTTACAGTTGAGGAACCGAGGCAAACAGGGTAAAATGACTTGCCTAGGGTTACCTACTCAGTAAATGTCTGAGGCCAGATTTGAACTTAATGAAGAAGAGTCTTTCCGATTGCTTACTGCTGTATCCACTGCCCCCAAACTGGGAATACAAAGATGAAGAAGACCTTTGAAATGCTTGTGGAGCTTACAGTCTTGGGGAGGGTGGGGGTGGCACCGGTCATGTATATGGACATGCAGTAGACACCAGTCTTGATATGGTAAAGAGGAAGCCTTCCCTAGGGTGAACCTTGAGGAGAAACCCTAGTAAACTGGGGGAATAGCCAGCTTGTGTTCTGGTTGGATCTAAAGAGAAGGCATTTGTGTGTTTGAGAAACAAGGTTGGGAAAGTTTATTGGAGTCAGATTCTGAAGACCTGTTTATGTGGCTGAGGGTTTGTGTTTTCTTTTGTAAGCATTTGGGAGGCATGGGAGGTTTTCAAGCAGAGCATTAACAAGTCACATCCGGGTATTTTGAATATCTGTATATATGAAGGATGTATGCGTGGAGGAGGAAGAGACTGTAGCCTAAGAAACCAGTTAGGTGGCTTTTGTACAAATCAAGACAAAAGCTAGTGAAAGCATGCTTGTTATTTGACTTGATTGAATTAGGATGGTATTACAATTCGTTTAACCAGTGTTTCTTTGTTGACAGATGGCGGACAAAAAACCCCCAAAGGAACCAAAGGAAAAGAAGGTCCGGAAGGAAAAAAAGGAGAAAAACAAGAAGGAAGATGTGGCTGAAAAGGTGGTGAAAAAGCCCCGAAAGCACTGCAGTCGGAACCCAGTCCTGGCCCGAGGGATCGGTCGATACTCTAGGTCTGCAATGTATTCCAGGAGAGCCATGTACAAGCGGAAATATGCTGCACCAAAAACCCGGATTGAAAGGAAAAAGAAAGAGAAGGTGCCTGCTACTATCTCAAAGCCAGTTGGTGGTGATAAGAATGGAGGAACTCGTGTGGTAAAGATTCGAAAGATGGTAAGATTTGGAGACGGTGAAAAACCAATCAAGTGTCTTCTGATACAATTCAGGAAAGGGGGGGTGGGGTTTATACTTAGAAAGCCTTCCTTGGTTTGGATTTACAGCAAAGTTGAAGACTACCACAAGCTCAAAATAATGTGGCCCACCTATTTACAGGTCATTCTGAATCTGCTGTGGTACTTAGTACCTAAAAGAGAGATGAGTGCGTGCTTTTAAGTAGTTTTCAGTATAGTTGGGAAAGACAGGTGTATAAGAAGTTAATAACAGTTTGAAAGGGTTATAAAGCAGCATGGAGGGTCCGACAAATAAGTCTGTCTAATTATTGTACTTGGCTCTGCCGCAGAGCTCACTGGTTGCCTTTAGAGAACTCTGGAGGGCCTTCTGCTTTTGTAACTTTCTGGTGTGTGTGGTTCTCCTAGCCAAGGTATTACCCTACCGAGGATGTGCCTAGAAAGCTGCTAAGTCATGGCAAAAAGCCCTTCAGCCAGCATGTAAGGAGACTTCGATCTAGCATCACCCCGGGCACAGTTCTGATCATGCTCACTGGCCGCCACAGGGGCAAGGTAAGCTTAACCAATTTTGTGTGTTCCTTAGTGGGTTGAAAGCCCAGCCTCTGTTGGCTGCCCTAGAGCAAGCTATGCTTTTAAGTTATTTTGTTTGTTTTGGGCTTCATTCCTGGGTAATTATGTTCTTTATACACCCCTGGTTTAGTTACAAATCTGTTTTCTAGTAAAATAAAGATAATCCTAGGTACAAAGGCTTGATGGGTAACTTGAAAGCAGTCCTTATTTGTAAAACGTTAAGATTTGATATTTCTGCTTCCTTTGCAGCGAGTGGTTTTCTTGAAGCAGTTGGCTAGTGGCTTGCTACTGGTGACTGGTAAGGAAACTTTACCCCCTTTGAAATACCATTTCTGTGTCTTTTTCTCATTGAAATAAACCATATGTTTAAGACTTGGCCCTTCTGGTTTGTACACAGTGGCCAGTTGACAGACACCTAGTAAATAGGAATCGTACTGGCATTCTTGATTAAGAGTTGGAAAGTCCTTTTCCAACTTTCCAAGCTTTTAGCAGCATAGCTTCTGGGCATTGTAAAAAGTAATGGGGAAAGGGGTGCTCCAAGGCTCTCTTTCTCTCACTTTAGACAGAGAATCTCCTTGGTTAGGCAAGCTTCCACTACTGTTGAGAGAATCCATGACTTTAAATGTAGAGATATCAAGTAAGATTACAGATTTTTCTTAAGGTCACTTGCCTTCACTTAACCACCTTAAGTCTTCATATGGGACTCAGTGTTGCTTCTTACTAAAAAGTCTCTAGTTCTAATGCTTTTATACTAGTCTAGTAGCAAACCCAGAATTTGCTGGAGGGCCGTGTCATTAGCATACCTGTACTACTGAAATAGCCCATTGGGGGGTCTTGCCTTCTCTCTGATCCATCCTCCATATTGGCTGCAAATTGATACTCCCAAAACACAAGGCCGACCATGCAACCCTGCTGCTCAGGAAGCTTCAGGTTTATGGTCTTTAGGATAAAATGCAAAACCCTCTGTTGGCATTTAAATCCTTTCACCTGTCCTTCCTTTGTTGTTGTTTTGTTTTTGGTGAGGCAGTTTGGGGTTAAGTGAACTTGCCCAGAGTCACACAGCTAGTGAGTGATATGTGTCTGAGGCTGGATTTGAACTCAGGTCCTCCTTACTCTAGGACTGGTACTGTATCCACTGCGCCACTTCAGTGCTCTTCACCTATCTTTCAAAATTGATTTCACTTTGCTCTTCCCCGTAGACTCTGTTTCATATGTTGATAATGGATGGAGTGAACCCACTCTTTCCCCATTATTATTGTACCCTCAGCAGCCAGCTCAGCACATTTAAGGGTCTTGATAAATCCCTATGACACTGAAATGAACACATAAAAGCTTAAAAGATTTTGAGTACAATCTTGGCAACATTTTCTGTGGACCAACCTAGCTAAGTATCAGAAAGAATATAACCAGAAAGTGGATGACCCCTACCACTAAATGAAATTTTCTGGACAATACAACTTTAATGACATTTTGTATTTTAATTAGATCAAAAACCTCATGAGCTGTTGCTTATTTTTTTTTAACCAGGACCTCTGACCATCAACCGTGTTCCTCTGAGAAGGACCCATCAGAAGTTTGTCATTGCCACCTCTACCAGGGTTAACCTTGCAGGTGTAAAAATTCCAAGTCATCTTACCGATGCTTACTTCAAGAAGAAGAGGCTCCGTAAACCTCGACACCAAGAAGGAGAGATTTTTGACACAGAAAAAGAGGTGAGATTTCTGTCGCCCTTAAAATGGTCTTGAGGCTTGGCAGGGGTGCTTTTGTTAAGGGGATGGGTTAGGATTCATTAGTTAAATTGGAGTGCTGTTTTGACCTTCAGTTCAACTCTGATCTCCAAGCAACTGGCGGTATCGTGGCACCGTAATCTTGTTATATTTAGTACTGATTTCCAAGGCTTCTTACAGAGACACTGTTTGCTGAGCTGATTTGTTGGTAGCCGTTGACCATGTTTTAGCCCCTGGTTGAATTTGCATACATTTTCTTCTCTTTAGAAATACGAGATTACGGAGCAGCGCAAGGCTGATCAGAAAACAGTGGACTCTCAGATCCTGCCCCAAATCAAGAAGATTCCTCAGCTCCGTGGCTACCTGCGCTCTGTGTTCTCTCTCTCCAACGGAGTCTATCCTCACAAACTGGTATTTTAAATGCCTCGCACAGAACTCTCATTAAAATATTTGGAATAACTATTACTTGTGCCATTTTTGTGTGTTCTAAAGGTCATTCTCCGGGCCACCGTGCCTGTTTTCCCATGTCCTCACTCCCGAATCCTAATCATGCCAACTGGAAGCACTGGATCTCTTCGAATGCTTTGTTTTTGTTCTGGTTTAGTGATGAGCCCAGAGACTTGGACTATTGGTAAAGCCTGCAGTCTTCTCATTTCTCCCCAGTGTTGGTCCTTATAAATACTGCCTTGTGGTTATTTGTGTGGCCCAGTCCCTTGGGCACACCCCAAAAAAGGTTCCCCTTCCTACCCTTTCCAGCAAGGTAGCCCCCCTCCACAAGTCTTCTCTAACTTAACTTTGCCGTTTGTTCAAACAGTCCTCATAGGGCAAGATCCTGAAGCCCTAAACCCTTGGTTCTTGTCATTTGAATGTTCTATAACTTAAAAAATATGCTTCCTAAAACGTGCCCCCAACGGAATGCTTCACTCCAAATGTCTAAGGCAGTGGTCAGTGATGTCCCTTCCTAGATACCATACCATTAGTGCAAACCAGGAGCTATTAAGTAAGAATAGGCAGAAACGGGCATGTGTAGTAAGTAGAGCACCAGGCCTGGAATCAGGAATGTGGGCCAGTCACGTTAACCTGTTTGCCTCAGTTTGCTTATCTGTAAAATAAGCTGGAGAAAGAAATGGCAAACCATTCTGCCATGAAAACCCCAAGTGAGGTCACAGTTGAAAACAGCTAAACAAAAGTGCCAGGAACCGTGCAGGAAAAGCCTTAGCACTTCTGTCTGCTGTATCTTGAACATTGGTGATAATTCACTATTAGTTAGATGCTTGAGGCTAGACCAATAGGGCCTGTCAGCAATAAAACTACATTTAGGTTGTAACTCCTAAGAAATAGCAACTTAGCCAACCACAATCAGGTCTAGGTGTCTCGACTTCAATTGGCTTGATGATTATCGGCATTAATGTAACAATACAAGCTCCCAGGTGGGCAAGAGAATGAACTAAGAAGCCCATTTCTGGTCCTTCCAACAGGAGTCAATGTAGAGATCCATAGGGAGCACTGAAAATGAGATTATAAATAAACGTGTGTGTGTGTGTGTGTGTGTGTGTATCAATCTCCAAGTACTCTACCAACGTCAGCTCCCATTATCTGGTGCTGATGTTTTCTGACACAATGAACGTGTCACATTTTTTTAGTTTTTTAAGAGAAAGTCAAATAGAGTTTAGAGATCTGGATTCCAAATTAAGAAGGGTTTCAGGTCCAACCTATGAACACATACTGGTTACGTATGACCTTGCGCAAGTGATAACTTCTTAGGGCTCTCATAAAACTTTCAGAAAAAGTGAGTGGTAATCTGCCTTGCTTGAGAGAATTCCTCATCTGGGAGTTTCCAATATTAATCAAATTATAGGCCAGTCCCTTTTTTTTTTTTGGCAAATAGGAAGTTTATCCCTTTTTTTTTTCTCCTCAAAAGTAATTTTTATTTTTAATATCAGTCACAATACTCATTAATCAAATAAAATGAGAAGTTTCATCTGGAAAAAACAAAAAGCCATAAACTTCTTCCATTTGATAAGTCCCAAAGGTAAAAATTGCAAAAAGATAATTTATTGTTCAATGTCTCCTACTTTCTTTTCAATGTGTGTACTTAAATTTTTAAAAATTTTTTAATTTATTCGTTTTGATTTATCAAAAATCATTTCCATATGCTTTTGAGTTTTAAATTTTTCTCCCCCGTCCTCCCCACCACCCTCCCTAAGACGGCACACAGTCTGATATAGGCTATACATATACATTCTTATTAGACATATTTTCACATTAGTGATGTTGTAAGTAAAAATTAGTACCAATAGGAGGAACCACCAGAAAGAGGAAACAAAACTCAACAGAGGAGGAAACAAAACTCAACAGGAGAAAAAAAAATAGCAAATAGTATGCTTAGATCTGCATTCAAATTCCATAGTTCTTTCCATCATGAAGCCTTAGGAGATGTCTTAGATCCTTGTATTGCTGGGAAGGGTTGTTTATCAATATTACTCATGGCACAACATGGCTGTTATCGTGTACCATGTTTTCTCTTGGTTCTGCTCACTCTCACTTTCTTCTTTCATGCATCCATAATCCATAAAGATATCTAAATTGAGCTTTGAAAAACAAAGTGGGTTTTAGTTAAAAAACTGCCCTTTCCAAAACAAGCTGTGAGATTGTGGGCAAATCGTTTGACCCTGCACTGGGCCTCATTAACTAGATGGTCTCCAACCTCCCTTTTATTCTGAAGAGTCCTTAAGACTCACCAAATCAGAGGATCAGAGACTTAGAGCAGGCAGGGACCTTAGCGGCCAACCCTTCATTTAATTTGAAGAAGCTGGAGCTCAAATGTCTAGGGAAGAATTCAAACCCTAGTCTTTTCTGGCTTCAAGTCCAGTATTATAGCATATAGCCTCAGTGATAAATTGCAGTTATCAAAAACCTGCCTAACTCCTAATAGTTTGACTAGAATACTAGATGGTATTTCTACAACAGAGAAGGCTTGGATATCATAAAATTATTTAGTGTTTTGAGGGGTCCAGTCCTGTGATTTTTGGGACATAGGGAACTTATAACGTTCCTATATATAATCATCTAATTGATATTAGAATATATTAATATTGGACATATGAATATCATATTCATATGTATAATAAAAATTGTGTGTGTGTATATGTATATATATATGTGTGTGTGTGTGTGTGTGTGTGTGTGTGTGTGTGTGTGTATAAAAATCATCTTTTCTGGTCTTCTGGAAGACCAAAAATTGTCTATGGGTGAAGACTGGCACTCTTGTCTGTAATTTATAATCTTACAGAATCTCCTGGGGCACTGGAAGAGATTGATTTGTCCATCCTCACATGACTAGGAAGTGCCAGGGGGAGGACACGAACCTAGGTTTTTTCTTGCGTATAAGACCTCTCTACTAGGCTTCACTGCCTCTCAAGAAAATATGTAAGGTAACTTTTTTTTAAATAAATTTGATAATTTTTCAAAAATTTTTGGAAAAGAAGGTTTAAGTTGAAGGTCTGTTGTTAATGTGAGCCTATTCAGAAAGAGTCAACACATACTAAAATCCCTTTATTTTTCCATATTTCTATAGTTTCAGAGCCTAAATCCAATGACAGTTTGGCTGTAATAAGTAGCTGAATCACAGATTTTCCATCCTCTTCCAGAAAAAAGAGAAAACTCAGCCAGCCGCCCCATTGGAAGTGTTAAAGATATTATATTCTTAAAATTCTTAAAAACAAATCATTGGACTTCATTAGCGTCAAATATGCTGTCGGGCTCCATCTTCCTAAATTGATCAGGGCAATGCCCAGAGAGCAGGGTCCAGAGAGCAACCCCATCATTCAACAGATAAGAATGTTGACTCAAGAGTTAAGATTCCAGAATCCCATTTCTATTACTGATTTAATGCACAAGATCAAATAAATAGTACCCCACATTTGCCTCATACTGTATCCTTTCCTTTTAGCGCTAACCATAAGCATCTCTAACAAATAGCCATCTTTTTGTTTGTTTGTTTGTTTTTCAGACCTTGGTTCATGTGGAAATTTGTTTTGCATGACTTATTTGTAATGGATTTTGTATTTCTTGCCTTCTCAGTGGGTGAGGGAGAGAGAGAATTTGGAACTGAAAATAAAATTCAATTTTAAAAAACGTGCTATTGCTACAAAGAAGATTAGAAAAGATGATTATATATGAAATTGAACTGTTAATGTACAGTTTGTTTTTTATTGGATTGCTTACCATCTCAGAGAGGGGAGGAAGGGATAGAATTTGGAACTCAAAACTTTAAAAAAAGTTTAAAAAATTTTTTTGACATGTAATCAGGGAAAAATATATGAAATTTTTTAAAAGAAGGAAAAAGGGATAGAGAAGAATGTAGAAGGTTAAGTGACTTGCCCAGGGTCACACAGCTAGTAAGTGTTATGTGTCTGAGGTCATGAACTAGCATTCTCTCCCTGTCTGTCTTTCATTTCAAAGGCCTAAAGCAGGGTAGTGACTTACCCAAGGTAGAGCGGAGCTGAGACTCAAACCCAGGTCTTGTGACCCCCCCAATCTATCATTCCTTCTGATGTGATTTACACTCAGCTATAACCTAACCTCAGACACAGGTCATATATATCCTTTTGGGGAGAGAGGAGTGTGGGAAGAGCAGACAGGCATGGATGGGTTGGAATCTATATTGCAGATACCACTACATTATATTTTTCCCCAAACCTCACCCTTTTTCTATCTTTTCTCTTTCTTTCTGGGGCGCCACCATCTTTCAGATTCCTCTAGGTTTCACCTTCCTCTTTCATTATCCTTGACTCTTCACTGAACTGAAACTACTCTTTCCAGTTACCAGTGACCTCAACTGCCAGTCTGAGCATGGTCTGTTCCTCATCTTCACCCTCTTTGACCTTGAACTCTGTTGACCACCCCCTTCTCCCAGATCCTTGCTTCCTCCTTTTGGGGCTGCTGAAAATGAAATATTAAAAATTCTCCTATTAGCACACTTTGGAAACATAAAAAGAGAATTTTCTATCCTGTTCTAAAAATCTTCTCAATGAAGAATCTGCATGGGCTTTGACCTCCTTGTTAAAAATGTGAGAATAAGAGCAGCTAGGTGGCACAGTGGATAGAGCACTGGCCCTGAAGTCAGGAGGACCTGAGTTCAAATCTGGCCTCAGACTAAACACTTGACACTTACTAGCTGTGTGACCCTGGGCAAGTCACTTAACCCCAATTGCCTAAATATATATATATATATATATATAAACACAGTATCTTCTGATTATTCTTCAAGAACAACTGTTTAGCATCGGGAACATGGACATTTATTAGGGAAATTTCAACAAAAACGTTTATTTAACCGATGAAGGGGATTGAAGAAATGATAGCTGACATTTATACTACCCTTCCAGATTAGCAAAGTACTTCGTATATGTAAACTTGTCTGAAAAATAAATATCCTGTTTTAGTGAACGAAGCCAACAATATACTTCTTCCATTTGGATCCATATACCTTTGTCAAGTATCTTTGACAGCTCTGACAGCCAAGTATGGCAACCCCATATTGAAATAAGCTGATGTTAGAACCAGATCTTTGGCTCACCGTATCACAAAGTGTTAAAATAAGATTTTTTAAAATGACATTCAAATCACATTGCTCTCACTAAAAATATCATAGTTGATATTTTTAGTGAGAGCAAAAAGGTTGTTTGTCCTGTCAAATAAAATATCGCTTTCAAGATATTTCATCTTTATTGCAGCCATTTTAAATGTCTACCTTCATGTGTTTAAAAATATATATATTCATTAGAATAATAGTATACGTTTGTAATTTATATGTAAGCAAATATATTGAGGTATGTACTCAAAAAGAATGGGAAGCTAGATGGTGAAGTGGGTAGACTGCTGGGCCTGGGGTCAGAAAGACTCATTTTCTTAGGTTCAAATATGGCCTCAGAAACTAGCTAAGTGACCCTGAGCAAGTCATTTAACCCTGTTTACCTCAGTTTCCTCATCTGTAAAATGAGTTGGAGAAGGAAATGGCAAACCATTCCAGCATCTTTGCCAAGAAAACCCCAAATGGGGTCATGGAGAGTTGGACATGACTGAACAACATTACAAAAGATTTTTTTTAAAAATAGGAATATGTTTTTTTAGAAGATTTACAGCAGGGTGGGGAGCCTACCTTTGAAGCCACATATGGCCCTCTAGGTCCTCAAGCGTGGCCCTTTGACTGAATCCAAACTTCATAGAACAAACTTCACAGCCCCTGGACAGCCCAGAGTAATTTTTTTTTTTTTTAAAGCGAGGTAGGCCAAAAAAGTTTGAGAACTTGGGGTAGCTAGGTGGCGCTCTCTCTCTCTCTCTCTCTCTCTCTCTCTCTCTCTCTCTCTCTCTCTCTTCTCTCTCTCTCTCTCTCTCTCCTCCCTCCCTCCCTTCTCTGTCTCTGTCTTTGTCTCTGTCTCTCATTCTCTGCCTGTCTCTGTCTCTCTCTGTCTCCTCCCTCCTCTTTCCCCTTCTTCTCTCTCCCTTCCCCCCGTTTTCTTTCTCTTCCCTCCCTCTCTCCCTCTCCTTCTCTCTCTCTCTTTTTCTCTCTCTCTCCTCTCTGTCTCTCCTCCCTCCCTTCTCTCTATCTGTCTCTCCTTTCTCCCTCCCTTTTCTCGTTCTGTCTCTGTCTTTGTCTCTCTGTCTCTCATTCTCTCCCTGTCTGTCTCTCTCTGCCTCCCCCTCCTCCTTCCCTCTCCTTCTCTCTCTCTCTCTCTCTCTCTCTCTCTCTCTCTCTCTCTCTCTCTCTCTCTCTCTCTCTCTCACACACACACACACACACACACACACACACACAGCACAGCCCATTATCTCAAAATCCTCCCTGCCTAACACTAGATGGATTAAGGTTCTAGAACTGGAAGTGACCAGTGGAAGAGGAAAGTGACTCTTCCTTACAGTGAAGCAAGGCTGGAGCCACCTAGATGTATGAGGGCGGAGCCCCCTGGGACAGAAGTTCTGGAGCTGAAAGGGTTAAACCCTCCGAGGCAGGGTCTCTAGTCCGAGGGTAGGGCTTTGTGGAGTGACTGATATTTACTCTGCATTTTACTGACGTCCCGTTCTTTCTCCAGCAAAACAAAAAAGGGGGGATAGTCTCCTCTTTGTCTTGGTATATCCCTACGCCCTCTCCCCTTCCCCGGCTCATACTAGGCGCCCGAGGAGTGTTTGCTGAACAGGGCTTGAGATATGCTCGGGGGTCGGCAGCAGCCTCAGCCCTTGCAGCAGCGTGCTCTGAGTCTGCCTCGCTGTGCCCGGGAGAGCGGCTAGCCTTCTCTTCTGACCAGAAGACGACTCTACTCTTCGGGCTCTGGGCATTGCCCCTGCCAGCCTGGAGGTGGAGTTGGCACCCCGAGCTAAGAACGAAACCTAGGCTCTACCGACGTCTGATGGTGCGGGCTGTCTGAAACCGCAGCAGCGGGACCGCCCAAGTCTATACAAATTAAAGCTGATTGTGTTAAGTCCGCCTGTGGAGGTCCCAGTCAAAGAGTCACAGGACCTGAGTTCAAATGTCACCTCTCCTACTGCATGACCTTGGGCCGGTGATTTAACTAGTTCCCTAGGTCTCAGTTTCCTCATTTATCAAATCAGAGAGTTCGACTAGTCCTTAAGACCCCTTATAAGTTCCAAATCTATGATCACATGACTTTAAGTAAAGTCGGTACTGACATTTCAGGGCTCTGGTTATCCTAACCTTCTTTCAGTTCTGTTCTTGCCCTTTTGCAAGAAAACAAACAAACAAAAAAAAAAACCTCAAGAAAAATTAAAAAAGTAAAACAAAGGATGCTTCAATCTGCAGACAGTTCTTTGTCGGGGAGTGGATAACATTTTTCATCATAAGTCCTTCAGAGCTGTCTTGGATTGTTGTATTGCTGAGAATAACTAAGTCCTTCCCAGCTGATCATCCTGCAATATCACTATTACTTTGTACACAGCACACTTCACTTTGCATCAGCTCATGTGAGTCTTTCCAGGTTTCTCTGAGAGCTTCCTGCTTATCATTTCCTATAGCAAAATAGTATTCCATCATAATCACATGCCACAATTTGTTCAGCATTCCCCAACTGATGGGCATCCCCTCAGTTTCTCATTTTTTGCCCCCAGAAAAGAGCTGTTATATTGTTGTACATTTAGGTCCCCCCCCTTTTTTTATGTCTTTTGGGATATAGACAGCGGTATTGCTAGGCCAAAAGGTATGCATGGTTTTATAGCCCTTTGGGCACAGCTCCTAATTGCTCTACAGAAAGGGTGAATCAGTTCACAACTCTACCAACAGTGCATTAATGTCTCATTTTCCCCACATCCCCTCCAACATTTGTTATTTACCTTTGCTGACCTATTAGCCTTCTAATAGGTATGAGATAGTATCTCAGAACTGTTTTAATTTGCATTTCTCTAATCAATAGTAGTATTTTTTCATATAGCTTTCATAACTTCAGAGACCTTTCATAACTTCAGATAGCTTTCATAACTTTATCTGAAAACTGATCATATCTTTTGATCATTTATCAATTGGGGAATGGCTCTCATTTTTAGAAATTTGACTCAGTTCTCTATATGTTCGAGAAATAAGGCCTTTTTCAGAGAAACTTGCTTCAAAGTTTTTTTCACAGTTACTATTGCTGACTGCATTTTCCTCCACCCTATTTATTCCCCCCCAACTCTCTCCTTTCACCCTGTCCCTCCTCAAAAGTGTTTTGCTTCTGACTACTCCCTCCCCTAATCTGCCCTCCGTTCTATCATTCCCCCCTTCTCTTATGCTGGACATTTTTAGTCTGGAGAAGATAAGACCCGGGAGGGGTTGCCCTATGGACAGCCCTTTTGGTCCCAAAAGGCAGAACCAGGAAGAATGGGAAGGAAGATACGAGGAGGCAAAATTCATCTTGATGCCAGGAAACCCTTGCAGAGAATGAGAGCCATCCCAAAGTGGAATGGGCTGCCCTGAGAAGTCCTGGGACCATAGTATTGTCTATCTAGGGCTGGAAGGGCCATCAAGTCACCAGACCACAATACTAGCCCTTTGCAGGCTTTTTCTCTCATTCCACTGCACCCTGCCAACTAGCTTGCAGGCAGCCCTCTCGAGATCTGTTTTGTCTTTATATAATGATAACTCTGACAATCTCTTCTCAATACAGTCTGCTGTTTGAATTGGTTTCCTCATCTGGGTAATGGGTTTACTGTCATTCCTTCATTTCTTTCTTGGCTCCCAGGAGACCAAGGGCTCACATCTCTGACATGGGTGGAAGTGGTGGGAATGAGCAGAAATGAAGTCTGTGTCCAGGACACTGAAAGCAATTACTTAATCCTCCTAGGACTGGACCTCTGACCTTACTGAACCTAGGAATGTCAATAGCTCTGTGCTCTAACCCTATGAGGACACTAGGCTCAGAGCTCAGCTTGCAGGGTAGATTATCCAGGTCAAAGGGGCATTGCCAAATGAAGATATGTTCAAGTAAATGGGGATGATTAACCTGGGGAAGACTTAAAGGGGATATAAGACCAGTATTCTCCCCATTTCCCCACAACAGGGATTAGTTCTCCCAAAGAGGTAACTAAGCTGCTCCTGGGACCTGATTCTTCCCTGCCTTCCTTGATGCAGTTTCTTGGTCAGAAAGAAGCCGAATCCATCAAAGCTAATTGCCACTGTAACCTTGTTCATATCTTTGTTATTTTGTGGTTAAGCAGACCTTTTGTCAACTATTCAATGACTTAGTTTAAATTTTTTAAGGCAATTGGGGTTAAGTGACTTGCCCAGGGTCACACAGCTAATAAGTGTCAAGTATCTGATCTGAGACCAGATTTGAACTCAGGTCCTCCTGACTTCAGGGCCAGACCTTTATCCCTGTGCCACCTAGCTGCCCCTGTTCAATGACTTAGGAGTGTCTCATTTCACTCCACTATTAAACCTGAACTCACCCGGTCCCAGTGCCGGCTTGTCCCCAACATTTGGGATAGGTGATGATTGGGATGAGTTGAGGTGGCCTCGAGGCTCATATTGTGACTAAGGGAAGAAGGCACTGTGAATATGTTGGGGGAAGTTGGATGGACACCACGTAGTGGTATCTGAAAACAAGAGCTCTTCTGGAAGTGAACGGGGAGTCCTCTCAATGGGACAGGAAGCAAGCTCCTGCTGATGAAGGGCCATTAGTTCAGTGGGTGATGGAGGAGGCTGAATGGGAGGGCAAAGAAAGTGCCAAGTCTAGCATTCCCTAGTTATTGTTGACTATCCTGCAGAAGTTAGACTGCCAGCATAATCAGATTGAAAATGAGCTGGTGGGGCAGCTAGGTGGAGCAGTGGATAGAGTACCAGCCTTGAAGTCAGGAGGACCTGAGTTCAAATCCAGCCTCAGATCAAACACTTGACTCTTACTAGCTGTGTGACCCTGGGCAAGTCACTTAACCCCAATTGCCTTAAAAAAAAAAGAGATCCTTGGTAACTTTCAGCTTCTTATTCCTGCAGTTGTCAAACATGAGGTATCAAATATGATACAATAAAATGTTTTGAGAAAAAAAAAAGTGAGCTGGTGCAGTATATTCACCAACTGGAGACAGAGATCTTAGCTTCTGGGGACCGAGCGATGGAACAAAAGCAGCTAATGGACCTAGTGGCTGGGCAAGTAAAGGGATCTTGCCTCTTTTTTTTTTTAGCTATTTTTGGCATTAAATTTTTTAAATATTTAGTCCCAGATTATTTTCCTCCCCTTAATCCATCCCCCATCCATTGAGAAGGCAAACAGTATGATCCTTGTTATATATGTGAAGCATATTTCACATTAGCCATATTGCGAAAGAAAGAAAGAAAGAAAGAAAGAAAGAAAGAAAGAAAGAAAGAAAGAAAGAAAGAAAGAAAGAAAACAATAAAAAGAGAAGAAAGCAAAAAATAAAAAGAATGTGAAAAAAGTGTGCTTCGATCTACACTCAGAGTTCATCAGTTCTCTCTTTGGATAGCATTTTTCATCATGAGTTCTCTACAATTGTCTTGGCTGTATTAACCAGAATGGGTAAGTGTCACAGTCGACTGGTGTTACAATGTTGCTGTTACTGTGTTCAGTGTTCTCCTAGCTCTACTTAACTTTACATCAGTTCATATAAATCTTCCCAGGTTTTTCTGAAACCATTCCCTTCATCATTTCTTATAACACAATAGTGTTCCATCACAATCATATAAAAGGGATCTCTTCTGATGGGAGAGAGGGGAGGGTGAATGGGGATTGTCAGGCCAAAGCCAGGAACCTGTGGTATTCTCTCTGATTCAGAGATTCCACTTTCACTGTATCCCACTGGGATCAAAAGCTATGATGCAGGAGAATCAGACTGGAAGTGAGAAATAGAATTAGGAAGCCCCACCAGAGGTGAGCCTTGCTACCAGGGGCCTACTATACCCTATTGACCAGTCTGCCTTGGGGTCAATAAGATCCCAGATTCTGAATGAAGTCCTACCAGAATGGCTTCAGACTTAAGCTATGAATCTCCCCCACCATACAACTATACAGGTATGGCCTGATCAACTGGCAAGATGGAGCAGGAGGCAGGGACTTCTGTGGCTTTAGCAAATACTGCCATCAGCGCAAATAGATGCTCTGGGAAAGGAAAGAGGAATCACAGAGTCTGCTTTCCTACCAAGTAGGCTAAGGGCAGTGACACCCTCTCTGGGTGTGGCTCCTGAATCAGGGGGTTGACAAGAAAGCAATTGATGTCCAACCTATGGTGGTGCTAGTAAAATCCACCTAGGTGAAATTCAGTACCCGGACGTAGGGGTCTTTCAGTTCTACCCAAACCTAATGCATCTCCTACGGCCCTTATACCATTTGGATGTTTCAGAGGAAGCCACAAAGAGATCACCCCAGAAAGAGGGGGTGTAATGGACTCTTGGGAGTCAGCATTTGTGCATTCCCTTTCAGGAACCTCTGTGCCCCTTAGTGTGCATGGGTAGGGTCAAAATAAAACCTGTAGAATTACCCAAATTATCCAATGCAGTGAAAATCAAACAATTTTGGTGCCCTGGGCAGGGGGGAAGGTGAAAGAAATTTCTTTTCTAGAATTGGAAAAGAAGGAAGCTGGAGTACTTCATTACACTAGACATCCTTGTATTGTCTTTGAGGAAGGCAGATGTCACCACACTGCTTATGGTAAACTATAGGGAGACAAACAAAGTCATCATGTCCATCACTGTCACTGTTCCTGACCTCATCAATGTTGCAGTCCAGGGAGCCCAGGCCCAAGGTGAATAGTAAGGGGTTATCAACCTTGCCAATGCTTTTTTTTTTCCTCTATGCCTGTGGCTGAGACTAATAGAAGCAGTTTGCTTTACTCTGGAAAGGAGTACAACATACCTTCCCTGTTCTTCCCCAGGGCTACCTGAACTCTCTCCCATGCTACCACATTCTGGAGAGCGGAGACTTAAAAAAGGCTTCCCTTACTGAGAGCATTGATAAACACTAGATGTATTAAACCCACAGCCAGCTGCTAAGTGGGGCCAAATTAGATTAAAAATATAATTGGTAAATATTTAACAAAATAAATAAAAAATACAATATAATATATGTACCATTAATTTGTAGTTTTCTAAGTCAATATACTGCTAAAGGGAGGTTTCTGTTTGAGTTTGACAACATTGATGTACACTACATTGGTGACATAATGTTGACAGGGCCAGATGAGGCCATGGTGGCAGAGGCCTTAGATGGGGTGGTGGAACTATGAGGGATAAGGCCTGGGAAATCAACTCTGAGAAAATCCAGCTTTTAGCCCACTAAGTTCAGGTTTTGTTGAATACAGTATATGGGGAAAACCCAGAGAATTTTAGGCACAATCTAGAATAAGCTACTGACACTTGCTTTCCCATCATGCAGTCTTCCTCTTTCAGGTGGGATTCAGAACAGGCTCACAACCCTGGAAGATCTAAAGCACATGTCCAGCAGTCTTTCCCTTTCATCCCTTAAGACCCTGCAAAGCCCATGTTTCTGGAAGTCTCTGTCCATAAAGACCAGATTGAGTGGAGCCTTTGGCAGGCACCGAGGAATGGCTAAAATAAGTGTTGAGTTTCTAGAGCTACAAAGTCCCCAGAGGGGCCACTCACTCTACCATTTCTGAAAAGCAATTGCTTGCCTGTTACTGGGCCCTAGTTGTTATTGAATAGATGAAACAGAGTCATAGTATCGTCCTTTGTTCAGAGTTGCTTATTATGGCGGTGCAAGATGGGTAGAACACACAGGAGGCTTCTTTTGCTGAATGGAAATGGTATGTTCAAAATCACATTGGCCCAGGTCCCTCTGGTGTTGGTGCTCTTCACAAACATTTATTCTATAGTACTGAAGGGGGAAGGGAATGAACATTTATATTGTATCTACTATGTGCCAGTCACTTTACAAATATTATATCATTTGATCCTCACCCCAATCCTGAGAGGAAATTGCTGTATTATCCCAATTTTACAGCTGAGGAAACTGAGGTGATTTGCTCAGGGCCACACAGCTAGTAAATGTCTAGGTCACATTTGCATTCAGGTCTTCCTGACTCCAGGTCCAGCACTCTATCCATTCCACCACCTAGCTGCCTAGGTGATTCTTCCCACGATGCAATGCAATACAATACAATACACATTTATTAAATGCCTACTATGTGCCAGGCGCTGTGCTTGGGTTACAAATAAGAAGATAGTTCCTGCCCTCAAGGAGCTTACAATCTAATGGAGGAAGACGATACGTAGAAGGAAGCATTGCAGCTGATGAGAAATGAAGGAGAAAAGGAGTTTCTGGATCCTCTTTGAAGGGAAGCTTTGGGCAGAGTCTCATGCTCTGCTCTCCAGGCCTCCGGTCACACCAACAGAGACAACTCATTTGTCACTTTTCTTGCTTTCCTGACTGCAGAACTCATGTCTATTTGATTCTGTCCCTGCAGGGATGGGGAAGTAAGATGGGGAAAAAAGAGGCTATCCTTTCCCAACCCTGACAGGAATAGTGACTCCTCCCACAGCACAGCCAGAGCAAATGCTTAGCTAGGTGAGCTGAGCCTGATGTAAGCTGCCTCTTCTGCTCTGTATTGCTTTTCCTGAGTAGAGGTGACTGAACAGTAATCCTGGGATGGAAGAATCTACTTTAGTCTTTTTTTTTTTAAGGCAGTTGGGATTAAATGACTTGCCCTGGGTCAGGGAGCTAGTGCGTGTCAAGTGTTTGGTCTGAGGCTGGATTTGAACTCAGGTCCTCCTGACTTCAGGGTGGGTGCTGTAGCCACTGTACCACCTAGCTGCCCTAATCTACTCTACTCTTAAAGACAACCTGGTAAATTCAAAATTGGGGATCCTGGAAGCAGAAGGAGTTTTTGCATTGGAGAATATGCCATGGACAAAGAAAACGAGTCTAACTCCTGGCCTGGCTGGATATGGACTTTGAGGGAGCATTGCAAAGCCAATGTGAAATTTATAAGTTACTGACTATGTAAGCCTTGTTAGCGCTCACTATGAGAGCCTTTTATATTAAACATTTATTTTGTATATGTGAAATAAATATTGGTTTACATTGCACTTTGAGTATTCTTTTACTCTCCCTTTGGGGGACCCTAAACATAAGCCAGACTAAGCTTTAAGAAAATTTCCCTCAGGGAACTGAGTGGTAGATATGAAGAGTCAGAGTTTGGGAAAGGGAGTCTTAGCTTTCCTTTATTTTAAAAAATACATAATATTTTACTTTTCCTCCAATTACATGTTAAAACAATGTTTTATTATTTGTTTTTTTTAAAGTTGGAGTTCTAAATTCTATCCTTCCCTGAGACAGTAAGTAATTAGTTATAGGTTCTACTTGTGCAATTATGTAAAACATTTCCATATTAGTCATTTTGTACAAGAAGACTCAAATAAAAGCAAAGAATGAAATAAAGAAAAAAGTGAAAAATGGCATGTTTTAGGCTGTATTCAGACAATCAGTTCTTTCTCTGGAGGTAGATAGTATGCTTCCTCATCAGTCCTTTAGGATTGACTTGAATCATTGTATTGCTGAGAATCGCTAAGTCATTCACAATTCATTGTACAATATTGCTGTTACTATGTATAATGTTCTCTTGGTTCTGCTCATTTCACTTTGCATTGGTTCATGTAAGTCTTTCTAGGTTTTTTTGAAATCATCCTGCTTGTCATTTCTTAGAGCACAATAATATTTCGTTACAATCATATATCACAGCTTGTTTAGCCATTCCCCAACTGATAGGCATCCTTTCAATTTCCATTTCTTAGCCAACACAAAAAAAGAGCTGCTATAAATATTTTTGTACAAATAGGTCCTTTCTTCCCCCTTTTTATATGTCTTTGGGATATAAACCTAGCAATGATATTGCTGGATCAAAGGGTATACACAGTTTTATAGCCCTTTGGGCATAGTTCCAAATTGCTCTCTAGAATGGTTGGATCAGTTCACAACTTCACCAATAGTGAATCAATGTCCTACTTTTCCCGATCCCCTCCAATATTTATCATTTTCCTTTTTTGTCATATTAGCCAATGTAATAGATGTGAGGCAGTACTTCAGAGCTGTTTTAATTTACATTTCCCTAATCAATAGTGATTTGGAGCATTTTTTCATATGACTATAGATAGCTTTAATTTCTTTTGTCTGAAAACTGCCTGTTCATATCCTTTGACCATTTATCAGTTGGGCAATGACTTGTATTTTTTTACAAATTTGATTCAGTTCTCTGTATATTTGAGAAATGAGGCCTTTATTAGAGATAATTGTTGCAAATCTTTCCCCCCAGTTTTCTGCTTTCTTTTTACTTTTGGTTGTATTGGTTTTGTTTGTGCAAAAAAATGACCTTTCCTTTAAAAAGAATTGATTGACTTGCCTTTTCATTAGCAATGAAAATCTTAATTTGATTATGTTTCTAGAGTTGGAAAGCAGAGGGGAGGGGAAAGGCAGGAAAAAGGTGTTGTGAACACAGGTGGCAAGAAGGATAGAATGTGAAATATGGTTGGGGCCGGCTAAATATAGCAGGCCATGTGATACACTCATCAGTCAGTGCAGGCCCCCGTATTGGAATTCCAGGACTGAGGAGGTAAAGTTATCCAGAGTCTGGTTTCTGGATAGGTCTGGTAGGTATAATTGCAAGGCAGATGATAAGGTCCAGCAGTTCGGAGAAAGTCACAGCAAGAAGATGGATGGCAAAAAGACACCCTGCATTAATATCTAAGGCCATTTGACTCTAAAAGAATTATTAGGGCAGGAGAAGAAAAACTCAAATATATTGTATTTCTTTTTTATATTGAACTTAGCAATAACTACAAACATTTCAATATTTTAAAAAATTTAAATGATTGTAAATAAACCCATAAACTTCTGATATGTACAGTTGTGGTGCTTTTTTTTTTTAAAAATATCAGATTGCCTTTCTTGAAAACTGGTCACATACCCAGCTCCACAGTTGCTAGGTGAAAAGAGGGTGTTGATATCCCTATACTTCCATGTACCTCGGATCTCATTGATGTGGACATTCCCTTCAAATGCTATAAATCACATTTACTTTATGTGTCTTGTCCTGTGAGACTCCTGTCTCCTTATAAACTCTCCCAACCTCTAAATGTCTCAGTATTATTACCTAGACACACATGGAACATGTGAATCTGCTCTCAGTTAGCCCTTATTCTCTCTACTTGGCCCACCCCACCTTTTTTCCAGACCTACGTTTCCCCAATAACATTCTGCATGCCTCTTTTCCTGTGCAATAATTCAGTATATATTTTGACAGATTTTTATTGATTTTTAGACTCAGAATGGCCTAAGAAGAAATTAGTTCTTAGTGAAAACCTGAGCCCTGATTCTGGGTTTCCCTTGCAACAGCTAACAACAGAATTAGCATCTCTAATAAAAAAGGAACCATCTGCTCTCATTTGACCAATTTAAAGTCTGAGTTGTCTATTCAAGGACACTGAGGGTTAATCAGCATGTGGCCTCAGATTGTGGTAAAAAAGGAAAGGAACAAGACATGCCCATCTTCAATTTCACAACCAAAATTGATCCATGATCTTCTATGTGTGAAAAAAAAAATCTGACTATCTTAATAGTCGCTTTTTTTTTTTAAAGATAATTCAACTAGTATTCTGTAAGAAATGGTGACAGGAAAGGTTTAAGAAAAACCTGGGAAGACCTGTACGAACTGATGTAAAATGAGGTGAGCAGAACCAGGAAAATAATTTACACAGTAATGCCAATATTGTAAAGATAATCAACTTTGAAAGATTTAGTGTATCTGATCAGCGCAATGACCAGCCACAGTTCCAAAGAACTCTTGATAAAACATGTTATTCACTTCCGGATAGCAAGGTGGTGGACTCAGAGTGCAGACTGAAGCATATTTTTTTCTCTTGCTTTTTTTGGTGCTAGTTTTATTTTGGTGGTTGTGGGGACAGAAATTCAGAATAACAATGGAACGATAATGCAGAAATTTGCTTTGTATGACTACACATGTTTTTATAGATTTTGTTTTTCTTGCCTTCTCATTAGGTGGGGAAATGGGTAAGGAGAAGAAAAGAATCTGGAACTGAAAAAAAAAAAAGGAATAATTCTGCCTTAAAAAAAAAAAACTCAGTCCAAATAAAAGAAGCATGGTATAATAGAGACCCTGCTTTGGAGTCAGGAAGACCTGCTTGGATTCAAGTCCAACCTGCTAATATATACTAGCTGCATGACCATGGGCAAATCTCTTAACCTTCATGTTCCAAGCAAGTCTCTAAGAGTATAAATAAGACAGTTTCAGATTTGCCCTAATGGAGGGAGTTCCCACAGTAAAAGCTCACTATACAGATGAAATGACAAATCCCATTTTAAATATTTCATTCAACACACATTTATTAGGCACTTAATATGCATAAGACACTGAACTGAAGTTTGAGATCTGAAGGAAAAAAACAAGCCCAACTCGTCCTTGTCCTTAAAGAACTTATATTCTACCAGGAAATACACCACGTACACAGGTAAGTAAGTGTTATCCTTCATTCTCAAAGAAGACCAAAACTACCCCACTATGTTAGAGTCAAGTTACAGTATGTCCGATGGTAGCTGATCAGACCAATATGAGCTCAGAAGGCTGTACCACAGGTCAGGCACAAATAGTCCATGTGAACATTTGGGGCAGATTCTCTAAATTTGCACATCTCCCGTTTCTTTTGAGCTACTTCAGTTCTGCTTTGCTCATAGAGTACAACGTATTCTCTGACATGGGTACGCCATGCTGAGCAGTCCTGTGCCAGCATCTCCCACATCACACAATCAATTCCAAAGTTCTTAAGACAGACCCTGTCTGACCACCATGTGAGTGCTTGTCCTGTGTGAGTTCTCCATAAAATAGTCTTTTAAAAATAGTCTTTACCAGGAAATACATTATGTACATAGATAATTAAATACAAGATAATTTGAGGAGTGAGAGAACATTTCAAATAGGCGGAATCAGGAAAGGCTTCTCTAAGGATGTGGCACCTAATCTGAGCCTTGAAGGGAAGTAAAGATGCTAAATGAGGAGAAAAGGCATTATGGACAAGGAGAACAGTCTGTACAAAGGCATAGAGATGGGAGATTGCATGCTGAGTTCAGAAGACAGCAAGCAGATCAGTTTGGGAGGAACATACTGTATATAAAGGCAAATAATGGGAAATGAATCTGGAAAGGCAGGCTGGAGCCAGATTATGGAGGCCTTTGAATGCCATGGTGACAAATCTGAGTTTTATCTTAGAGATAATAGGGAATCACTGAAGATTTTTGAACAGGGAACTATACTGGTAAGACCTGTGGTTTAGGAAGTTATATGGAGGATCAACTGGAGAGAGAAGAGGCTAGAGGCAGAAGGACAGGAGATTGTTGTAATAGTCTGGATGATGAGAAAAACTTGTACTAATAACTAATTATTGTATTGAGACCAAAGTTTTCCCCCTTTTCTGATTCCTCATCCAGAAATCAACTAGTGTAGGAGATCTTTCCAAAAGACTTACCCAGCCAGGATGGCTGAGATCTAATCAAAGACAATAAAAGAAATCTTAAGGTTAGGCTAATGGGTGCATTCCTACTCGTTGTGTTTGCTCAGACGGGTCTGGAAAATGTGGATCCTCCCTTTTGTCACACAGGTGATAGGGAAATTGATAAGGCTCTTTGACCAAGATTTGGGCGATCCAAGTCACATATCCCAAGACCTTCATTGTAATATAGCCCACCCGATCTGTAAAATTCATTTTTTCATTAATTGTTAACCATTCAGAGTTGATTGCCACCCTCAGGAACATCTACTCTTCCAAAAGCATATAAACTATGAACCCACCACCATGAGGGGTCTTTGGTCTAAGAGAGAGAGAGAGAGAGAGAGAGAGAGAGAGAGAGAGAGAGAGAGAGAGAGAGAGAGAGAGAAATGATCATCCTTTTATTAAAATGCTGGCACTATTAATAAAATGGTTAAATTACCCAGAAATTATTTCTTGAACCTTTTAAAATGCCACATTGAGAAGTGATGAATGAATGAAAAACTATTTTTTTTCATGAACATCATGCTTCCCCTAGGATAACCTTATCACTCAAAATCTCCATCATGGAGGCAGATTCAGTTTTGATACTCAACTCCTTCTCCATGCCCTCATTTGCCTCTCCCTCTTATTGGAGGACTGGAAGATAGAGCAATACATTTCTTTCAAAATCTCCCTTTACAGAAGGCTCAGAATTTTCCAGCTAACTTCATTTCCCATCAGCTGCTCTGCCTGTTTTTGACTCCATAAACATCATGTCCCCATGTAAGGTACCCTCTGGAACCCCCTCCCCTTTCAGCTTCCTTTTGTGTTACTATCCTCCCCTATCAGATTGTAAGTTCCTTTAGGACAGGGACTGTCTTTCTTTTTCCTATTTGTATCTCCAGCACTTAACACAGTGCCTGGAAAATAGGTGCTTAATAAATGTTTATTGATTGACCATTGACTAACTATATGCCCATCACTGGGCTAAGCACTAGGGATATAAATTTTTTTTCTGTTGTTTTTTTTTTTTGGTGAGGCAGTCAGGGTTAAATGACTTGCCCAGGGTCACACAGCTAGTTAGTGTCAAGTATCTGAGGCCAGATTTGAACTCAGGTCCTCCTGACTCCAAGGCTGGAGCTTTATCCACCGCGCCATCTAGCTGCCTTTTTTTGGGGAGGGGGGCTAGGCAATGGGGTTAAGTGACTTGCCCAAGGTCACACAGCTAGTAAATGTTATGTGTCTGAGGACAGATTTGAACTCAGGTCCTCCTGAATCCAGGGCTGGTGTTCTATCCACTAAGCCACCTAGCTGCCCCATAGGGATATAAATTTTAAAAGCTAAGACAGTCCCTGCTCTCAAGAAGCTCATATTCTAACATAAAAGATAGCACAGATAGTAGGTTTCAGATGCAATTCTTAGGGAAAGGTCTCATGATACTTAGGGTGCAGAGGCAAAGCAAATGGTAATGCATCTCCTTTAATGCCATTTACAGTGACAACCATATTCATTTCTGACATTAAACTGTTTGACAGTGCCTTGTAAACTGTTTGACAGTGCCAAGGGCCTGGGCGGTGAGAAGTTTCTTTTCTGGGTCTTTAGCAGCTGTAGCTGATAAGGAGGTGGGGCTATGGCATCTGCCCAGTGATGGGCAGTTGATTAATAGTTCAATGGAAATGGTGGTCAAAAAGATGGTGGTGATTTGACCTGCCTGGCACATGCTACATCTTGTGATACAGGTTTGAAGGGGGTGGTGGTTGTATGGGTGTAGAGAATGAAAGAGATGCAAGAAATATTGTAGGGGTTAAAGTCAACATCTACTGGAAATGGATTGGATATAAGAAAGGAATGAGAGCGGAAATGACTTGAGATTGTGAATATGGGGAACTAGAAGGATTATTTGTCTTTCCAGGCTAATGGTCCATATATTACATTGATATGCCTTGCATTTTAAAAAGGTTAGCTATATGGACACCCCCAACTCCATATATATGACTATGCAGCATATATAAAGGACATATTTCACATCTTCTAATTCTTTTCAGTCTCTCTTCCTGGGCACATAAGAAGGAAAACCCGTGTGATCAGGGCAACAACTCATGACTACAGGCCTGAATCCTACGTTTCTTTAGGGAATGATCTGAACCATCTGTCACTGGTCCTTCTTCTGAGCCTCTCCACTCTCCTGCTAGAAGAAGTTGCTTTTCTGCTACTCTCAGGCCACTAAAACTGTGTTAAGCTTTTTAAGCTAAAAGCAGCCTTATGCTCAGTGTCAGCAGAGCTTCTTAAGCATGTACTTTTTCAGTAAAAAGCAGTTCTCTTTAATCCTGGGATGAGCAGAGCTATTTGCATTTTGCTCTCTAAAGTGTTTGAGGAGTTGCCTCCTCAAGCCAAAAAAAAAAAATCAATGTAGATAAGCTTTTGAAGGGGTTTCCCTCTCTCAAACTATATTTAGTTCTAGAAAGAAAGGCGGCCTTTTCCTCGGCCAGTTCTTCACCCACAGCAGAGGAGACTCCTTTCCTCCCATCAGCTCCTTCAAACAGCAAAGCTTTCCTCCAATCAGATCAGCTCCCTGCATCAACAGCAGAGCTTCTAGTCAGCTGATTTCAGCTTCTCTCAGCCTCTCAGTTCAGTAGGTGTCTGTACTTTCTGGATTCTGATGTCTAACTTCTAATGCCTCAGTAAAGGGTATCCTCATTTCTAACTTGGGTTGAGAAACCTCAAATCTACATTTCTTTGTATGTGCCTCAAATAGTCATTATACAATAGATCCAAAACAATTCTTTGATGCTATTTCCAAGCAACAAACTCCCAAATCCCCAAAACAGTCATATTCAAGTTACTGGCTAGAAAGAAAATCCACTACAGCTATCTCTATGATTAGTCAGCACCTTTACCTTTGAGGGGCATGTTTTCACTCTGGTCCTCTCAAAACTTTCTAGCTCTCTTCATGTACTTTTCTTCAAAGGGCTGTTCTTTGTGTTTCTTCAAATGGCTTTTCTCTATATTCCATACAAAATGCCCTTTTTCTGCTCCTTTCAGCAAATAAAAAGCTCACCTAAGAAAGGGGCAGTAACTTACAATTGAATGAGTGAATGAATGAATAAAAAAAAAGCACACGCTAAGCACATGCCACGAACTGGAAATACAAATGCAAAAGCAAGATGGTAACGGCTCTCAATGAACTCACATTCTAACTGAGGAGGGTTAAGTGGCAGTGCCAAGGGAAGTCCTCATTAAGTTTTAGGGTTTCAGGGCAGGGAAGAGAGTGTCAGTGGGCCAGAGAACAGCAGCCCAAGGCAGAGGACATTGGCACTAAGTAGCTTCATTTAGTTTCCCAGCAATACTTAGAAAGGGTCTCACTGATATAGGGAGAATTGTACGGGCTCCTTCTCCATCCGCCATCCAGAATTAACCATGTGAGCAGAACAAAGATGATTCAACCTCATTTGAGTCCCAGGATCTAGCCTGTGTGACTGCTGCTTTCCTGGGTCTCTGTAGACCTGGTGATTTACAGCTCACTCATCTCATTGACTTTGCTCTTTATTTATTCTTGGAGGTGTTGGGCCTCCCCATGCCCTCCTGAGTTCCCCGGCTGCTCTGGACATGAGGACACTAGTCGTCTTCCTTCAGGCCTTTCTCCCTTTGTGTGTGCTCCCTGTCCTGTAATGAAGCTGGTGATTAGGAGCAGATGCTCCTAGGCTCTCAGGCATGGACATTTCAAGGAGTTACTTCTTCCTTTCCAAGACTGCTTCATAGAGGTGGGAAGAAAAAGCCTACAGTCTGCTGGAAGGAGAGCTGGGAGCGATTATCATTTCTATGGGGCCTTTAGGAGTAAAGATAAGCTAAGAAGCAACATCGATGATCAAAGAGAAAGGGCAGGGGTGAGGGGTAAAAGGAAATGAATACACGGATCACTGAGGCAAGAGAAGCTTCAGCCTTCTAGTATGGCACCAGCAGCTCTTCCTGTGGAAGATGGGGGATAAGGGAGAGTGGGAGGTGTCATGGGAGGGGGTGGGGTCCAGAGGATTCAACTTTGACCTGGCTTTGAGTTCATCAGGTGCTAGCTGTGTGTCCCTGGGCTAGTCACTTAACCTTTGCTTCTTCATCTTTAACAAGGGGGTGATAAGCAATCAATAAACATTTATTAAGCACCTACTAAGAACCAGTTGTTGACAGGACTAAATGAGGCATGTAAACCTTCTGGCCTCATAGAACTAACAGCTTTGTGATCCTGGCAAAATGGTAATTCCCAATTATAGAGTGATTTAGAGTACAAAGTATCTTCCTCACCATCTCATACTTTGCTTTGCAGAAGTGTGTGTGTGTGTGTGAGTGTGTGTGTGTGTAGGATCTTGAGCAAACCACTTAAACTCCCTGGGCCTCAGTTTCTTCATCTGCAAAATGAAAAAGTTGGACTAGACGGCTTCTGAAGTCTCTTCTAGCCCTAGTCGACAGTTACCAGTAAATAAGCATTTGTTAAGCACCTACTGTGTACCTACCAGGCACTGGGCTAAACTGAAAGGATGCAAAAGCAGGCAAAAACCCAGTCTCTGCTCTCATGGAGCTCAGTCTAATGGAGGACACAGTATGCAAACAACTGTGTACAAACATGCCATATACATGATAAATTTGACATCATTTACAGAGGGAGCTGGCATTTACCAGCATTTGGGTTTTGTTTGTTTTGTGAGGCAATTGGGGTTAAGTGACTTGCCCAGGGTCACACAGCTATTAAGTATCAAGTGTCGGAGGCCAGATTTGAACTCAGGTCCTCCTGACTCCAAGGTTGGAGCTCTATGCCTGTTTTTTTTTTTATTTACCAGCATTTGGGAAGACTGCAAAAAGCTTTTTGCAGAAGGTGGAATTTTAGCTGAGACTTGAAGGAAATACACGAAGTCAGGAGGCAGAGACAAGGAACAAAATCGTTCCGGGCATGGAGGACAAGCAGAAAAAAATGCCCGGAGCCTCCAGATGGAGTGTCATGTTTGAGGAACAGGCTAGCATCACTGGATTACACAGTATATAAAGGAGAGTAAGGTAGGAGGAAAGGTAGGAGGGGTCTAGGTTATGAAAAGCTTTTATATTTGATACTGGAGATAATAAGGAAGCCACTGGAGTTCATTGAATTGGAGTAGGGGCAGCTAAGTGATGAGTGGATAGAGCACTGGGTCTGGAGTCAGGGAGATGTGAGTACAAATCTAGCCTCAGGCATTTAATACCTGTGTGACCCCCAGCAAGTCACTTAACCCTATTTGCCTCAGTTTCCTTATCTATCAAAGGAACTGGAGAAGGAATGGCTAACCACTTGAGTATCTCTGCCAAGAAAACCTCAAATGGGATCATGTAGAGTTGTGGTTGTGTGGTTGTGGTTTGTCCTTTGTTCGCAAAGAGGACCACGATGTCAGGGAGGTGATGCCATGACTTGCAAATGAATTGGATTTTAGTGAGGCAGGGCTGTGCAGGGTCACCAGCCTCACTTTCTCCTCCAGAGCCATCTGGGTCCAGTGGCCAGATATCAATCAGGATGACTGGAGATGGCCCAGGATGCAGTGGGAGACCTTGACTTTTTAAAGCTAAGGTCTTTCCAAGTTCTCACTTTGACTGAGGCAACACCCATCTAGTGATTAGGGCTGTTTAAGAAATGAGCTAAGGTAGAAAAATAATAACAAAATTCATTTGGAAGAACAAAAGGTCCAGAAGATCAAGGGAACTAATGAAAAAAAATGTTAAGGAAGGTGGCCTAGCTGTTCCAGATCTTAACTTGTATTATAAAGCAGCAATCATCAAAACTACTTGGTACTGGCTAAGAAATAGTGGTGGATCAGTGGAATAGGTTAGGTAAGGAAGACATAGTAGTCAATGACTATAGTAATCTACTGATTGATAAACTCAAAGACCCCAGCTCCTGTGATAAGAACTCACTATTTGACAAAAGCTGCTGGGAAATTTGGAAAAGAGTATGGCAGAAACTAGGCATAGACCAAAAAAACCTTATACCATACACCAAAATAAAGTCAAAATGGGTTCACGATTTAGATATAAAGGCTGATACTATAAGCAAACAGGGAGAGTAAGGAATAGTTTACCTGTCAGATTTATGGAGAACAGAAGAATTTATGACCAAACAAGAGATAGAGAACGTTATGAAATGCAAAATGGATAATTTTGATTACATTAAATTGAAAAGTTTTTGCACAAACAAAGCCAATGTAACCAAAATTAGGAGGGAAGCAGAACACTGGGAAAGATTTTTTACAACCAATGTCTCTGATAAGGGCCTCATTTCTAAAATATATATAGAACTAAGTCAAATTTATAAGAATACAATCATTCCCCAATTGATAAATGGTCAAAGGATATGAACAGGCAGTTTTGATGAAGAAATTAAAGCTATCTATAGTCATATGAAAAAATGCTCTAAATCATTATTGATTAGAGAAATGCAAATCAAAACAACTCTGAGGTACCACATCACACCTATCAGATTGGCCAACATGACAAAACAGGAAAATGATAAATGTTGAAGATGTGGGAAAATTGGAACACTAATACATTGTTGATGGAGTTGTGAAATGATCCAACCATTCTGGAGAGCAATTTGAAATTATGCCCAAAGGGCTATAAAAATGTGCATACTCTTTGATCCGGCAATATCACTTCTAGGGCTATATCCCAAAGTGATCATAAAAATGGGAAAAGGACCCACATGTACAAAAATCTTTATAGCAGTGCTTTCTGTGGTGGCAAAGAATTGGAAATTGAGAGGATGCCCATCAATTGGGGAATGGCTGAACAAGTTGTGGTATAGGAATGTAACAGAATAGTGTTGTGCTATAAGAAATGATGAACAGGCTGACTTCAGAAAAACCTAGAAAGACTTGCATGGACTAATGCTGAGTGAAATGAGCAGAGCCAGGAGAATCTTATACACAATAACAACCACATTATGCGATGACTGACTTTATTAGACTTAGCTCTTCTCAGCAATGCAAGGATCTAAGACATTTCCCAAAGTCTCATGATGGAAAATGCCATCCACATCCAGAAAAAGAACTATGAAGTTTGGATGCAGATCAAAGCACACTATTTGCTCTTTTTTTCCCTTCTATTTTATTTTGTTTCCTCTTTCTTGTGGTTCTTCCTATTGGTTCCAACTCCTCTTTACAACATGATTAATTTGAAAATATGGTTAATAGGAATGTTTATGTAGAGCCTATAGCAGATTGCATTCCGTCTTGGGGAGGGGAGAGAAGGAGGTAGAGAAAATTTAAAACTCAAAATCTTATGGAAGTGAATGTTGAAAACTAAAAATTAATTAATTAATTAATTTTTTAAAAAACAACCTATGTTCTTCCTTTGTAGATGATTTTTCTCCCAGGCTTCTAGAGGGCACATTCCTTAGACTAATCTCCTCCCTTGACTCCCAATGGACATTTTGTAGAGTGCCTCAATTTTTTAAAAAGGCCAACAGGGGGCAGTTAGGCGGTGCAGTGGATAGAGCATCAGGCTTGGAGTAAGGAGGATATGAATTCAAATGTGATCTTAGACACTAGCTGTGTGACCCTGGACAAGTCACTTAATCCTAATTGCCTCCAAAAAAAATAAAAAAATAAAAAGACCTCCAAGACCATGGCCAGTCAGCTTTGTCAGAAAGACAATGACTAATCTATCATCTACTTTCATCAATTTCGTAGTATAATAAGATTAGGGATTATGATTTGTGATTTCATTTGTGCAGGGAGCTCTCAGAGGAATAAACTCTCTATCAATGCAGGGGGCACCTTCTTTACAATTTAGAACCTTAGAGAGTCACATAGAGCATGGAGAAACAAAGTGATTTGCTCCCAGTCACATGATGAGTCTATGCCAGAGGCTCCATTCCAGCTAACATCTCTACCTCTTCCCCACCAGAAAATTGGCCGGTGTCCCTGGCACCACCCTGGGCTTTGATAAGCCTTATCTTGCCCAGACCCAGCTCTTCCCACCCATGTCCAAGTCCATGTTGCTGCTAACTGGTGTACGCCCTTTGCTTCTCCTTTATTTTTTTTTTAAGCTCCCCTTTGTATATTTTGTTCCTCCAATAAAATATCAGTTCCTTGAGGGCAGAAATTGCCTTGCTTATATGTATTTGTCTCTTCAGCACTTAGGAGAGTGCTTGGCGCATAGTAAGTTCTTAGTACATGTTTTAATTATCTGTAAATTTGTAGTGGATTGAATTAAATCTTATTTGAAGTCCTTTACAGGTTTCATGTTTTTTTAATTGAAAGATGATGTCAAATTATTTTTTTAGAGAGAAGGAAAGTAAGACAAAATTGACACACTTAAGAGCATGAAAGAAATTTGATGGTTCTTGACAATTCAGACAAATGAGCTCCTTTAAAAAAAACCAAAATTTTATTAATGCCTTTTGTCTTTTCATCATAATCATTTTCTAGGGGGAAAGAAAAGAAAAAAACAAAACCCAAACTTTCCCCTCTGGACTGAACCTCTCTTATGATGAAAAATAATTGGCAATACTATCTAACATAGTGGACTCATTTGACAATGTGTGTAACATCCTGCCTCAACGTACTCCCTCCTCTTTGCTATAAAGATTATAGGGTCATATGTATCATATCGTATAGATAGCATACCGTCTAGAGCTGGAACTGACTTTGAATTCACCTAGTCTGGGGACTCAGCATCTTTTTCTTTGACATTGTAGTAAAGAGATCTCTATAGATCTCTTTTCAAGAAGAAATTTTTTTCCCTTCCTTTTGGTTTTCCCCTTTTGTTCTGATTCTTTCACAACACGACTAATGTGGAAATATGTTTAATATGATTGTACATGTACAGCCTCTATCAGATTGCATGCCATCTTGGAGAGGGGTGAGGGCAGGGAAGGGGAAAATTTTAGAACTTAGAATCTTATAAAAGTAGATGTTGAAAACTAAAAATAAATAAATTTATTTTTAAAAGTCATTTTAAAAATAATCAAAGGAAAGGCTAAATTTCAGTTAGAGGTTAGTGAATGTCAAGATGTCATTTTTTTCCCATCCAAGTTCACAGAGCACCTAAAATCTGTTTACACACCCAGAGTTTAGAATCTTTGGTTGAGTTTAATCTTTTCAGTTTACAGATCAAGAATCAGAAAGGTTAAGTCATTTGCCCGGGTCCACATAGTAAGTGTCTGAGATGGGATTTGAAGTCAGGTCTTCCTGACTCCAAGTCCAACACTCCAATCACTATTGAAGGTATGTTTCATTACCTGTTCCCCAGACCTTTCACTAAAACCTTTCCTTTTTAAAGAATCTTGGAGCTAAGTAGTTCATGTGATTTTGCAATTCAAGAAGACTTGATTGCAGTTTCCTGGACCCAGAGGGCAGCAGATCCTTCAGTGACCAAAAGGTGGCATGGAAGCCCTTCTCTCCTTGAACTTGGGGTGCTGAGTTCTTGAGCAAGGAAAGTAGCAAGATGAGTGTTTGGGTAAATCTTGAGCTTTCAGACTCTGGGCAGGGCATCTTCCCTACCCTGTTATCCGCTGCCAGTTATGACTGTAGCTGAACTTTTGCCTATTACACGTTATCTCCTTTAAAAACTCCCCTTTCTTAAAGACCCGCCCACACAAAAATATTAACATTAATAGTTACTGCAACTAATGGGAATTTATTAATTATTAATGAATAATATAATTGGTTATTAATAACAGCTCTTTTTGTAGTGGCAAAGAACCAGAAACTAAGGGGATACCCATCAATGGAGGAATGACTGTACAACTTGTGGTATATGAATGAATGGAGTACCATTGTACCACAAGAAATGAGGAGTGGGCTGGTTTTAGGGAAACCTAGGAAGACTTGTACGAACTGCTGCAGAATAAAATGAGCAGAATCAAGAGAACAATTTATGTAATTGCAATACTGTAAAAATAAGCAATTTTGAAAGACTTGATCCAAGCAATGACCAGAGGATTCATGAAGAAGCATGTGAACCCACTACCCGACAGAGTAGATGATAGACTTAGGGTACAGAATGAGACACACATTTTTGGTCATGGCCAATGGAGGAATTTATTTTTTACTTTATTATGCATATTTATTAAAAGGGCTCCCCTCCACCTTTTTTAAAATGGTAGATGTAGGAGGGAGGGAAAAATGGATTTTTATTAATTGGAAAAATAAAAGTTAATTATACCCCTTCTTTTGGCTGCTTTTCACTATTTTCTTCTTTCTTCTGCCTCCCTTCTCAACCTCCTCAATCAATATCAGGAATCATAGGGTCATAATTTATAACTGGAAGAGACCTAACAAATCAACTAGTCCAAAAATCACCTTTTACAGATGAAGAAACTGAGGCACAGACAGGTTAAGTAGTGGCAAAGCTGGTATTTGAAACCAGGTCTTTTGATTCTAAACCCAATATTCCCTCCCCCCTCCCACTATATCACACTAGTCCTGGTTTGGAAGTCAGAAAACTTGAATTTTGAGTCCTGGCTTTGACATTTATTTACTTATTTAAGATCACATTCAGAGTCAGGATTTTAATCCTGCTCCTCTAACTGCAATACCCAGTGCCCTTTCTCCTATCCCATATTAGTCCTACTCAGAAAGAATGATCAAAGAACATATATGTGTGGACGTATGTATATTATATATATACATACATACACACATATACACATTCATATACATGTACTAATAAATACACATTCACATACACAAATATATACATATTCACATATATAACATACATATTCATATATATCACATGAAATCCTTAACATATATGTGTATGTATATATAAAACTACACACCTATCTATACAGATACATAATATTCATATATACATATGCATATTCATTCACATATACATATTCACACATACATACATACACACCCACCCACACCCACACACCCACATATATATATATATATATCTTGAAAGAACTCCTTAGTGTGTGTGGGTGTGGGTGGGTGTGGGTGTGTATGTGTGTAGTCCAAACCTTAGAGAGTTGCTGGGGCGCTGAGAGGTGATTTGCCTAGGGTCACACAGCCAGGTATGTCAGAGGAAGACTGAATCCAGGTCTGTCTGCCCATAGGCAGAACTTTTAGTTACAATGTCTCTTCAAAGCCCATCCAGCCCCTTTGAAAGCAGAGGTTAGATGAAGTATGCATGCTTCTTCCTTAACGCTGATTATTAAGGGCATAGAAATAATCTCTCCACTGCTTCCATCATTTGGGCTATTGACCAGGTCTGGGGCTCTCCCTTCCTTAGTGTTTTAAAGGCAGTGAAAGCAACATTTCATTGTCACTGACCAGCACGGATCTCCCTGATGGCTCATTTCATTCTCCTTATATCTGCTTTCAGCTCCTATCTGTGGACCTCACTCAGATACCAGAACAGTATTAGCCCATCAGCTCTTGCTGGGGAGCTAGAGGAAGGCAGCAAAAACATTGAGAATCCCTGAGGGCTCAAGCCAAGCCACGTCAGCAGCTGCCATGGGCAGCTGCAGCAGCCTGGAGATGTCTCATCAACAAGCCTGTTCTGTCTTGGGTAAAAGGCTCCTCGTGGCTCCATGAACCCAAGCCTACGGTTAGATCATCTGCTTCTTCCACTTCCTCAGGCTTCCTCTGTGCTCCTAGCCCTGCTCTGTTCAATTGGCTTCTTACTCTCTCACTTTCTCTTTCTTATTCTGCTTTTGATCTCTTGCCCATCTTGAATAGCAAACTCAAAGGTAAAATGACAAAGAAAACAAATTGTAAAAGCAGATAATTTTTCCCTTCTCTTTGCATTAATAATTAATTCAATTCGTAATTAAATTCAGTTCAAGAAACATTTATTAAGTACCTACTATGTGTAAGGTATTGCACCCGGTGAAACATTCTCTGCCCTCCAGAAGCTTACGCTTTACTTATGGAAAACTATACATATAAAGGTAAGTAAATAAAAATATACATACCAAGTAATTTTGGGGGTGATACTAACAACCGGGGGAGATCAGGAAAGGCCTTTATTTAGAGGAGGCTCTTGATCTAGCTTTAAAAGGACCTAGGGATTTCTAAGAAGCACATATGAAGAGGCCAAGTAGCTTAGCTTGAGTGGCAAATTTCTTTCAGGTAGGGATTTGTTTTTTTCTGTTCTCATCTGGAAGTTCCTTCCTTGGAAAAGCAGAGAGTGTGGTTCATGGGTGCTAACTCATTATCAGTTGTCTGAGGATGATATTGCACTGGTCACATTATATCACAAATAACAATTCAGCAAGCATTTCTTAAGTAGATACTATCCCCAAGGCACTGTGTTTCATAGTCCCTGACCAACAAGATGCTTCTATTTAATGAGAGAGACAACTCACACATATAGAAGTACATACATGAGCTATGCAAAAATGAATGTAAGGTAGTTTTAGAAGGGGATGTGCTAGTAGCACACCTATTTTGCCCTCATTTTACTCATATCCGAAATCCGATGTAATGAATTAATAGCAATAATCATTAGCATTTATGTAGCATTTAAATTTTAATTAAATTTCATTAACTTAATGAAATTTAATTTTAATTTTTACATTCACTTTTTATAAGATTATGAGTTTCAAATTTTTCTCCCTCCTTCTTTTCCTCCCCTCCTCACTAAGACAGTAAACGATTTGATATAGGTTATATATGTGCACTCATGTAAAATGTATTTCCATATTAGTCATGCTGTGAAAGAAAAAACAAACAAAAAGAAAAAACTATGAAAAAAATAAAGTGAAAATAGTGTGCTTCGATCTGCATTCAGACACCATCAGTTCCTTCTTTGGATGTAAATAGCATTTTCCATCATAGCATTTTATTTTAAAAATACTTTTCAAATGTTATCTCATTTAATCCTCATAGCACCCCTGGGAGGTAGGTACTATTATTGTCTCCATTTTATAAATGATGAAACTGAGGCAGAAAGAGGTAAGTGACTTGCACAGGGTTACATAGGGAGTAAGTACCTGAGGCTGGATTTTACCTCAGGTCCTCAAGGTCCAGGGCTCTAATCCACTTTACCACCTAGCTATCTGCTTATATTGTGCTAGGTATTGTATTAAGCACTGGTCAAATAAAGAAAAGGAGGAAAAAAGTCCCTGCCCTCAAGGAGCTTTACATCCTAATGCAGAGGTTCCCAAACTTATGCGGCCTACCATTCCCTTTTTAAAAAAAAGTTACTCAGCACCCCCACCACCCAAATCTACATTCTTTAACCCTTTAATGTTTTTTTAAAAATTTGTGTCATTTCAAAAATATATAATTTTTTTTAAAATGATGCATCTTAAATTTAATATTTTATTATAAATTTGTAGGGTTTTTTCCTGCATGGAAATTTTGATTACACAATATTGCATCATGTAATCAGATAGTGTAATATTGTAAACAAGTCATTACATGCACACATTCCTGCTGATGCATGCTAGACTTCCTGACAATGCATGACACGCTCGCCTGCCAACACTTGCTTGTTAAGACCTATGTGCTGACTTGACCACTGATCAGTTATAACTTGCATTTTGTGTGTTTATTTGGAATATAATATAATCACTATGACTTTAATTCTGTTACACAACAGATGAAATGTGTATGAATGATTTTTTCAAAGTTTTCTTATTTTCTCTTCTTTCGTTATGTTTCCACTGCCCCTTTATTTTTATTTGCCCCCCAATTACACCTGAGGCTACTACCACCCCTTCCCACTGGTTCAAGGAACTGCGGAATGTTTTGGGCTAGAATATGAACCCTCACTTTAAATCTCAAGTCCACAGTTCTTAATAAAGTGAAGGCACGGTATATTTTAGCCTTTAAGAAATTTGTCCTTGGTTTCACCACTGAGAAACTCAGTGGACAATCTGGGATAAGTAAACCCTACTTTTCTGGCTCTGATCCTGACATTAGAAAAGTCAATAAATGGTGTGTCCAGTGGAGTTGCTTCTGTTCTATGTAGCCAAATGGAGAACTTTTAGGTGATAGTAACAATGCCTCCAATAAGATAAAATAAAATATCCTTTGCATTTACCTCATACCTTCAGGCTCCACCTACCTATGTGGTCTTATTTCACGTTATTTTTTTTAATCCAGCACGCTCTCTATGATTCTAGACTTGTCACGGAACTGTACTCATCCCTGAGAGTGCTTTCTGAAGAATGGAAGATTATGTCAGATTCAGCAAAATGCATTCAGCAGCCAGTGGGTCTATGTACATAGATGTTGGATGGCATCGTGGAAGGAATTCTGGCTCTCAGTTAGAAGACTTGGGTTCAAATTTTGGTATTATTGATCCCTGAATTCTCAAAGGTAAAACTAGGGGAATGTAAACTCTGGCAGGTTCTACCAGGCCACAAAGGGTTTGAGCATGGCCCTAGCAGCAGCCTATAGCCGCATTCTATGTGCCAGCCTAGCTAAATATAGATAGGCTCATTCAGCAGATAGCTTGGCCGCTTGGTGATGAATAGGTTAGCTGAGACAATTCAGGAAACAAAGAAAAATACAAAAAGGCCCTCATTCTGTTTCTCCCATTCTATTTTTGCAGTGATTGAGACAGAGTGGTATAAATAGGAGCTAGTAAAGGACATTAAGGATCACAATTTTGAGAACTTCTATAAGCATTTACTTAGCTATCATTACTTTAAAGTGAGATCTTTGTCTGGTGACCAGGTATAGACATCCTACTGGATGGGCTGAATTTTATCTATCTTGTCATTCAACTATAATTCTGATTGAAAGCAAGAGACACAAGGAAATGCAAATAAATGGGAGGGTAACTCTCATGTCCTGCTGGCAGTAACATATAAAGGTGGTGGCTTTGTTCATGTAAAGGCAGCATGTGCAAATGGTGGCACTTGCCAGTAGTGCCTGCTTCTGGGGAGGCTGGTAGACTGCTTGAGGTTGGGAGTTCTGCTGTGCAACAGGGCTAACATTGACTGGGTATCTGCACTCTATCTGGCACCAACATAAAAAAGAAAGGAAGGAAGGAGGGAAGGAAGGAGGGAAGGAAGGAAGGAAGGATGGATGGAAGCAAAGAAGAAAGGAAAGACAGAAGGAAGGAAGGAAAGAAGGAAGGAAGGGAAGAAGGAAGGAAGGAAGGAAGGAAGGAAGGAAGGAAGGAAGGAAGGAAGGAAGGAAGGAAGGAAGGAAGGAAGGAAGGAAGGAAGGAAGGAAAGAAGGATGGAAAGAAGGAAGGAAGGAAGGAAGGAAGGAAGGAAGGAAGAAGGAAGGAAGGAAGGAAGGAAGGAAGGAAGGAAGGAAGGAAGGAAAGAAGGAAGGAAGGAAGGAGCTGTGTCATTCTTTGGGCCCAGATTGACTCAGAATGAATGTAAATAGCAATTGTTTCTGTTCTGGCCAGAAACCCTGAGGGTCTTCCCCAACCAGATTGATTTTTTTTTTGACTAGGTAAAAGAGGCCATTCTCTGCCTCGTTTCTTACCTAGTCTTAATTACTGAGACCTGCCAAAGATCTTAGCTTAAAAAGGCCAAGGTCTCCCACTGTATCCAAGGTCATCTCCAATCCTGATCTATACCTGGCCACTGGACCCAGATGGCCCAGAGGACAGAGTGAGGCTGGTGACTTTGCACAGCCCTGCCTTGCTTAAATCCAATTCACTTGCATGTCATGGCATCACCTCCCTGATGTCATGGTCCTCTTCGAGAATGAAGGACAAACATCAATGGCACCAATTTGATGAGCACCTGGCAGTGGAGCACCACCAGGCTACCTAAGGAGGGACAAACTGGTCGGGGTCACAGATTCAAGTTTCTATGCCATTCATTACTGGGATCAGGCTCAGGAGTGGCCCCTGCCCTTCCAGAATGCATGAGATAAGGAGATTCAATCTCCAAAAAATAAAATTAAATAGAGGTAGTGTGAAAGATAATTTCATGGGACAACTGATCATGCAATGCTCATGATCAGAAAGATCACCATGAAAGTAATTACAGCAACATCTGTTGCTGATAATTAGGTAGTATGAAGAGCTCAGTAAGAGCCTCCAAGTTAAATTGACATGTACTCGTTTACAGGACGACTTCAATTCAAAGATGAAATAAAGGAAGATAACTCAAAATAAATAGATGGTAGATAGTACACAGTAGCCTTAGATTTACATATAACAAAATAACAAATATATTATTTAAGAAAAGAGTTGGGAGGTACCAAACAGGGTGAGCACCAAATGACATCACAAAAAATGAAATAGATTATTTTTTTACACATAGGAAACAATTGATTATCCCTGGTGTAGGAGTCATTTTTGAAAGAATTGTCCATACTATACATAGTCAGACCACTGACTTGTTGAAGTAAAGATAAAGCAAAAAGGATAAAAATAAGAAGATGCAGCATATAACTGAAGTAACTCACATTTGACCTATTTAAACAAAACACCCCAAAATGGGAAATAGATAAAAGAACAGACTATTTAAACACGTAAAAACTGTTCTTAGCTGTACAAAAAGCAGTGGGAGGATCCAGATTTATCTGTTGGGTCATAGTTTGCCAACCCCTATTTTAGAATACTTTTATCTCATAAAGCAAGTGTTAATGAAGGGAAAAACAAGTTTACAGAAAATCGTGTGAGAGGCTTTCTGAGTACGTTTATGAATTATAGTGGACAGGGAACAATACACGGTTGAAAAATGGAGAAGATCTGTAATGATTTTGTCTCTTTTCACCATCAAGGTCTAGTGAGCTACCACGTATGAACTTCATAGCTACAATCCTTGATGATCTCTATGAGGAAATGGAAATGGCACTGAAGAATACCAAGATGGAAAGGGCAGCTGGACTAAAACAAGTATACACAGAGAAGACCTGTGCTTGAAGTGAAATAATTTGAAGGTATTGAGGGATTGATTCTCAAAATATCTGAATGGAGAATATCTAAGGCTCAGAAAAATTTTCAAACCTTATTATCAAAAAAAAGTAACTGAAATTACTAGTAACTAATGATCTACAGGACTGCTTTCTCAGATATACATAATTTTTATAAGCATAATTGGCATGTGCACAGAGGGCATCCTTAATGAAAGATTGAGAAGTGAAAAGGTAGATTTTCACAAACAATATTCCACAGCAGACAACATGTTTAGAGTTACAAAACTGACTGAAAGGCATAGGGAATACAAGCTCCCACTATGTTTATTGTTTGTTGACTGGTTAATTTTTTTTTATTTGATAAAGCAAAATGCCACATTAAGGATTCCTCTAAGAAAGATTCTCTCATGCATGTGACAAAATCATACAAGATTCTTTGAAAGATGTAACAACAGAAATGATTTTCTTCAAAGACTCTGATTATTAATAGAATAGCAAGCAAGGCCTAAAATAGGGTTTACTCTATAGCAGTGTTCATTTTTGTTAAGGAAGATGTCCATGGAAGAGTACAAAAAGAATAATAATAACTAGCATTTACATAGCGCTTTAATACTTGGAAAGCATTTTACAAATATTATCTCATTTGATCTGCATAACAACCCTATATGCTATTAATAATATGCTATAATTATGCCTATTTATAGATGAGGAAACCAAGGGTGAGAGAGGTTAGGGCGACTTCAAGTACAGCACTTCCTCCACTGTGCTGCCTGGCTGCTCTGATACCAGCAATTTTCTAAAGATAACGTGACCCTCCAAATGCTGGATGATATTGTGCTAATTGCATCAAGTCCCACAAGACTGCAGAGCCTCATAAATGAGATTTGTTTCCTTTTAAAGAGTTCAATGGAATCATCCACATAGGAAAAACCAAGTGGACAAAGAATGCCTATTGTCCAAGAAATGATATGCAGACGTGTGGACAGAGACAATATATCAATACATATATCTTGGATAGCCTTTGAAAATAAACAATGGGCCCAGAGTTGAACAGGAAAAAGAGCAGGTTGGGTTCCTTTTGGGGACTAGCATAGGGATTTGAATTACTCTAAATGGCCCCTGTTGCAAAGCCCCATCTTTTAAAAATATTAATGTTCTTCTAGAGATATTGCATGTCTTTGGGTCATGGTGTTCTTTTTTTAAAAATTTTATTAATTTATTTTGATTTATCAATAATCACTTCCATATGCTTTTGAGTTTAAAATTTTTTCTCCCCCTTCCTCCCTACCCTCCTCCCCAAGACAGCGCACCATTTGATATAGGCTATACATTCCTATTAAACATATTTTCACATTAGTGGTGTTGTAAGTAAAAATTGCACGGTGTTCTTTAAGAGGCAATATGGCTACCTATCATGTATGTTCTAATGAGGATTCTGGCTGGGTATGGGTTACATCAAAAGGCTGCTGAGATCTCTACAAACTCTTAAATTCTATGAGTCTATGAATACTGGTTTTTATAAATACCAGAGTTCAAATCCAGTCTCAGATACTAGCTGTGTGACCCTGGGCAAGTCACTTAACCCTGTGTACCTCAGTTTCCTCATCTGTAAAATGACCTGATGGAAATGGCAAACCACTCGAATATTTTGGCCAAGAAAACCCCAAATGGAGTCAGAAAGAGTTGGACACAACTAAAAAAAGACAACATTCTCACAACAATCCTGTGAGATTGCTAGATTCAATCATTCATTCATTCACTTAATAATGCTTAGCTTGTAAAAGTCAGAGTTAAGCTTCAGACCCAGATGTCCCCACTCCAAGCCCTGTGTTCTTTCCAGAATACCACTCTGCTTCTGTGGGTGTATTGGGCACATTGTGCTCGAGTTCAGGGGTCTTAGGACTTCCTTAAACTCTTAAAAATTATTGAGGACTTTCCAAAGACCTCTTGTTTATATTTATTAATTCATTTAAAATAGTAATAACAATCCTTCCATGTTAGCATAAATAACATATTTTAATAGAAAAATAACTATATTTTCCAAACAAAAAAATCAGTGAGAAGAGTTTTACATTTTTTCTTTTTGCAAATCTCTTTATGTTTGGCTTAAGCTGTTGTGATGTGTTATTTTGGTTGAAATATATAAAGAAAATACAATCTCATGTAGATACGTAGTTGGAAAAGGGAGGAAAATTTTAATAGGCAAGTAATGCCTTAGGGTTATTATGAAAATAATTTTAACCTCACAGATCCCCTGAAAAGGTCTTGGGGAGCCCAGGGGTCTGTAGAGCACATTTTGAGAACTGTTGTGCTATATTAGACCAATAAATGAATATGTGTAAATTACACACATATAATATCATGTTAGAGTCTATAGCTCGGTCACTTTTTTGTAATTTGAATTGAGAGCTAGGACAGCTACTTGGAAGGAGATTGTACCGGCTCTGGAGTCAGAGGACCACTCTAGTACTTGCTACCTATATGACCTTGAGCAAATAATTTAGCCTTGCTGGGGCTCATTTTTCCATCTGTAAAAAGAGAGGGTTGGAGTATTACGGTCACTAAGCCTTTCATAGTTTAATACTGATGTGTCATAGCATTACTTAGGAATAATTGTGGTTGCCAATAAAAGTGAATTTGAGCATGATTTCAGAATAATTGGGAGTGGGAGGGCAGGAGCATTAATAAAAATAATAATAATTAGCATTTATGCGTGCTTACTATATCCTAGACACTGTGCTAATCATTTTACAATATTATCTTTTTTGACCCTCACAACAATCCTGGAAGGTAAATGATATTATTATTTCCATTTTACAGCTGAGGAAACTGAGGCAGATAAAGATAGTTAAAAGCCAGGAGGTAGGTGTTGTCATTAATCCCATTTTACAGCTGAAGTACTTGAGGCATACAGAGGTTAAGTGACTTGCCCAAGGTCACACAGCTAGTAAGTGCCTGAAGTTAGATTTTAACTGGGGCCTTCCTGATTTCAGGGAGAGCACTCTATCCATCATGCTACTTTGTTGATTGGAGATGGGGTAACAGTCTGCCTACGTAACACAGAAAGCAATGGAGAAATGTGTGGTGGATCAGGTACTAGGCTACATGTTTGGTCTACAAAGACAAAAGAGAAACGGTAGAGAGCTGCATATTATATAAGATGACTTGCCCCCAAGGAATGGCATAGAGAGGCAAATTTTGTTTGATGTCAGGAAAAACTCCCTACCAATTAGAGTCACCTCAAAATAGAATGGGCTGCCTCAGGAGTTTGAAGGTTTCCTTCCCCTAACTGGAGGTTATAAGCAATGGATACAAGCAGTGTTTTAGAGAGGAAACTTGTTCAGGTCCAGGATGGACAGGATGGCCTCTGCGGTTCTTATTAGCTTGGAGAGTCTCTGTGATATCATCCAGGAAAACATATAATCAGAAAAATGAAGTGGGTCAATTATGTATCCAGAAGTAGGGACAACAGACAGATAGCCTGACTGGGGCACATGGGGAATGTTTTTTAAAAAAATCTCCAAGAACAGCATCTGGAACATTTGGCTAGATTCTCTATTGAGGGTTTATGGAAGAATGTGAAGAGACATGGAAAAGATTGGCAGGAAGGGATGCAGAGTCAGAATTTATACTATAACATTGACATTTTTAAAAAAAAGAACCAATTTGAAGATTTGTATAAACAAATGAAGAATGAAATGAGCAGAACCAAGAGGAGAATTTTTTGCAGTGACAATATTGTAAAGGTAAACAACTCCGAAAGCTGTAAGAACTCTGAACAATGCAATGACCATCATTGATTCAACGGGACTGATGATGAAGCAGGCTGTCCACCTCCTGACAAAGAACTGATGGACTCAGGGTGTGGAATGAGTCATACAGTTTTTGGACATGGACAATGAGGGAATCTGTTTTCCTTGACTATGCATTTTTGTTACAAGGAACTTGTTTTCCTTTTCTTTCTTTTTCCCAATGGGATGGGAGAGAAAACAGATTTCTGTTAGTTTAAGAATAAAATTTTAATTAAAAATGAAGGTTTAGCACAGTGCCTGGTACATAATAGGTATTTAATCAATGTATTGACTGACTGATTGATCAACTGGCTATAAACAAGAATCATACAAACAAAAAGGAATAGATGTGTTGCTATGTGCAATGCTGGAGGGAATGCCCTCAAAAGATGACATCACAGATGCATTCGGACATTGAGAGAAGGGTAATATCAACATTGGTCACTTCACTTCACTTCATCAGATGCTTATTATATTCCTAGTGTGTGCAGATCACTGTGCCAAGTGCTGGGAGAAGATACAAAACTTAGAATAAAACATGGCCCCTTCCTCATGGTGCTTCCAGGCTAGTAGGGGGCTGAAACATAGACACAGTTAACAGTAGGAATGTGGTGTGATGGAAAGAATGCTAGAGAAAGAGGGTAGCAGAAAGACAGCTTTTATTGTCTTCATTTATTTAGTAGAGAGAATAATTCTTACACTACCTGTCTCACAGGCCGTTGGGCCGGCTAGGTGGCACAGTGGATAGAGCACCAGCCTTGGAGTCAGGAGGATCTGAGTTCAAATCCAGCCTCAGACACATAACACTTACTAGCTGTGTGACCCTGGGCAAGTCACTTAACCCCAACTGCCCTCACCAAAACAAACAAAAAAAAATAGGAAAGAAAGTGCTTTTGGAACTTCTAAGACCCCCAACCCCTTCCTCTGCTGGACAGCTCCAAAGGGTGAAAACTTCTTCCTTATGCTTTCCTAAGTATTGCAGTAGAAAGCTTGCTGGGAGAGGGGTTCAAATCCTACATCAGACACTTACTATCTGTATGACCTTGGACAAATCACTAAACCTCTCTGAGCCTCTATTTCCTCATCTGTGAAAGAGGGATAATAACACCACCGACCTCACAAGGTTGTTGTGGGGACCAAAGGAGATACTATATGGAAGCAACAGTGCTTTGCAGATCTTAAAGTACTATATAAATTTTAGCCATTGGGGACTTTGAGTTTTTACTGGTGCAGACCATAAGTCCTCCACATCATATTCTTTGAGAGTCTAGCCTGAATACTCCCTCAAATTGAGCAACCCAATTCGCTTGAAGCATTCTTCCTGGCCTTTTAACCATGTGATGTCTTCCTTTCTTACACTGACCTAAAATTTGCCTTCTTGTAAATTCCATTCTAGTTCTGATGCAGAATAGAAATATGATCATATCAATGGGCATTCATACAGCACTTTAAGATTTGCAAAGCACTTTAATCTCGATTTGTTCTCGTAGAAATCCTGGGAGGTTTCTCAGAAATTATTTTCTCAGGGATTTCTCTGCTATTATTATCCCCCTTTTACAGATGAGGAAATAGAGGCAGATAAAGGTTGAGTTGCCCAGGGTCATACAGATAGTGAACTCTTGAAGCCAGATTTTAACTCGGGTCTTCGTGTGTGTGTGTGTGTGTGTGTGTGTGTGTGTGTGTGTGTGTGTGTACTTGACAAGAAATTCTTTTGCACTTAGATTTGCTAACCATGGAGGCCGAATCTGTGGCTTCCTAGAGCTAACAAACCAAAGCACTGTATTGGAAGAGACCTTAGGGAGGGAAGGAGCAGAGAGAAGCAAGATTCCAAAGGGCTTCCAGACAATCCCCAGCTGCCCCAGGGGAACGTGGGTTTCCTCCACCCGTAATGAGCTCCCCATCGAAGCGGGTTTCCAAGCAAAGGCCGGGACGTTGCAGAGCAGCATGTCGTTCAGAGAAGGGGTGGGCCAGATGGTCCTTGAGGCCCCTCCCCACTCAGATTCTGTGATTCAACCCGTGCTGTCAGACTGTCTTGTTCAGAGGTGAGAGGGATAATAATAGCACCCGCCTCACTAGGTTGTGAGGCTCAAATGAGATAATGCTTTAGAGTGCCATAGAAATGTAACTCAGGAGTACAAGTTGTTTCCACCCTGTGGAATGTCAATTCCCCGATGAAGGGCCCTTTTTTTCCCTTCTTCTTTATATCTTTAGCTCCTAGCACGGTTCTGGACACAAAATGGGCAGATTAATAAACGCTTGTCGGACTAAATAAAATGTAATTGGCAGTGTGTTCCCCCAGTGGATTATAAATTCCTTGAAGGCAGGAACAATTTTCCCCCCAAAATTAATTGTCTTTGCATTTCCAGTGCCCCACACCCAAGGGGGATGAACCTGCCATTTTATCGGTATGGGGAACTTTGGGATGAGAAAATTCCCTTTACCAATATCCGTGGCAATTTATGGTCTTAAAGAGTTGCCTTGGACACTGAGAGGTTAAATTCCGACCTTTCGGCGCCTCAGTTTCCTCATCTGTAAAATGAGGAAGGCTGGCCTTGACGGCCTCTGGGACCCCTCCCATCGATGATTCTGAGGGTTACATCATGGCGCGTTCTGGTCCGCCTCCCTTCCTCCCCCGGCAGAACCTAAGCTCCATTAGGGGCAGGGGCTCTTTCATTTTTTATCTTTGCATTCCCAGACTTGGGAGCAGGGGCTACCTCCTGCACAGGACTGGACACATAGTAGGCTCTTAATACGTGCTTGCTGCCTTGACTGTTTTGATTTGCCATCTCGCCTCTGGATCCCCAGGGCTTAGCACAGGGCCCGGCACACAGTTGGTGGTTAATAAATGATGATGGCTGAATGACCAAGCACGGTGCCTGGCCCACCACAGAGGCTTGAAGCAAGGTTCTGGGGACTGAAAAGCATTATTGCTCCCTGTCAATAAAAGGGCGTGGGAGGGGCGGAGATGCGGCTTGACTGACGGCTGACCAATGGTCGGAGCGGAGAGTGCTAGGCAGGTCACATCAAGGGCCACCTCCAGGAGGCCGGGAGCAGACCTTCAGGGAGGCTGTCGAGGTGCGGGGGGAGGAGCGGAGGGAGAGGGTGCCGCAGCCCAGGGTGGAGCCGGGCGGGGCGAGAGGGGGCAGAGCAGCGCGGAGAGGGCCGAGCCGGGGAGGGGGGAGGAAGGGCGTCCGTCCCGAACTCCCGGGCAGGGGCGGGGCCAGGCGGCGGCCGGGGGCGGGGCCTGTATTGTCCGCTCCGCGGGGCATGCCGGGAGCCTCCGCCCCCAACATGGCGTCTCACTGACAGTTGGCTGAGGAGCGGCGGAGGCGGATCGGGCTCCTCAGGGCGGCGGCAGCGGCGGGAGCAGGCGCGGGAGCGGCGGCGGCGGCGGCGGCGGCGGCGGGGCCTCCAGGTCGGGGGTGGAGACATGGCGGCGGCGGCAGCGGCTCCTCGGGCTGCTTAGGGCGGCGGCGGCGGCGTGGGCGCGAGCGCGGATCCCCGGGGCCGGGGGCGGCCATGGAGCGCTAGCGGCTCCGGCTCCGGCTCGTCGTCAGGCGGCTCCGGCTCCGGCTCCGGCTCCGGCTCCGGCTTCGGCTCGCGGCTCCCCCAGCCCCGCTCGCGCCGCTCGGCCATGGGCTCTTCGGCGGCGGCGGCGGCGGCGGCGGCTGCGGCTGCGGCCGCAGACTCGGCGCAGTGGCTCTCGGTGAAGGAGGAGACCATCTTCCTGCACGACGGCCTCATCCGGGTCACCGACCTGGCCGAGCTGCCCAGCGAGATCCTCGGCGCGGCCGAGACGGCCGACACGGACCTGGAGGTGAGCGCGGCCCCGCCCGGCCGGTCCGGCCCCGCGGCGTGGGGGAGGGGCGCGGGGGTCGTGACTGCCGGGGCTGCGGCCGGGAGGTTACTCATCCCCTGTGCAGTGGGGCTGGAGCGGGGGGGCGGGGCCTGCGCTAGAGCATCATTGTTCTTGCTCGTCCCTGGAGGTGTCAGCCCAGCCGCGACCCTCCTCCCCTTGATCCGTGCTTCCTCCGTGGCCGCTCCCCCCTTTATCCGTGCTTCTTCCGTCTCTGCTCCCCACCTTATTCCTACTCCCTTCATCCCTGCTCCCCCCTTTATCCCTACTTCCTCCATCTCTCCTCCTCCTTCTTTATCCCTACTTCCTCCATCCCTATTCCCCCCACTTTTATCCCTACTCCATCTGTGCCCCCATCCCTGCTTCCCTCTTTATCCCTACTTCCTCCATCTTTATTTCCCACCACCTTTATCCCCATTCTCTCCATCCCTACTCCCATCCCTGCTGTCCCCTTTATCCCTACCTCCTCCATCCCTATTCCCCCCACTTTTATCTCTACTCTATCCTTGCCCCCATCCCTGCTTCCCTCTTTATCCCTATTTCCTCCATCCTTATTTCCCCGCACCTTTATCCCCATTCTCTCCATCCCTACTCTCATCTCTGCTCATCCCCATTATGCCTACTTCCTCCATCCCAACTCCACCATTTTTGCTCCCACACCTTTATCCCTGCTGCCCTCCACCTTTATCCCTACTCCCTCCATCCTTGCCCCCCATCTCTGCTCCCCCCACCTTTATCCCTACTCCCTCCATCTCTACTCTCCCCCTACACCTTCATCTCTACTCATCTTCATCCCTACCCCCATTCCTACTCCTCTTCACCTTTATCCCTGTTCCTCCCACCTTTATACCTGTTCCTCTGTCTTTTATCCTTACTCTTTCCATCACTACCGCCTTCTCTTCCTCCTGCCCCCACCTTTATTTTTACTCTTCTCCATCCGTTCCCTCACCTTTATCCCTACTCTCTTCCATCTCTATTTCCCCATCTCTATCCCTACTCTTCTCTATCCCTATACTCCCTCACCTTTATCTCTACTCCCCTCATCCCTTTCTGTCATCCTTATCCCTATTCCTTAACCCCTATTTCTGTCCTTCCTCCCTGTTCTTTCTCCCCTTCATTTCATTACTTCCCTAATATGTATTGCTACTTCCCCCCTTCCCCATACTGGACTCTCCCTACCCCTATCTTCAAGTCCTTATCCTCATTCTTCCATCCCTATTTCTGACTCTAACACTCCCCTCCCCAGTTCTAACCTCATTCCTGTGTGGGGTATTTTTTTTTCACCTTTAGCTCTGTACCAGGTACTTTGAAGGCCATATACCTCCCCTGCCCCAGCCCCAGGTTTTTTATAAGTTGAAGGAGGAGGAGGGTGACTCCAGATTCTGACACACTAATTTCCATAAAATTTCGATTATCTTGCCACTTGCCTCCTCTGTGCTTCTGCCAGGGGGTGAAATTGAGCAACCTCTCCTTTCTTGATGATGGGTTTTGAAAATGACATGAGGTCTTTGTAATGGGAGCTGGCTGGTGTGAAGAGAGACAGAGAGAAACTGAGACTGGTTTAGCATTACTACATCTGTGTGTGGTGTTAGGTCACAGGCACTTTAGGATACAGAACCTTTTTAGGAGCCCAGGGTTGTAAACTGGGGTGTTATTGGAACTACGGCAGGTGCTTTAGCCCTTGCAGTCTTGACAATATTACTATTATTTTGTCAACAGAAACTGGAATATGATTTATATGAACTTTCCTCCTACTTCTTTCTGTCAGCAGTCTTTAAAAAAAAAAGTCAACCCATGATTCCTATTCCCAGTACAGAGATAGAAATACTTTTGTTACCAGCACATCAGGTCCCTCTTGCTGGCACTGCACTCCTAGTTTTTCCCTTTCACTTGAGAGGTGACATTTTGGCTTGTAGGTAGCATTGGTCAGTTATCATGAAATTTTTATTCTCACTAGTAGGAACACAGGTAGAGCAAGGAAGGGATGTCTTGTCTTCTAGCTGTAAAAAGAAAGCAAGGAATCCTTTGTGTTTTATGGTTTGAATACATTGGCTTTCAGCACAAGGAACATTTAGAAATGGATTTAAAACCATGACTGGATGATTTTGAAAACTGTAGTGACCTAATCTCATCTCAGACATAGATATGAGAACATTTCAGAACCAGAGACAGGATGTTTTTTTCTGAAATTGGTTTCCTCAGCATTCCTTTTGTAAGCTCTTCAATTTCACATTTTACAGTTTATGCCCTTAAAAAAAAAGTAAGTATAATAATTGGTAGACAGTTCCTAACCTGGAACAGATCCTGTTTCATAACATCTCATTTTGGTTTATTCTCTAAAGACAAAGTTCTGCATGGGAACTTAAGGTGTTTTGCTGTGATAGTGAGATGCCTTTGGTTTGTTTACTGTGGCTCTGATGGGATGTGGATGAGTGATAATCTTGGGTCTGTAGAGACTAGTTGACCTTAATAAAATAAAACAAAACGAAACAGGAGAATGAGAATTTGGATAGGGTATTTCTCCTGAATGCTGAATTAATGAGGCAAGAACCTTTGTGGCTCTGTGGGAATGAAAGCATTGTGGCTTTCTTTTTCCAGAAAAGGAAACTGAGACCAGAAAGGTTAAAGAATTTGTCCAAGGTCACACAGGTAGTAAGTGGCAGAATCAGGCCTGGAACATGGGTTTCCTGAAGCTGAGGCTTCTCTCCTCTCTGCCTTACCATTTGATAAATGTCAAATTGAAGACATTTAGACAAATAAATCTACAGTGACATTTGAAAAAACGTTACATTAAATGAGTTGGTCATATTAAACAAGGTCACTATTTGTATAAACGGAAAACGTTTCTTTCCAATAAATTCCAAGTAGAAGAATAGTTTTTGTCTGGAGTTGTGTTAAATGGAAATTTTATCCTGAGACATTTTCTAGCCTTCTAAAATAATACATATATTTAAATATTGAGAAGAGACAAGCTATTCTCAGAAAAAGAATGCCTGAAGGGGGAAGTGTTTTTCTATGTTTTAAGGTAAATTAGAATTGAATGAAATAAAAATGATCATTTTTCTTATGTCCAAGATATGTCTATGCAGTGTAGGGTAGCAAAAGACCCTGAATTTGGAGTCAGAGGACCAACTTTCAATTTCAGGCTCACTTCTTCTCTATCTGTATAGTCTTGGACAAGTCATTTACTGTCTCTTTGGCCTCAGTTTTCTTATTTGTAAGATGAAGAGGTTGAATTATTTGATCATTGAGAACTCTTCGGTGGGTAAACTTATAATCCGATGATCTTAGTCAAAAGAATTTTAAAAAAGATTTTTGTGTATCATCTTATTTACTGTTTATTTAGAAACATAATTGTTGACAAAGGTTAAGTGATTTGACTGGAGTCATATGATTAAGGGCAGAGCTTCGACTTTATAGTTTAGATTGATTTTTAAAAAGCATTTAAACCCATGCTTCTCATTATTCATTGTTTCTATTTAAAAAAAAAAACCATAGGAGATGAATAACTGTAGACCTTAACCTGGGTGGAGGGTAAAAGGGGAGGGTTCCTATGCCTATAAGTACCCATCGGTATTCCACTTTATCAAATGTTTATTAAATCCCTATTTCTTGTGTTCAGAGGTATGCTGGGAGAGATACAAAGTTAGGAGAGAAACAGTCTGTGCCCTTAGGGCCCTTACTGTCTTGGACTTAAGAAGCAAACATGGATAATGCTAACTTACATTACTTAATAAATGCTTTAGAGGGTTGCAAAACAAAGTGCCCTGTAAGATTCAAAGCCATATAGAACAGGGTTACTGGGGCTCTGTTTAATGGAAACAAGCACTTAAAGAGGGAAGCCCTTTGAAATAAGATTATGTTGGAGCTGGGAGGTGGTGCTGTAGATGGGCCCTGGAGTCAGGGGGACCTGAGTTCAAATCCTGACTTAGACACTTACTTGCTGTGTGACCTTGGGCAAGTCACTTAACCCTGACTGCCTCCTCCTCCCCCCCCAAAAAAAAGGAAAGAAAGAAAAAGGAAAAGAATTAACATTGTGTTGACCTGTTCAGCAGTATAAACCAACCTATTCTTTGTTTGGGTTTAGTCTTCTAGGAGGTTTTACTCTATGGTATATATGTTATTTGTGTTCATTTTTGGCAGCACTTGGATCTCTTTTACAATGCCAAATTAAGCTCATAGGAAGGTATTTCCCTGTTGAAACACCTTTAAGGTTAGAAAAAGGATTAGAGAAAATTGAACCAGAATGCCAGTGTAACCTTGTGTAAATAAATCACTACCTTTTTAATTCTTATTTACCTATTTGTAAACTCAAAATGTTAGCATCTCTTTTCTCCCAGGTTCATGAGGTGGTTGTGAGCAGCAGCCTTATATGAACTAAATGCACAGCGCTTCTTAGAAAGTAGACCACATCTGTGGCCTCAGAAATGACTTCATTCGTATCGGTGTGTCCTTTTCTGTAGGTAAAGAGGAGACATAGGCATTAACAGCTGGGCATGGAAGCGGAGTTGTTTTTGAGAAGGGATGGATTTGTCCTGATCTCACTCATGTTATCTCCCTTGCAATATGGCTGGCCAAGCAAGACAATAGAGAGAGTTGGAGAGAGGTGCTAAGGATTGTCACCATCTCAGCTTTCCTCCAGTTGCATGGCAGGAGCTCTTGCTGAATAGCAGTCTTGATTCATATCAGTGTTCTTGGCTTTATATTGATTGTAAAGAAATACACCCTGTTGGCCAGTGTTACCTAGTAGACTGTAAAGTATCTTATGAATTAGGAGTGGCACATGTATGAAGATAATTATGAAAGATCTGTCATTTCTATTTTTAACCCCCGCATTGTTGGTAACACCTAGAAGGGCCCTTCCATTCCTTCTTTCACCTGACCTTCCCATGACCCTGCCCATCATACAGGAGTGCTTATGGGCTTCTTGATGCAGGTTATTTGGTTACTTACTTTATTTAAAGGTAAAGTTATGTATGAAATTGTTTCATAATGAAGAAAGGCTATACAAACAACTTTACACAGTATCTTAGCACAATTTATGCTGAAGCCAGTTGTTGCCAGTTGTTCGGGAGTTTTCACCATATTCCTGTTTAATTTTGTTACACATCTCCTCGTTTCTCCCTCTCCATATTTAATGAATGTTACTGTATGTATTTTGAGAGTTTTGGGGGAACAAGATAATGGTAGCTGTCCTTAGGTTATTGAAAATCTAAGATCCAAAATGTGTAACTTATAGAATTCTTTGTTTGAAGACATCACGTGCTTTTTATCTAGAAGATCCAAATGGGACCAATTTGGAACCTGAAAATGCACAGGAGCAAAGCCTTTGTATGGCTGTAGAAGAAGCACACTGTCCTGTTGTCTGTAGACAGACTATAGAGAGAACACTTTTTCCAAGGGGCCCATGCCCCTTTTTTTTCTTGTGGTCAGTAATACATTAATTACAGGAGCAATTCCAGAAAGAGCTAGGAGAGAGCCATGGCTTGTTGCTCTGTGATGGCATGGGGATTGTGCCAGAGGCGGAAGCCAGAGCTGTGGGGAGGGCACAGTGAGAAGAACATGTTTGGCTCCTGGATTGTGCCCTCATGCACTGAAGTTGAAATGTAGATGCTCCAAGGTAAAATCTTGGTAATATCTCCTATCTTAAATATGCACATAAAATGAGCAATACTAGCTTTAGGAAAAAAGAAAATTTTGTTAAATTTGAGCAGGTTCTAGAAGCTGCTTATTTTAAAGGTAATTGCATTTGGAGGGGAAGCTTTCTTCAAATATTTCAGTGTTGGGATTGATATTTATTTGATTTTACTTTGGAAAACTGAAGCACAATGATGACCTTAGAAATTTCCAATTTTTTTTAAATCGACCGTTTCCAGGTTTTGCATTTTCTTTTTTCTTTCTTTCTTTTTTTAGTATATGGTTGAAAAGCATTTTAACTGTGTGGTTCCTGGCCTCTTCCTATCTCAGCCAAGCATGTTTTTAGAATAACTGGTATAGAGAGCTATTTTATGGTAGGTCTGGAATCTATGAACTGCTCTTCCTGTGACATATTTGGAATCCTTCGTGTGCTCTGTCCAACTGGCAGTTGGCTGCTTTACTAGGTCATAACACAGTATGCAGTAGGAGAATGGATGATAACAAGGTGTATAGTGCTCACACTTCCTTATGCCCTTATGTTGTAATGTTCTGTAAGTGTAAATAACTGTTAATGCAATAGCAAAGTTGTAGTGTGACATCCCTAGAATAGGATCAGTCAGCTTCTTTGTATAAGTAATGGATCTTCTTTCAGTTTGTGGCAATGTGCATTGAGCTTATTCTTCAGAGAAGAATTATGGATATCAAAGAAGAATCTGTGGTTGACACACTCTCTTCAAAACACTGGCAAATAATAGAAGAGCTGTCTACATTATTACTTGATACTTCTTTCCTTTTTTTATACTTGTACTATACATGTCTGAAGTAACTACTGGCTTAGTCTAGAAAGAAGGAAGTTCTGTAAGTACTTAGTAGGCACCTTCTTGGCTGTAGGATTGGAAGTAAATAACATGGGCAATACAGAGACAAAAATGAAATGGACCCTGCAGTCTATCAGGAGAAACAACACGTATATATAAAGAACAAAAATAATTTGTGGGAGATTAGGAAACACCTCAAGTGGTGGGTGGCAGTCGAGGTGAGGTCTGAATGGAGTGAGTTATTTTAAGAGGTGGAGATGAGAAATGAGTGCATTGTAGTCATGGGAGATAACCTCTGCAAGGACACCCAAAAGGAGATGGAATGTTGTGTGTGAGAATTTGCAAAGAGGCCAATTTGAACTGAGAGTTCATGAAGAGGATAATGTGTAATAAGCCTGGGAAGATACTGGAGCTAGTTGGTAAAGAACTTTAAATATCAAAGAGAAGAGTTTGTTTTGGACCCTAGGGGCAGTAGGGAGCCACTGAAGCTTTTTTGAGCAGGAGAATGAGGTAGTCAGACCGGAGGTTCAGGAATATCACTTTGGTAGCTGTGGTATGCAGGATAGATCAGAGAAAACAATCATCTTCAGGTACATGGCATATGTGTCTTTTCTACAGTTAGATTCTAAGGGCAGAATGTTTGTTCCATTCAACAACTGATTCTTTTCAGCCAGTGATTATTAAGGGCTAACTTTTTGGGAAGAGCGTGTAGGCTCTGAGGTCAGGTACCTGTCTTTTTCATCTTTGTATCTTTCCCAGTACATAACACATACAGTATCTTGTAGGAAGTAATAATAGCTCTCAGCTCTATAGTGTTTTAAGGTTTACCAAGTGTTTTCTTTTCAACAACTTTGTGAGGTAAGTAATATTGTCCCCATTTTACACACAAGCAAAGCAAGGACCAGAACACAAATTTGGCCACAGTCATTTGATGGGTGATGGAGCTGAGTCTAGTGTTGGAAACATTTGCTAATTTAAATTTGTGATATGTGACTGATTATTGAGCAAGTTTTTAAGAAAATTCCACCAAGTTGAAGAAAACTTCCACATCTACATGTGTGGCCCTCGTCTCTTTCCTGATTTCCAGTGCCTTGTCTCTTTCTGCTTGCACTCTACCTGGAAGTCTCATAGGGAGCTCAGACTTAGCTGGTCCGAAGCCAAACTCATTACCTGTCCCACTAACCTCGCCTGTTTCTGTTAAAGTTACCCCTATTCTTAAAGCTACTCAGGATGGCAGTCTAGGAGTTGTCTCCATCACCCGCCATTTCCAGCTTGGCCATCGTCAAGTTTTCTTCATTCTCCTTCCTTAACATCTCTTGTATCTGACTTTTGAGAGAGGACAGCGTTATAGAAGAGAAGGATTGTAGAAGCCAGATTGCAAAAGACTGCTTGTGACAAAATGGAAGCTCATCTTTCTTCTTTATCTATGAAAAGAGGAATAGAATAGGGCAATACCTCGAGGAGATGAGAGGATCAAGGGAAGAAGGGGTGTGTGTGTGGTGCCCCTGCTTAGAGGAAAACTGTGTGTTAAATTCAATTCAGTAAACATCTATTAAGCACCCACAATATTTAGGTCCCAGACATTCCAAAGACAAAACCCAAACAATTCATATCCTCTGGGATCCAGTGTTTTACTTTAGAGTCTGCAGAATGCTTTGCACACCCTATCTCTTTTGAACTTCACAATAATTCTGAGGTAGGCATTATCTCCATTTTGCAGATGAGCAAACCAAGACTTAAGAGAAGTTCAGTGACTTGTCCTTGATCACATAGCTAGTAAGTATCAGAGATGGGATCCAGGTCTTCTGATTTGAAGTCTTATCTGCTACCCCACAATACCTTCACCTGCAGTGCAACCATACTAGTCTGTTTACTTCCTGTCTTTGTGCCTGTGTCCTGGCTCTTCTTTGGCCCTTCAGAATTCTTCCTTCATGAGAGAGAGAATGCTCCCCCAAGTTGCTAGTGCCTTAAAGGTTACCCTGTATTTGTTTTGTATGTGTTTTGTAAAAACCTGTTATGTGTACATCTTGTCTTCTCTGTTAAATGGAGGCTCCATGAGGAAGGAGACTGTTTCACTTTTGTTTTTTGTACTCTTAGTACTTAGCACAGTGTCTGACATTTAATAGGTATTATTGTCATTTTCAAAAGGTGCCATTCTTCTGAATAATTGATTCTTAATTCCTTTGCCTGTGAAAACCTTTCTTTTTTTCCTTTCCTTTTTTTTTTTAAGCGAGGTAGTTGGGGTCAAGTGACTTGCTCAGCATCACACAGTAAGTGTCAAACATGTGGTCTGAGACAGGATTTGAACTTAGCCCTCCTGACTCCAGGGCCCGTGCTCTATCCACTGCACCACCTAGCTGCCCCTCCATTTTTCTGTCTAATCAAGTAGTGCTTGATTGATTGGCAAGATGTGACCACCCCTGTGGGTGGCTGAGGTACAGTGGAGACAGACAGAGGAGATCATGGGATTTGAGGTTGGTGAACTGAGGGGCTGAAGTTCTCAAAGGGTTATCAGAATGAATATTGAAGTAATCAAGGATGGGGGGGGGAGGTAGGAGTGGAGAGACCTGAGGAAAGTTATGAATGTGAGAGTGGCACAGGGAGAGGGTTTAGAAGTTGCAATGGGGGATCAAGGAGGATACTGACCCCTTATTATTATTATTATTTTTATTATTATTTTTTTAGGCAATTGGGGTTCAGTGACTTGCCCAGGATCACACAGCTAGTAAGTGTCAAGTGTTTGGTCTGAGGTCAGATTTGAACTCAGATGCTCCTGACTCCAAGGCCAGAGCTTTATCCACTACATCACCTAGCTGCCCCCTCATTTTCAATATATATTTATTTAACCTTTGTCATGTGAAAGTCCATCAATCTATCCATACATTTTATTTATTTAAACAAATTATTGATAACTGTTTGGTACCACAAACACTTACCAACAGAGCACCCAACAACCTCTCTACAAAGTACACTCTCCCCTCTCTCTTCCCAGGCCCCATACAGCTTATTGTTAGGAGAGAAGAAGGAGAGAGGATATTTCCTTTACCTTTGGTGCTATGATACCAATATTGACTATTGTCTTTGATTTGAATTTTGTTGTTCTCCAAGTTAACTTGATTTATATCATTGTATACAGTTCTATTACTGACAATAATGGACATAGAGGTCATCTATAGAAGATTTACTTTCTAAGAGAATTGATCATTTTCATCCATTTTAAAAATGGTTTTCTGATAATCACAATGATTATTAAGAAAGTTGGTACAGTATTATCTTACACTTGACGGTAAGGACAGTAAGCTAGTAGGACACAGGAAAAGTAGCATTCCAGTTACCCCCAGGTGGAACCATGTAGATTCTGGTTCTAATCCTGGCAGCATTTGAACTTTGTAAGCAGTCACTCTAAGACTGGTATCTGGGGCATTTAGATCTGTTGAGGTTCTGGGATTTAAAAAACAATACCATGAGTAAGGGGCAGACATCAGACAACCAGTGCAAATGGAGATGAAATATTAAATGGTCATTTTTGATGAAGTGAAATGGTTGCTGTTGAGATAGAGTCCTGCAGTCACAATTAACAGCTCTCATAATAAAGAGAGAAGATGCATTTTAGTTTAGACCAAGTGCATCTCAACACTGTAGGTTTGTTAAGGCTGAAATGAGCCATGTAGAGGAGAAAAGGCCTTTAGTTTTTGCTAAGAGAGTAATAAGTTTCTGTTGATGTGCCTGTTAACAACTTGAATGAATTGGAAGAATTTAAAATTGCTTCACCTATCTCCAGTTCTTATTCTGAAGTGTTGGCTATAATTTTTAAAAGTACTTTGAATTTAAATGGACTTTTAGAAATTTAAACATTTTGGAACAAGGTGATAAGCTTGATCATATTCGAGTACTATTCATCCAGAGATTTCTTTGAAAAAAAAAAGGCAGCTTCAAAAAGCCTGACTCTTTTTCTCTGTATCATCTTTTATAGAGTGTAAGTACCTTGAACATTGGAATTGTGACTTTTAGTATAGTACCAAGACAGTGCATTTGTGTGCCACCTGCAAGGGTTGAAAATTATGCCTCATGTGTCCAGCTGTCTCCAAGGAGGCTCTGAGCCTCAGAGAGTATGATTTTCTGGCATGAAAAGTGTGTATATTTGTGAAAAGTAATAGCCTTTCATTTTGCCCCTTCATATTGCCTCCTAGTTCTGCCCTCAAATGTTGGCCCTGTTTATTGCAGTGAGTGTATTTTGGGCACTGAATAAGAATAAATGTCTCAATTTACTTGTGTGGGTGGAATAGTTTTATTTAAATGAATAGAGTCATTTTATTCCTGATTAAATTTGATAAGGTCAAACTTCTTAAGATTTGAAACATTGAGGAAATGTTTCTAGAAAAGGGAAAGTAAGGCTCTTCCATTTAAGAATGCAAAGTCAAATACACTGGAGTCATTTAAGTACAGTTGTCATAAGTCAAAGAATGAGAGAGGCTTTGGAGCTGTGCAGATTGATAGTTTTTAGCTTTTTGGTTTGATAAGGGTAATTAAATTCACACTAACTAGTCATATAAGAAGTTATAATACATGCATTTCTCTGTTCTTTTCAGTTAGCCTCAAGGTAGTAATTGGATGTACCTAATGGAGCTCTGCAGGGAATTTAAAAACGTATACCCACTCAGGTCAAGATGGCCCACATGCAATAGTCCTCATTATTGAAACTGGGGTGCATTCACCAATGACCAGGGGATTGGGCAGGAAGGAAAGTCAAAATGCCTAGTTACTAGTATCTCTTATCATAAGCATAAGCACATGCAAGCATCTTAAAGTTCCTTGGGTCATACTGTCTCCTGGAAATCTTTGACCACTTAATAACTCTTATTTCTCTAGCACTTTAGTTTTGCTAAATGCTTTCCTTGCAACAACTCTGCCGTTATACAGCATAAGCCCCCATTACCATTTACTTAGAATATTGTTATAGCCTTCTTTCAGATCTTCTGTCCTATAATACATCCTTTATACTCCTACCAAAATAATCTTTATTCATTTGCCTGGTTATGTGACTCCTCTGTTCAAAAATCTTCAGGGATTCTTTGTTGCCTAGTGAGTTCAGTTTGCTAGACATTCCAGGCCCTCCATAACCTGACACCCTCCTTCCTACCTTGTCATTTTATCTCACATTACTCTCCATGCAGACTGTGCAACAGGCATACTGGTTTCGTTTCTGTGTCTGAATGAGCCATATAATCCATTATTTTCATGCCTTTGCCAAAGCTGTTTCCTGGGTCTAGAATATGCCCTCCCTCTCCACCCCAACATTTTTGCCTATTGAACTCCTACCCAATGTTTAAAATTTAATTTGTGACACCTGTTTTGAGAAGCCTTTCCCTGACACTATGGGTCAGTAATAACCTTCCTCAGATCTTATCTAGAACTTTATTTTGTGGTTCTCAAATACACTTAACATAAAATATTGTATGTTATAACTCTCTCTGGGGTCATTTCCCATTTGACATATGGAAGGGGAACCTTAAGGACAGGGATAATATTTCCTCTAAATATAGCATTTTCCAGTGCCTAGCCACAGTACTCTGTACACAGTAATGCTTAATGCAGGTTTGTTACTGTTCTTGTATTATTCAGTCCACTTTGCAGATGAGGAAATTGAGGCTCAGTTTGTTTACTTGCCCATACTCACATGGTTGTTAAATGATGTAGTTATAATCCAAACCCATGTTTTACAACTCTGATCCAGTGCTCTATTATTTGAGTTTTTCAGGTGACTTACTGGCATTTTTAGGCATTTTCTAATCAGTGCAGTTTTTTTGTCAATAAGAAGTCTCAATAATACCTCCTCACTATAACAGGAATAATGTGTACACATGGACCACTATGTTGGCTGCCAGAATTCCTGGGATCTTGTTGTATTTGGTGTCTGACTTAATGTGCAGACCTTCCAAAGCTCTAGGCTGTACAGTATAAACTGATAGATTTTTTTTTTAATGCTGTTGGAAGAGGAGAGTACTAGCCATAAAATAATATTGACTCTTTCATAATTTGTATCTAGTGTATTGCTCCCCACCAAAGCATCAAGTGTATTAACAGATCTGTTCCATTGCACTTGAAGCCCCAAATAACTACACTTGGAGATGAGATAGTGCTGGAAAGGTAGCATAAAAATAAGCCCTTGGGATTGTTCTGGCTCCCCTCACCCATTTTTGACCTCAGCCCCATGAGAAGCACAGCTTGAGAGGTGAGAGTAAGATCACCTAGTACTACTTTTTTTTTTGAAGTTCAAGAGTCTTTTTAGAGAACCTACATCTCCTTTGTGATAACTGAAAGATTTTTTAGACTTTTTTAAAAAACTTTCACAGTGGGCTGATATCAATTGGAAAGGATTTGCTGTTTCAGCTCAGTGCTTTTCAAAACTGCTTGAGGGATTATACCTTAATGGAACTTGGGGGTAATCACTGTTAATAGTGAAAAGTTTCCAAGCTTTCTGGACTTTTATTTTCTCAATTTAAAACCTTGACTCTCTTCATCCTTCCTTTACTAGTCCTCTCAGTACAGCTTATTTGCAGTTGAGGGATCTTGGAGATCAGCTGGCTGTTGGGAGTAGCTGGTGCAGGCCTGTAAGAGAGTAAAGTGCCAGTGAGCACTTGGTGCCTTGTGGCTGGGCCTGGCCCAGAGCTGCTCATTTTGTGGGCTTCTTGACTCTAAGGCTAGCTGGAAGGCTTAATCTGTTCATGTGTAAAGTTAAATGGAATTTAGGAGTAAGCAGTTCTCAGGTGGGAAGTAGAGCAAAGCAGCCTAATTCATCTTGAAGTCCATGTTTAAAGGCAAGAGAAGGATCCTGGCTGCTCTGATGAGATCTGGATCTGTGTGATGTTTGTTTGGAATCTGCTCACATTTAGCTAATAGGTTGTATTTGGCTTTCTCAGTCTAGTGGTTTGTTGATCTGGCTGCTGCTTTCAGAAAGTGACATTTTGATGTTCCTTAATGTGTATAATTGTAACAAGCTTTGAAACCTTAAGATGAAAAAAGTAATATTACAGAAGAATAGTTACAAACGAAAAGAGTAATAGTTACAAGTGTAATTATTAACTGAATGGCATCTTATCCTGTTCACCTTTTTACCCTTCTTCTGTGACTGATATTTACGTTATATAAATGTCAAAGGAAAATTAAGTCAACAAGCATTTATTAAGATTCTGCTTTATGCCAGGCATCATGAAGCTTTGGTATTATGTAAATTCTTTGAGGGCAGAGATATTTACCTTTTTTTTTTTTTGGCTGGGCAGTGGGGTTAAGTGACTTGCCCAGGGTCACATAGCTAGTGAGTGTTTTGTGTCTGAGGTCACATTTGAGCTCAGGTCCTTCTGAATCCAGGGCCAGTGTTCTATCCACTGCGCCACCTAGCTGCCTTTTTATTTTTGTATTCCCAGCCCCCAGCATAGTGCCTGGTACCTAGTAACTTACAAATGTTTGTTGATTGTCATTGAAACATCATCCATCAAGACAAGCTTTTTGATTTCTCTCAGTTTTTTACTTTTTGGGGGGTGGGGGAGAATGGTGTGCCTGAGAATCACATCTGTTTTTACAAAATGCCTATTGGTGAATGGACATTTTCTGCCTTTTAAATTCTTTTTGACAGTATGTCATCAGAATCACTGTCCCCAGTCAGGTATTTCAGTTTTATTATTCTGTATCTTCAATGGTTGTTACATGGTGGAAGGTTTTCCTTGCTTGAGAATTAGTGGGCTGGTTTGGTATAATTTATGTCATAAGAGCATAGGAGTTTACAGTTGAAAGAAATCTTAAAATCCTCTTCTCCAGCCTTTTCATTTGACATTTGAGGAAACCAAGGCCCAAAGAGGTTAAGTTAGCTGCGCAAGGTCACAAGGAAGTAGCAGTAGTGCCAGGCCTGGAATGTGAGCCTTGTGGCTCTCGTCAGTGCTCTTTCGATTGCACCTCAGTAGGAAATAAATGTGGCAGAATCTTACCAGGTTTCTAGTCACACTCCTTTCATTCCTACAGCACTCATCTCAATTTCCATTTTCCTCTTCAGGCATCGTGGAGACAGGAAACTTTTAGTCAGTTGCCCCTCAGTGCAGGCACTGATGGCATGCACATTAATTTGCAGATGCACAAGGATGGAAGATGTAGCTAAGGTGCTGTATAGCAGGCAGGATTCGAATAAAGAGAGCTCAGTGGATTAGTCCTAAAAAGACAGACTATAGTAGGGATAAATAAAAGTTCTTAGTATCGTGTTCAAAAAATCATTGTCACAAGTACAAGATTCTATCTGTGTGTGAAAGGCATCTTGATATATTGGCTAGAATTCAGGATCTGGAGACAAGAAGTCCTGGGTTTGAGTCCTACCTCAGACACTCATTACCTCTGTGCTTCTAGATAAGTCACTGAAGCTTTCCTCACCTAATTTTAGGATAATATCTGTTGTACTTACCTCATGAGATTATTGTGAGGAGCAAATGAAGATAATAGAATGATTAGCACCTTGAAAATCTGAAAGCACTATTGAAATATCATCATCATCATCATTATTTAGCAATTTGAGAAAGATAGGAGTGTTTTTAATAGGACTGCATATTATTCATTGGTATTATATGGGAGCCAAGAGAGCAGCTGTCCTCTTAGACCGAATTAGGAAAGACCCAGCGGCCAGGTCTGTAGCTATAGAAGTGACAGCTCCTCTGTCAGTTCCCTTTGTCAGACCACACCTGGGCTGTTTTGTGGGGGGTTTTTTCTGTGTGATCCATTTTAGGAAGAACATTGATAACCTTTGAACCTCAGCTTGAGAATCTCTTCTCATATAAAAACCTTCCCTGGTATTGCGATGTCTTAACATTCTAGAATGTTAAGTTGGAGCAGTGCTCTCTCTCATGCTGACTCCAGAGTTTGTCTTCAGTCTTTAGCATGGCTTTAATGAGTTCCTGCTTTGTTCTTTCTTACAAGTGGGCAGTGATGTAAATGATTTCTTTTAGGTTTCTCTCTAAATAGCAATTTTCGCTTTTGGATCTATAGTTCCTTCCTTGGCCCTTTATTAGCTTTACTGACATTATTTACAGCTGAGACACTAGTGTCTCTGTAAGTTCTATTTACAGGTATAGCGAATGAGCCTTTCTTGTGGCTGTCTGATAATAACTGGAAACATTGAGCTGATCTTTCTCTAGTGGTGACTTGCATTTCATTACTTTAGTTCATCAGTTTCCCCCACCCATAACTTAGAAATGCAGTTGCTGGTCTTTTTGTTTTGTTCTGGAGTGAGGGCCTAACCAACTTCGAAAGGCTATTGTCTATACCAGTAATTCCCTAACTTTTTAAACCTTGTGACTTATTTGATTCGATGTCATTTCTTTAAAAATGCTTAATGGCAGGGGCAGCTAGGTGGTGCAGTGGATAGAGAACTGGCCCTGAAGTCAGGAGGACCTGAGTTCAAATCCAGCCTCAGACCAAATACTTGTCACTTACTAGCTGTGTGACCCTGGGCAAGTCACTTAACCCCAATTGCCAAAAAAAAAACCAAACCACTTAAAAATGCTTAATGGCATATCAGGATTGGTGTAATCAGCATTCTACCAGTCAGAAATCCAGCACTCTGGTAATAGGTGTTAATTATGAGTCTGAAACTTTAATTCCAAAGTGCTATTAAAGCCCTCAAAGAAAGATTAAAATTTAGAATTTTAGAGTTGGAGGGGACTAGATATTCTGGCCCATGTTATTTTACAAATGAACCTGAAGTCTGGAGAGGCCCAGTGAGTCAGCAAGCTTCTGTTAATCAGTTACTTGGTACTGAGCGCATGTACAAGAACTGAAGTGAAAAAGTTCCCGTCCTCCTTATGTTACCCTTTAGTTGGGGGAAACAATGCAAAATGTACATCACATAATTGGGGAGGCCTGACATTTGGAGGGAATGAACCAAGCTTCCCTGTGGCACTGGAGCTGCCCTTTGAGTGGTAGTTACTAGAGAAGGGAGAGGCGAGGAAGGAGCGCATTGAAGATGCAGGAGACAGTCTGTGCAAAGGCCTTAGAGGCCTGAGGCGTGTGGAGTAGAGGTGTCAAACTTACCCACTGTTTGCTGCTGCAAAACTCCTTAGTGGAGTCTGAGCTAGATTAAATGTAACTGGAACATATTTAGCAAATAAAAGTATAGTGCAACAAAGATAATATTAATTTGTGGTTTTTTTAAGTCAATATGCAAACAGCAGAGATCCATTTCTATTACTGCAAATAGTTTGGTTTAGCCAGACCACAGAGTTGGAGGTGGCACGTGGGGGCCTACGTCTGAAAAGGCAGGCTGGATCTCAAACGTGAAGGGCTTTAAGTGCCATGTATTTGATCCTAGAAGCAAGAGGGGTCCATTGGAGCTTTTTAATGGGCATGAAGTGGTCATATCTGTACTTTCAGAATATCACTTTGGCAACAGGGTAGCAAAGATTGGAGCGGGGGAGATCTGGGGTATAGAGGCTAATAATAATAATAAGGAGGCTATTGCAATAGTCTAGGCATGAGATGAGTGCCTAAATTAGTGTGGTGGCCATGTGAGTAGAGAGAACAGGAAATATATTAGAGGTGTTATGGAGATAAAATTCATAAGAGGTTACATGTGGTGGATGAGGGAAGAATGAAGAGTAGAGGATCATTCCAAGATTGTGAGCCTGGATGACTTGCAGGAGGATGATGGTGAGCTCAACAGAAACAGAGAAGTAGAAGAAGAGTGCACAGGGGAAAGGTGAAAGTTCTGTGTTGGCCATGTCGAATTTGAAATGTTTACAGGCCATCCAGTAGGAAATGCCCAGTAGGCAGCTGGTGATGAAGGCTTGGGAGACCAGGATACAAATCAGGTTAGAAGCTGAGTTGAATGAGAATGGAGTCCAGGTTTCTAGATTCTAGAACATCTAGTTTAGTGTTGTTTTTGCTATTTTACACTATTTCTTACGAAAATTGCAGATCTGTATGATAATTTGTTATTCTTCTTCAGATGTCTCATTAACCTGAATGGCCCATTCTCTAACTATATCAGATAACCATTTACAATAAAAGTGAATTATGAATGTTTTGATAATTATATATCTATCTTTTTGCTTCTCAGAGGGCTTTAGTTTGCTTTCTTGGTCTTATATCTTTTTTTTTTCCTGTCATTTCTCTTGGCTTTTGTGCTGGAAGAGTGAAGTATTATAACTTTCTTTTCATTTCAGACATTTGTTAAGTTCCTATTGCATACAAGGCTTTATGGTAGTCATTGGGAAATGCAAAATATTTATTCACTTCTTTTTTTTTTTTTTGGCTAAGCAGTGGGGTTAAGTGACTTGCCCAGGGTCACACAGCTAGTAAATGTCAAGTGTCTGAGGGCCAGTTTTGAACTCAGGTACTTCTGACTCCAGGGCTGGTGCTCTATCCGCTGCACCATCTAGCTGCCCCTAAACACAAAATATTTAGATAAGACATGGTTTGGTTTGTTAGAGGGATGACATATATAGATAACTATAAATTACAGTAACACATAATTATAGTAGAGAGATAGAAAACAAAGTACAACATGGAGTGGGGGGGAAGGGAATCAGGGAAGGAGGATATGATATTGGAGGGGCTTTTCTTTAAATAGTATTTGTTTCCAATTATATGTAAAGACAATTGTTAACATTCATTTTTGTACAAGTTTGAATTCCAGATTTTTCTCCCTTCCTTTCTTCTCTCTCCTCATCCTAAAATGGTGAGCAATTTGATGCAGGATATTTATGTGCAATCATGTAAAATATATATCCATATTAGTCATGTTGTGAAAGAAGAAACAGACCAAAAGGGGGAAAAGCCCCAAAAAGAATAAAGAAAGTGGAACGTGGCATGCTTTGATCTGCCATTCGGAGTCCATGAGTGAGTCCTTTGGAATTGTCTTAAATCATTGTATTGTTGAGAGGAGCTAAGTCATCTGTAGTTGATCATCACGAGATGCTGCTGTTACTGTGTACAGTGTTCTCCCGGTTCTGCTCATTTCACTTTGCATCAGTTCGTGTAAATCTTTACAGGTCTTTCTGAAATCTGCCCGCTCATCATTTTTTATAGCGCAGTAGTATTTCATTACAATCCTGTATCACAACTTGTTCAGCCATTCCCTAATTGATACAAAAAGAGCTTCTATTAATATTTTTGTGCGTGCAGGTCCTTTTTCCTTTGGAGGGGCTTTAAAGAGTAGGTAAAAATTAAATAGTTGGAGGTGGGAAGAAAGACTTTGAAGTCCAGGGAGCAGGCATGAACAGATGCACAAATGTTCAAAAGGACAGAGTAAAATTGGAGGATGTGGAGTTTGTAGAGAGTGGTATAGTTTTAGATAAGACTGGAAATGTAGGGCCGTAGGATTATAGATTTAGAGCAGGAAGGAACCTTTGTGGTCATCTTGGCCAACCCCATCTTGTACAGGGAGGAAGAAGCCGAAAGCCTAGAAATTTTATGTGACTAGCCCTAGAGTCACAGAAAAGTACTAAGTGGCAGAGCTAGTATTTGATTCTAGGTCTCATAGGATTATTAGGGTTATGGAGCTGTCAGAGAACCCAGCAGCCAGCTAGTCCCAACCCTTCCTTTTACAGATAAAGAAACTTTGAAAGAGGGAGGTCAGGGGACTTAGTCAGGATCACCCAGGTATAGTAAGATCCCATTCAAAATCTAGGGATAGTCTACTACATCACAATGCATCCTGATTCAGTCAACAAGCATTTATTAAGCACTGTGGAGATAAAAGGGGGGAAAAAATAAGCCCGGCTTTCAAGGAGCTCTTAGTCCGATGGGGGAGAGACTACATGCAACATCTATGTGCAAATAAGCTATGTAAAGAATACAGGTCAGTTTTAGTGGGGAGATACTGAGATTAAGGAGGACTAGGAAAGGCTTCTTGCAGAAGGGAGGACTTTAGCTGAGACTTGAAAGAAGCCAAGAGAAACCAGAAAGCAGAGATGAGAAGGGAGAGAGTTCCGGGAATGGGGGGACTAGTCAGTGAAAATGCTAATTAGGAGATGGAGTGTCCTGTGTTTGAGAAACAGTGAGGAGGCCAGTGTAACTGGATCAGAGTATGTGGAGGGGAGAGGAATGAGGTGTAAGGAATACTGGGAAGTGTGGCGGGGCCTTAAAAGCCAAACTGATCCTGGAGGTAATAGGGAGCCGTTGGAGTTTATTGAAGGAAGTGAGGGTGGGGTGACATGTACAAAACTATGCTTAAGGAAAATCAGTTTCACAGTTGGGTGGAAGATAGGCTGAAGTAGGTAGAAACTTGTGATAGGCAGACCAACCAGAAGACTATTGCAATAGTATAGGCTTGAGGTAATGAGGGCCTGTACCAGGGTGGTGGCAGTGTCAGAGGAGAGAAAGGAAGGAGATGTATACAAGAGATGTTAAGGTAAAATAGACAGGCCTTGGCGATTGATTGGATAATGGGAGTGAGAGAGTGAGGAATCAAAGATGACACTTAGGTTGTGAACCATGGTGATTGGGAAGATGGTCGGTTTGGGACATATTGAGTTGAAGATGTCTATGGGACATGCAGTTCAGCACGTATATAGGCAGTTTGAGATGCAAGACTGAAGATCAGGAGAGAGGTTAGGGTTGTATAAATAGATCCCAGAACCATTTACATAGAGATGATAATTGAATCCATGGGAGCTGATGAGACCATCAAGTGAAACATGGTTGGAGAAGAGAAAAGAAGGTGGCCCAGGACAGAGCCTTGGGGGAACACCCAGGGTTAGCAGGAGTGACCTGAATGAAGATCAGCAAAGGAGATTGAGGAGTGGTCAGACGGGGGAAGAGTCTGGAGAGAGCTGTGTCAGGAAAACCCACAGAGAAGAAACATCAAGGAGAAGAGGATGATTAACAGTGTCCAAGGCTACAGAGGGGTCAAGAAGCCTAAGGACTGAGAAAAGGCCATTCAGTCTGGCAATTAAGAGATCATTGGTAACTTTGGAGGGAGCCATTCTGGTTTAAGGATGAGACTGGAATCCAGACTGCAGAGAGTTATGAAGAAAATGAGAATAAAGGAAGCAGAGGCACCTGATTTTAATTGACTTTCTCAACGCATTTGGCCAGGAAAGAAAGGGGACAGGCAGATCAAGTGAGGGTTTTTGGAGGATTTGTAGGCTGTAAGGAAGGAGCTAGTGGACAGGGTGAGACTGAAGATTAGTGACACAGAGATAGGAGGGGGCAGTTTGCTGGAGAAGACAGGATGGAATGGGATCATTTGGACATCTAGAGGGGTTTGCCCTGGCAGGGAGAATGACTGCCTCTTCATGCAAGGAAGAGGTAGTAAGTGGAAGGCATGTGAGTGATGTGAGTTGAGAACAGAGGAGAAGGAACTCTCAGGGAATAGTCTCAATTTTTTTAGTGAAAGCAGCTGAGAGAGTGTAGACCCTACATTGTAGGGAGAGGAAACCATAGAAGGTTTGAGGAGGGATGAGAAAGTTTGGAAAAGCGGTTCTGGTGAATGGTTGAATGTGCTCTGGTGAATTGATTATGGAAGTGTAAAAGGACTGCCTTGCTGCTGCAACGAGAGCCCATTTGACATTGGACCTTGAATGAGAGGTAAAGGAGTTTGAACTTTACTCATTCAGCAAATAGGGACCCACTAAAGATTTTGTGGGCCAGCTAGGTGGCTTGGAGGATAGAGTACTGGGCCTGGAGTCAGGAAGATGAGTCTTCCTGAATTCAGATCTGGCTTCAGACACTTACTAGCTGTGTGACCTTGTGCAAATCACTTAACCCTGTTTGCCTCAGTTCTTCATCTTTAAAATGATATGGAGAAGGAAATGGCACTCTCTGTGCAAAAAACCCTCCAAAAAACCCAACCCCAAATGGGGACACAAAGAGTCAGACTTGACTGAAAACAACTGACCGACAACAGTAACAAACATTTTTGAGAAGTATAACATGATCAGATTATCATATGGTATCTCTAAACCATGGATGACCCATCACCCTAGTTTAGTAACCCTCATCATATTTTTTCGTAGACTATTACAGTAAGCTTCAGATTTGACTCTTAGCTTTCATTCTTTCCCCTCTCCAATCCATTCTCCGCACAACTGCCAAAATAACCCTTGTAAAGCTCAGGTATGACCATATATCACCCTGCTTGCTCAAGAATCGATACTTTCTCCCTACATTCTCTAGTATAAAATACAAACTTCTGAACCCAAGTTCATTTAAGGGGCAACAGCCTGGCTCCAGTTTACTAGGGATATTGATAAACTAGAGAGCTTCCAGAGTTTGACAACGAAAATGGTAATAGTCTTTGAGTTTATAACACACACGAAGATTCTTTGGAAGAACTGGGTGTGGTTATCCTGGCTAAGAGAAGACATGGAAGGGAAGGGTGTGATAGTTGTTCTCGTGTATTTAAAGCCCTGTGATATGGAAAAAGGATTAGATATGTTTTGTTTGAACCCAGGCAACAGCTCCAGGAGTATTGGGTGAAAGCTGCAAAAACTTGGACCTAAGTAAGGAAACATTTCTAAAAGACCAGAGTTATCCAAAATCACGATGGGCTGCCTGGGGAGGTTGTAGGTCCCCTCTTTGGAGGTTTGTCAAGTACAGTTTGAGGGAAACTTGTCCTTATCAGGGAGGTGGCAAAGGGGATTCCTCCCTAGGGGTGGGCTAGGTGCCTTTCCAATTAAAATATTCTGGGGTATTGGGATAATACCTTATATGATGTTAGTTCCCTTCAGATATTTGCTGTTAGCATGTACTTGAAACGTACTCCCTCTTTACCCTTGTTCCATAGAATCCTTCATTTTCTTCAGGGCTCAGCTCCATTGTCATTTCCTATGAGAACCTTTTCCAGATCCTTTTAGTTCTTAGTCCTGGCATTCTTCTTAAATTATCTTGCATTTGCCTATCTTTTTTTTTTGGGGGGGGGAAGGTGAGAGGCAGCTGTGTGGTGTAGTGGGTAGAGCTTCAGATTTAAGAGTCAGGAAGACCTAAATTCAGATCCAGCCACCAGCACTTAACTAGCTGTGTGACCCTGGTCAAGTCTCTTAAACTCTCTCAGCCTCAGTTTCCTCAACTGTGAAATGGGGGTAATAATAGCATGTACTTTCAAGGGTGGTTATGAGGATAAAATGACGTATTTGTAAAATGCTTGTAAACCTTAAAGAGCTATGTAAACGCTAGTTGTTATTGTTTTGTGTCCCCTGGCAGAATGTCAGTTCCTTGAGAGAAAGTGCTGTTTATTTGGGACTTTTTATCCCCAGTGCCCACTACAGTGTGTGGTACACAGCGGGTACTCAATGAATATTGTTGATAGGAGATTCCCTGGCAGGGCCATGGCGCCTGGGAAGGAAGTAGGTGGAAAGTGGAGGCAACATGGCTGTTGGGATCCCATTCCCATTGATCAGACAGGTGTTAGTAGGCTTTGGACCTGGATGGATATGAGACAGGGAGATGATAGAGCTAAAGACGATATCAGTATTTTGAAGTTGAAAGATTATGTGGGTGGTGGTGCCTTTAAAGAAACAATCAAGGGGCAGCTAGGTGGCGCAGTGGATAAAACTCTGGCCTTGGAGTCAGGAGGACCTGAGTGCAAATGTGGCCTCAGACATTTGACACTTACTAGCTATGTGACCTTGGGCAAGTCACTTAATCCTGATTGCTTCACACACAAAAAAAAGAAAGAAAAGAAACAATAGATTCAGGAGGAGAACAGTCTTAGGGAGAAAGATCATCTTGGTTTTGAATATGTTGACTTTGAGGTGTCATTGACTTAGCTCGTTAGTGGCTTATTAACCAGAATCACTTCACACCATCAGCTCCTTGGCTGTTTTTGTCAGTGCTAGTGCTCAGAGGTGTTTTTGTGTTCTTTGGGAGATGGGGTTCTCCTCTTCTGCTTAAGGATGATGGATGTCTGAGTGATAAGAAAAGTGCTACCATAGATAACTGGAATGATTAAGGTGCTCAGTGATTTTCAAGTGAAAGGCACTGTACAATCAGAATCCTTTTCATTTCCTCTTTCTTATTGGAAATGTGCTTAGGAGTTGTAGACTTTAGGCACGATAGACCCTCAATATATATTTGTTTGGATAAATGATTGGTTTGTAATGAGGTAAACCTACATGGAGCTTTTGATGCCTTGTTGACCACGTCCCTCCCTTCCCAGCTCAGCAAGTTTGAAAGGAATATGGTTTTTTTTTAAAGTCGATGTAAATAAAGAATTGTAAATGTTTAAGGTTGTGACTGTCACACTTTTCAATATTATATGGCATGGTTTGGGATAAATGTTTAAAGGAAAGGGGAATCATCTCTTCAGTGCTGACAGTCTTTTTGAATTGTGTTACCTTATTTTATTTGCCCATTAAACCTAGTGTCTCAACATGGGGTAAGCCTTTTGGATACCAGTGTAGTGTCATCTACTGTGGCTGTTTTTTGGGTTCTACTTTTCACTGAAAGTATGGAAGCTTTTTCCTTTATGTTGAGTCAGCTTCTGTCAGTGATCTCTGAAAGGTTATGTAGAATTGGAGAGGCAGTGAAGGATTAGAGAAGGGTAATAGTCTAATTTTTTTTTGAAGGAAGGAAATAAAATCTAAAATCTGTGATCCAGTAAGAGACTTTGGTAATTGAGAAGTCTAATATGTGTTACTAAAGGTAGGGTTAGTGAACATTTTAATAGCAGTAATCACCAAGGGTCAGTGTGGTTTCTTCAAGAATAGGTCATTCCAGAATACTCTTATTTCTTTTTTGGGCAGGATTACTAGATTGATAGACCTGGGGCTTTGTTATAGATACAGTTTACTTAGTCTTAGCAAAACATTTGATGAAGCCTCTCCTTTTTCTTGTGGAAAAGCAGCAGAAACATAACTACACAATAGTATAATTATTTGATTGTTTGATTTTGTTTTTGGTTTTTTGGTGAGGCAGTTGGCATTAAGTGACTTGCCCAGAGTCACACAGCTAGTAAGTGTTATGTGTCTGAGCCTGGATTTGAATTCTGGTCGTCCTGACTTCAGGGCCAGTGCTCTATCCACTCGGCCACCCAATGGTATAATTAGATGGATTATGAACCAGTTGAAGTGGTGAACCCAGGACTGATTAATGGTTCGGTGTCATTTTGGAAGGAGATCTTCAGCGGAGTATCTTAAGTATCTGTGCTTGCCCTGTGCTGTTCAACATGTTTTGCATTGATTTGGAGAAAGGCTCAGATGTCATGCTTATTAAATCTAACACACAGCTGGTAGGATTCAAGAACTGGTAGGCTTAAAAGAGATCTGAACACTTATGAGCATTTGACCAAATCTAATAAGATGAAGTTTAGTAGGGGTAAATGTTAAGAGTTATTACTCGGGTTTTAAAAAATTAGCTTCATGAGGAGCCAGTAAGGGTAGAGGGCAGAATTTCATCTGAAAAAAAGACCTTTGGGTTTTAGTGGGTTACTCTGTAATGAGGCAATCAGTAGAGTGAAAGGGGAAGCAAGAAATCTCAGGCACTCAGCAGCCAATGGAGCCAGTTTAAGCTGAGAGGCGTCAATATTGAGGACTAGCCCGAATGTACTTTGCCATGGTCACACCACCTCAGGAGTTTTGTACTCAGTTCTGGGGCCCACATTTTAAAGCTGGAGATTGATGAATTGGGTATAGACAGGAAGGGAAGCCTTCTAGGGAGGGAGGGGGTTGAGGGTATGATGACTTTCAGATATTTGAATGGTTGTCATGAGGGAGAGAGATTAGATTTCCAGAGAATTAAATTTAGACTTAATTTGTATCAGAGCTTTTCAGTCATGGAATAGGCGGATTTGGGAAGAAGTTGATTTCTCCTTAACATCAAGCCAAAGCTAGATGAACACTTGCCAAATGTAGTGTAGAATGGTTAGGTATGGGTTAGCATAGAATGTTTTTGAGGTTTCTTTTAATCCAGATTTTGTGAAAGCAAGTTGTTTTTTGAATTATGTACTTACTTCCTCTAAGAGTCTATGATTTTGGTAGCATGGGAACTCCTCTCTACAAAGTAGTAGTAGTAATAATAATAGCTAACATTTACACAATGTGTTAAGGTTTGCAAAACACTTTACATGTTATCTCATTTGATCCTCACAGCAATCCTGGGAAGTAGGTGCTGTTATAATTCCCATTTTATAGCTGGGGAAACTGAGCCAGAGTGGTTAAATGATTTGTCCAGGGTCACACAGCTAGGCAGTGTCTTTTAAACTCAAGTTGTTTTGACTGTGAGTACAGCACTCTATCCACTGTACCACCCAGCTACCTCATTACTGTGGTTAAACAATCCATCCCTTGTGACCAGCCTAAATGATTAGCCTCCTGGAACATCAGTAGGGTGGTTCTCAGAGGACAGATACACAGTCCATATTTGTGCTATACTTGAAGCTTTTCTAGTTTGGGAGGATGTGTCAGGGTTTGTGGTCCTCAGAAATAGCCTTTGAGAACTCAAGGATAGCGTTATTGCCATAGCATCAGACTTGGCAATCTGGGGAAGCCTATGGTCCCGTTCTCAGAATACTGTGTTTTAGTACACAAAATAAAATATATAGAATTACAAAAGAAACCAATTATATTGAAATACTCTTAAGAAAATATTTTTTAAAATCAAGTTCAGGGACCCCAGATTAAAAATCATGCCTTAAGTGGAGATTCAGTATATACAGATATCATATCGATCACTGTGAAGTGATCAAATTGTAAAGATTCTAAGCTTTATCTCTTTTTAAAGGTTTCTTAATTGAAATATTGTGGTAAATAATTTTAAGTGAAGTTACATATTTTTGTTAAAGCCATAGAAGAATGACAAAGCCTCAATAACTGTCCTCCCTAATATATCAGGGTAATTTGTATTACAGGCTGTCCTGCTTGGTGAGGTCTATTCTCTAAAGGCCCCTATCAAACTGTAGGCCTTAGAAGACCTAGTCAAAAATCAAGAATACTTAGAAACTGGAGTAATTTTGATGAGACGATAATACCTTTGGGCATTTAGTGATATATCCATGGTATTGTTTAATGATTTGATATTTAAGAAACATGAATTACTGCTGACATAATTTTTTTCTCACATTCATTTCTTAATGTAGTTGTACTCATTTTCCCCATATAACTGCCACATTTTTTTTTAATCCCATTTGGCAAATATGTAATTTTTCTGCTTAATTAGGTACATCATGAATCTTTTATCAAAAGGACATTCATTCTTAACCTTTAGCCCTAATGACCCGAATTTAAGGGTGGGTAGGTTGTGAAGTGGATAGAATGCCAGGCCTGGAGTCAGGAAGACCCGAGTTCAAATGTGGTCTCAGACACTAGCTGTGTGACCTTGGGCAAGTCACTTCACCCTGTGTGCCTTAGTTTCCTCATCTGTAAAATGAGCTGGAGAAGGAAATGGCAAACCACACCAGCATCTCTGCCAAGGAAATCCCAAATGGGGTCATGAAGAATCGGTTATGACTGAAACAACTGGATAGTAACGCAAATTTTGAGCATTTGTGACGTTTGAATTTGAAATAGGGTTGAGGTAAAAAAAACCAAAAACCCCAAATACCAAAGACCAGGTTTTGTAGGAATTCACCCCCATCCCAACCCCACGCTTAATAAGGCCTGAAAGCAAATTGAGTTTTAGTGGTCTTACTGTTGTTTCATGGCTTGAATTTGGAGATTTAATACGTAGCTCCTGAAGAATTCCAGATTAGTCAAGTGGAAAAAACACTATCAGTGGTGACAGGAACATAGCCTATTCTAGAAAATATCTCCTGATAATTGAAAATTACCCCTCACAGTTTAAAGAAGTCATTATTATATCCTTAGCAAAGAGGAAGAAACTATGGGAACCAGGACGAAAGAGACTTTTTAGCATGACTTTTTTTTAAGTTAAAAATTTGTTTTGCATTTTTATCCTGAAGCATGAGAAGGGGGTCTGGTTGTACTCACTCCTTAACTCTTTATCTTTTCCACTTGGAGTGTTGAACTGACTACTGAAATCTTAAGTGTCATAAAATGGAAAAAGTATATGTATGTGTGTGTATATGTTACATATATTTTAAAGAAAGTTTAAAACTCTTGGCTTCCAGTGGTATTATATGATTTCTTTGTTTTGTTTTTTCTCTGGTGAGTCAATTGGGGTTAAGTGACTTGCCCAGAGTCACACAGCTAGTGAGCGTTATGTGTCTGAGGCCAGATTTGAACTCAGGTCCTCCTGAATCCAGGGCCGGTGCTCTATCCACTGCCCCACCTACCTGCCCCTATATGATTTCTTTTAAAAAGTGATCATTAAAACTAAGTAGCACACAGCTATGGTGAAAATATCCTTTACTTTAGCACCTCTTCTCTCACATAATATATATTAAGATCATTTGGTCTTAATTCCAAGGGTTATTTAATTAAAATATCTATATATTCAATCATTTATGTTTCAAATGTCACATTATATTGCTTCAAGCTTTGGTACTTCTTGTGCTAAATTAAGATCCTGGGGTATGTCTGGTAAATCTCTCAGTCAGAAAGGTAGCTTTCACAATATTCCTATTCCTATACAAATTCATTTACATAACTCTTCTCACCTATTTTTTAAAAGATGTAATTTGGTTGTAGGTCAGGTATAGACGATCCCTTCCTTCTTGGAAGTCTTTAAGGCTGTCCAGATGCCCTGGTTAGTGTAGATCAGGCAGATTTAGCCAGGTGGTAGAATGTATTCTAGTCAGGTTCTCAATTCTTATAAAATCTCTCTGCTTATTGTGTCCATAGGGTTATCATCTGGGAAGAAAAGAAGCCTGGCCCTTCCCTAATTCAGTTTGGGCTGGGCCGCGACAAGGACTTAGTCCCTGTCATGGATGTCTGCTAACGTGAAAATGATGAGGCTTCCAGCCTTTTGGTGACTGTCTTGTAGGAATTCTGAAGTTTTCTTCATTACAGACAAGGCCTCCTCGAGACCCAGATACCAAGTTTCAGCTACTGAGTTTTCAAGAGTGGAATTGGATTTATGCTCTGTATGTTTCAAACTAAAGCAAATTGATAGATGATTAAAAAAAAGCACTACTTCTTTTTGCTTTCTGAATTTTCAAGTGTTTGATAAGTGCAGAGAGGTCTTTTATTGCATATCTAGTAGTAATTCATAGCCAAAACCCCCTGGGCCTTTGTGTATTATGGTCCACTAGCCCTGAAATTCAGCTGTCCCTATTGAAAGATAATTGGCCCTTAAGCAACCTTCACCCCATTCTCAAATCCTCTGCTCAATAAATATTTAATTGATTGCTGATGGCAATTAGAAAAGATTGTGTGATCCTAATTATTTTCAGAGCTGCTGCTTCAACTGTCAAATTTGTTGGAGCAGCTAGGTGGTGCAGCCGATAGGGTACTGGGATTGGAATCAGGAAGACTCCTCTTCCTGCGTTCAAATGTGGCCTCAGACATTTATCAGCTGTGTGACTCTGGGCAAGTCACTTCACCCTGTTTGCTTCAGTTTCCTTATCTGTAAAATGATCTGGAGAAGGCAATGGCAAACCACTCCAGTATCTTTGGCGTGAAAACCCCAAATGGGGTCATGAAGAGTCGGACATGACTGAAAAATGACTCAACAACAAGCATCTAAGTTATAACTAGTTTTTTTCTTCGTGCTACTTGAAAGGCCAAGAGTATTAGTAAAATAGTTTAAAAAACTTTTCTGAAAATTCTTTGACTCCCCTGGTAGGGCTTTAAGGTAGGCTTCCTAGCCATTTCTAGTATAAATTCACTCACAAAGGTCCACTTTATACAAAAATCAACTTTAAAAGTGAACATAAATGTTTATTATAGTTTTAGGCACATAGAACAACATGTCATAGTTGTGGTTCCTAACCAGAAAGAGCTTTGTGGCTTGTGGTATTGTATTGAGCAATTTCTCAGCTGCCAAAAGATAAACGCAGTTTAGAAGTCTTCTGAAAAGATGAAGAAAACCAGTAGCCCAAATGATGAAACCAGTTGGATGTCTTAAATTGACATATGAATCCTATTAAATGTGAGACTTTTTTTAATGCCTTAGTTTTGAAAGACCCATCATAAAAATCGGAAGTGCTCCATTGAGCACTGGAGGGAAAGTCAAATCCATATGATGAAAATTCTTATAAAAACCACCCCAAATAAAACTCCAGAAAAGGTATCTGAAATCAAAATGAAAGAAGAAACGAGGTCCTCAGGGCCATGGTTAGAAATGAAAGAGTACAACCTTTAGTGACCTCTTTGGGACATTTTTGTTTCACTATAAACTCTTACTTTATGCAGTTATGCTCATGGATATTCTGGGCTACAAATGGATAGGCTTATTAGAATCAGCAGATTGTGTTGTAGCAGCAAAAAGATTTTGAATGCCATTACCTTAATACTCCTTTTAATTGTAGAGAGGACACTTCAAGAAGATCCTTTTTAATATTTAATATGTGCTTTCTAGACTTTTTTGAGTTGACATTATATCATTGTTATGTTTTACTTAACACTCTTCCCACCTCCTGAAAGTGCTATTTGGCATGGTTTTGTTTTGTTTTATTTTTATTTGTTTTGTTTTTCAAATTAAAATGACCTTAAATAAAATTTGTTTGGAGAATTTCTTTTCTTTGCTTTTTTTTTGATATGGCAGTTGGGGTTAAGTGACTTTCCCAGGGTCACACAGCTAGTAAGTGTCAAGTGTTTGAGGTCACATTTAAACTCAGGTCCTCCTGACTCCAAGGCTGGAGCTTTTATCCACTGCACCACCTAGCTGCTCCTAAGGATAGGCGTTTTTAGTATAATATACAACTTTTATTATATGTGGAGCATTATTATTCTATATGATGTCCAGAAACCAAAATTAGTTCAAATTATCCTTCCTTGTATTGTTGTCACTGAAAAAAAAAAGCATAATTACATACAAATTTATAAACCTAAACTTTTCTACCTGATCCTAAATCATATAGTTCAATTTATTTAAGGAAACGCTTTCTCGATGTTTCCGCCCTAGTTGTCCCAGGGCTTTCCTTTACCCCTGTAAGTGATAGGGAAACGTCCTAAATGGCCAAACTCAAATTGGGTCCCAGTTCATTCCCTTCGGAGATAGACCTTGTTTCTGGATTTCTCCTCTCTTCATGTGAAATTCTGATGACTAAAATTATATTTTTTTCCATCTCCAAGACCTTCTGCACCTATGTTCTGTACTCAGTTGATATTTTTTTATAGCTTCAGCCATTGTTTTAATAACTTCTTAGTGAGTTCTTGCCTGACTAATATATACTAATATACATTATTAATAATATATAGTATAATAATATAGACAACAAAAAAATGACATGCATTTGTGAATGACAGAGCCATACTTTTTTCATTTCCACAATGCAAAGTGGATAGTAGATTTGTTGGATACTTGATTAATTGAAACACTGTGAAATGAAAATAACTCTCAAACTTCTGAGCAGAGAAACAGAAGTCAGAGTCACAGTCTGGCCCTTTCTCAGTTAGGTCGTAGGCCATTATTGTGGTTCTGACCTCTTTTTCTTATGTGCTTATACATAGCTTTTAAGTTCTTCAAGCACATCAACAGTCGCCAGGAATACGAAAAAGAAGAAATAGCCAATCATGATTCACCAGATTTTCATAGATTTATGACAGGGAAAAATCCTTTTCTTTACCCCATCCCCTGAAAAACAGATTATGGAAGGTAGCAGATTCAAAACCCATCTACTGGGCTACTGTGAGTGATTTAGAAATAGAAGTCTCAACCGTGGTCACTTTGTTGTAGCATATAGTATGAGAAGTTACGTGATCTGTTCCTCATGTCATAAATGTAGAACCTAGGTGATTTCAATTCAGATTCTTTGTTTTACAGAAGAGGAAATGGAGGCCCAGACGGATTAAGTGCTTTGCGCAAAATCATACAGTTAGGAAGTAGCAGAGTCAGTATTCCCACCTAGAGCCTCTGTCACCAAGTTCACTTTCTACCCCGCCAAGTGCTTTTGTTATGGAGGTTCTTGACTTCAAGTCCACTGACCCCTGATAGGCGCATGGCTGGATTTCAGAGGGATCTGTGAACTTGGATGGAAAAATAAAATTATATCTTTATTTTTTACTAACCTCTAACTGAAATTTAGCGTTTCTCTTAATTATTTAAAAACATTATTCTGAGGAGTGGTCCATAGGCTTCACCAGACTCCCAAAAGGAACATGATGTACAAAAAGATTAAGACCTCTGCTCCATTATTTGATGCTGGCAAAAGCTAAAGGGTTGACTTTAGAAAAGTATTTGAAGTGGTAACATAGAAGGCTTTTACTACCTTTGTTTAACCGTCATACTTGTAACAGCTCTTCTTGCTTATCTCTGGTCCTACAGGCACTTTGGGACTTAACTTAAACATGCCCCACCCTGACAAGTCTAGTAGGAAAGTACAGTTTTGGAGTTCCAATTCTGAGCTTCATGCCTGCTTTGTTACCATCATATGTCAGTATGCCTTTGCCTTCTCCATGCTCTGTTACTATTCATTTGGTGTGCCTTTTTTGTGTGTGGCAATAAAATGAGTCATAAAAGGTGGCTTAGGGGTATTTGAAGCATCCCTATGGAATATTGGACACAGATAACGCAGGTGACTGATATAAAAATGAATAAACTATTTTAAAAAATGCACACCTACATATATGGAAACGAAACTCTGCTGAATTTTAGCACATATGGAGAGGTGGTAAAAGATTTAGAATGCCATTTTCTCCTTTGGTCCTTTCTCCCCACCCCCAAAATATGTTGTTTTTATCAGGAGCAGAGTTTAAACTTCTAGAATGTAGACAATAAGAGACTCCTAGGTGGATTCAATTAGATTCCCATTATTGTTACATGCAAATCAACAGCCAGTCTGTCTGGTCAAGAAAGCTAATCTCATCTTCTTATGGGAAGGCCTGGAAGCAGATCAGACGAAGGGTACTATGGGGATAGGTGGAGAGATCTGCTTTTGTGTCTCACATCTCCCATGAATAAATGACAGTCACCATATTAGCGATGATTAGTGGAAGCATCACTTTTGAGGGTGTGCCCTGCTGCCTGTCTTTGGCTGCATTTAATTAGGATATTATTTAGTATGAACAGATTCTTGTTTACATGAAGGATATTGCAAGGTGTTTGTAGATACCATTGGAACCAAGAAAAACTCTCCATTAAAAGCGGTAAATAACAGTTAAATTTTTTTTTGGTTAGACAATGGGGTTAAGTGACTTGCCCAGGGTCACACAGCTAGAAAGTGTTATGTGTCTGAGGCCAGAGTTGAACTCAGGTCCTCCTGAATCCACAACTGGTGCTCTATCCACTGCACCACCTAGCTGCTCCTAAATTATTTCTTGTTAAGAGTTAGGAAGGGCCTGTCTATATGTTGTACTTCATTGGCTCTATGGGTGGCATTAGAGTATACCCGCAACTGTGAAAAAACATAGATAACTAAGTTCTTATAAATCAAATTCTTTTTTGAGTGTTTATATCAGGGGAAAAGGGTATGGGAAGGCTTATGAGAGCTTGACAATATGAGCTAAGGTACTACCAATGAACCCACGACAAGAGAATAATTATAAGAAAGTGGAAATTTTTTTTTTATCCTAAGAATTTTTTTAAATTGTATGCTTATTAAAGCCTGCCACCTTCTTTCAGTGATGTTTTGAGAATAAATTTGCTTTGGGTTTTTTGAGCCTTGAGAAGAAAAATACTACTAAAATACCGACATGGTTATTCACATTGGTGATAGTTTTTTTCTTTACTATTTTTATTGATGTCTTTTTTAAACCAACAGTCATTTCTTACCCACCCTGTCTAACACTCCCTTCAACAAACACAGTTAAGCAAAACCAACCAAGGAAACAGCCATGTCTGATATCCTACATAACGTTCTTCACTCTTAGTTTTCCATCTTTTATCAAGAGAAAGGGATGTATATTTTATCTTCAGTTCTTTGGAACCACAATTGTTCCTTGTGATTTACCTGAGTTTAACTATGTTAGTTTTGTTTTCATTTACATTGTTGAAGAATTTGTTGTCCTTATCATTTTCATGATTCTGATTTCTTCACTGTGTCAGTTGATACAGGTCTTCATATGTTTCTCTGAATTCCTTATATTCATTGATTCTTGGAATAGTAGTATTCAATTACATTCATATACCATAATTTGTTCGGCCATTCCCCGGTTGATGGGTATCCACTTTGTTTCCGGTTTCTTTGCTACCCCAAAGAATCCTTCCTTCTATGAATCCTTTTTAATATATGGGACTTTTCTTTCTGTTATTGACCTTGGGGCTCATCCCATTTCTGATGCTTACTATGTGAACCTGAGACTCAGTTTCCTCATCTATAAATGAGGACAGTAATTGTACCTTCTTCACAGAGCTGTTGTAAGGATCAAGTGAGATCATGTTAGTAATGTGCTTTGCAAACATTGAGGCACTACAGAAATATTAGCAATTATTACTATTAGTGGGATTGCTCAGTCAACTAACAGATTTTTTGCGATTTAAAAATGTCCAAGAGATACCTAGCTCACACTAAAAAAAGATTATTCTTGTTTTTTTAAGAACTAAGTAGGTTTCCTTGGTCTGAAAAGACAACAGGTACTTCTGAAAAATTTATTTTTTACTAAAATTTTATGCTCTCATCTCCTTTCTCTTCCAAAAATAACAACCCCCTACACATGCTTGCTCACTTTCAATAACACTCCAGGGGCTGTTTCCAGGAAAAGGTTAGAGTGAAGAAGAGTGTGTTTCCTGCTGACCATCAGCGTTTCACTAAGCTGAATCCTGTGCCCATACCTGTGCCAGCTTCTTTTGCCATCTGCTGTCAGCATGGATTAGTTAAAAATCATACAGCAGGGGAAGGCAATGAAAATTAGGTGGTTGGGCCTACTTTTCCTTTCCTACAAAGCTGATGCCTTCTCTGCCAGCTAGATGATACAGAATCTCAGATCGTTACTGCAGAAGAACTGAGCATGGAAATATGCAAACCCCATTTTAGACGAGGTCCCATTTGGTCTGCTTTCATCATTATAAAATCTTTTTGGATGGGCAAGCTGAAAACCTGATTAATGAGACTTAGTTTCCACAGATATAACCAGTTGGTGCCTTATAGCTCAGTGTTGTTGTTGAGTCGTTGTTGTTTTTGCTTAACCATTTTTGTTACAAGGCAGGATTCCATGGTGGGGAAGAGATATATTAGTAAATGGTTGTGGGATTAAAAAAAAAAAAGGCATCACTTTTTTTTTTTTTGGTGAGGCAATGGGATAAGTGACTTGCCCAGGGTCACACAGCTAGTAAGTGTTATGTGTCTAAGGCCAGATTTGAACTCGGGTCCTCCTGAATTCAGGGCCGGTGCTCTATTCACTGTCCCACGTAGCTGCCCCAAAGGCGTCAATTTTTAAGAGCCCCCAAAAGGAACTCTGTAACATACCTAGAAAGAACCCCGGTGGCTGAGCCTGTGTATACAAGCCTGGGCCTCCACCAGCAGATATTGCATTAATCACAGAATCAGAAGAAGGCAATTAACAAAATGGTCCAAGGTCTGCCCCTACTAGCTCCAGCTCCTAGACATACACAATTTAGGCTTTAACCGAAGAAGAGGGAAAACTTGGTCCTGATACCCAGGCCTTGGACCTTACAGTCTGATGTCCATGGTGACATAGATAATCACAATGCCAGCAAGAGACAGCCGTACCTGTTTACGCCTCTCCTAATAGGCTAATTATATCTCCTAAACATGAGTCTAATGTAGTCAAGGACTCTTGTGTCTGACTCTTCGGATCCCTTTTGGAGGTGTTTTTTTTTTTTTTTAGCAAAGATATTAGAGTGGTTTATCATTTCCTTCTCTGGCTTGTTTTGCACATGAAGAAATTGAGGGAAACAGGGTTAAATGGCTTTCCCAGGGTCACTCAGCTAGTAAGTGTCTGAGGCTAGATTTGAACTGAGGAAGATGAGTCTTCCTGACTCCAGGCCTGGTGTTCTATCCACTGTGCCACCAAGTTGCTCTTATATGTAGGAAGAAAAATCCTAGGGTCATCCTGCCAATAAACATCTGTATTCTTTCTTTGACCTGGTGCATCCTCATTGAGAACAGATACTGTGTTCTATTTAATGGTTCCAGGACCGTCATCAGCTGTTTTCTGTGGGCTGCCGTCATTTGAATAAATTACCGTGAAGTTCTCTCCACCAAAAGATAATTCATCCACCTGTCTTTAGAAGATCTGGCATCTATGACTATCTACTACAAATCAGTGGTGCAGGAAGTCAGTTAGTTGGTACCTTGTCCTGTAATCATTTTATCATAGATTCCTCTGGTCTCTAATACGAAGTCTGAATGAAGAAATGAAATATTTCTATTCAAGTTTGGGGCAAGAACATTGGCGCAGTTAATGAGGTGACAGACCGGAAACGAGCTCTCAATTCAATGCACTAATCATATTACATGTAATCCATATAAATGGCGTGCTTTATAATACACATGGCTGGCTGAGATTGTAGCAAGCCCAGCCTGAGCCAGCAGATCGCCGTATGTCTTACATGGTTAAGTGTGTAACCATCCTGATGCAACTGTTCTGTAGAGCTCTGTGGGGGGAGAATCCTGCAATTTTTCTCTGGGAAGTAAGTGACCGTAGAGTCCAATTCTAGAAGGAAGAGGTGGTTCTCTTAATACCAATATGCATATTTCTACCTCCCTTAAGCTTCTTTGCTTAAAAAAAGAACGTTAGACCAACCTTAGGTAATTGGTGGAAGAAATAGAGCTAAATGAACCACTGTTTCAATGCTTTTGTGAGTGTGGTTTTGGTTTTTTTGTGGGGAGAAGGGGTCTTTTATTCCAGAAGCTTATTTTACCAGGAATAAAGAACCAGAAAAGGATTTTTATTTTATTTTTTTATTTATTTTTTAGGCAATTGGGGTTAAGTGACTTGCCCAGGGTCACACAGCTAGTAAGTGTCAAGTGTTTGGTCTGAGGTTGGATTTGAACTCAGGTCGTCCTGACTTCAGGGCTGATGCTTTATCCACTACACCACCTAGCTGCCCCTCAGCAAAGGATTTTTATGACACATTTGGCCCCTGTGAAATAATTTAGAGGCAAGTGTACCCTACTTTACTTCATAGAGAAACTGAGGTATAGAGTTTAGATTATAGCTTAAGCAATCCAGTAGTCATTGATAGAACCATGCCGAGAAGCTTTTTAGTTAATGGCTATAATTTTTGTAATTTTAGGTGAAGTATTTCATCTTAAAAATACTTTCATGCATTTCTGTTATGTGTTTTTTCTGAGTAGATAGAACCAAACCCCCGTGGTTAATAGCAAATTGCTTTCTCCCAGAAAAGATTATGCATGTTGCCAAAACTAGATCCCTAGGAAAGGCAGAGCTTCACTGCTTTCCACCACCTAGTTACAGTGACTCATCCTTTACTTATTGGTCCAGAAAATTGGGACAAAGGCCACCAGTGTCTTCCCAAACAACTAAGACATTCCAGAAAAGAAGGACATGGATTAGGAGCTGGACAAAGGCCAGGTCTTCTTCCTTATTAAATGTAAGGTGGCCTTACTGAACACCCAACTAAGGCATCAAATTACGGATTGTTTGGTATGTAGGTAGGTAGAATATACTGTCTAAGCCAGTGGCAGGGAACCTGTGGCCTTGTGGCCTTCTAGGTCCTCGAGTGCAGCCTTTTGACTGAGTCCAGGTTTTACAGAACAAATCCTTTTATGAAGGAGATTTGTTCTGTGAAGTTTGGATTCAATCAAAGGGCGGCACTTGAGGACTTAGAAGGCAACATGTGGCTTTGAGGCTACAGGTTCCCCACCCCTAGTCTAGGCATTCAAGCTTAGGTCATACTAGTGAAATGAATTAATTGGTATGCAATGGTAGATTAACTTCTGAATAGCTCTACAGTTTCAGAAAGCACCAGGGGCTTCTGTGGGCTCACGTTCAAAACTGAATTTCTACAGCCTGCAGGGAAAATTGGCACGTTATTTTAAAAATCAGTTCACTATCTGCTTTCCTTATGGCATTATGTTATTTACATGTGAAACATTTATATTTTCTTTCATTTAAAGAAATTTGGGGGCATAGCAAGTAATTTTTTAGAGGATTAATTGTGGTTATGGTTTTGTCCCAAGGACATTGCTATTTCTTTTTCCACTCATACCAAATTTTGTATAAAGAGGCACACGTGTGGAAAGGTTTAGCTGTGGTGGCCTGTAGCAAACAGACCTTAAATCAGGCTCTTGAGTCTGCTTGTTTCTGCATGGTCTTGGGTTTTTACTCTCTGTCTTTTGTAGAGAAACATTGGTCATCGAGGGGTAGAGTGGTTTGTGGGATACTTGGTGGCCTCTGAGTACAATTGCTCTTGAGAAAAAGATGTGTTGGTTGCTCGTTTGGTTTCTTACGGTACAGCTGATAGGCCACATAATTTGGGCTCAACACAAATCATAACTGTCAGATCAAGATGGGGAACAAATTGCAACTTGTCAAGATGTCTCCTGTAGTTCTTTATTACAGGGCTTTGCTTCCTTGAAATAGAAAGTTTTAAGTTTTCTAGTTATCTTTCCTTTCCAGTCAGTAAAGTTAGAAGTCTTAGGAAATTCACGGAATTTCAGAGCTGAAAGAGATCTTAAAGACCGTCTTACTCAACCATTTCCAAGCAGGAATTCTCTTGACAATATCCCTGACAAGTAGTCATCAAACCTTTTGTAAAGACATCTAGTTTAGGGGAGCTGTTAGCTCCGAAGGCAGCCTGCCTCTATATTGTAAATCTTCAACACTGGCCCTAAAGTCAGGAAGATGAAAGTTTTGAATCCTATCTCAGATACTTACTGGTTGAGTGACCCTGGGCAAGTCGTTGAATCTCTGTGTTTCCTCATCTGTAAAATGGAGATAATAATAATAATAATAATAATAATAATAGCCTTTAACTCATAAGGTAGGTCGTTAGGAGGATCAGATGAGGTAATATATAGAAAGAGCTTTTTAAATCTCAAAGCACTTTAGAAATGTTAGCTGTTATTAATTCCCTAATAATTTAGGATTCTATTTTCTCTAAAGTTTACCTAATCTTGACAGCTGTTTCTATGTAATTAGAAATCAAGACTGAATCCAAAAGGTTGGATAAGTATCTAAAAAAAATTGCTTTAGAGTGTGCACTGATAATAAAGTGTAATATCCCAAGTTTATTTATAGAAAAGAAGAAGACTACCACCATGAGAGTGCAAATTATATTCTAGTTAAATCTATTTGATCTTAGGTGTTTTTGTCCCAAAATAATTGTAGTTCCATCTACAGCTGGTATTGTGCCCTAGAATATTTAGTGTGCAGGTCAAAACCCCATTACAAAAACTTCTATATCAATAAATAGATTTCTGTAACTTGACTGATTATAGTTTATCCCAAACATTCTTCAATATAGCAACTTTTTAGTATAGTAAAAGAATTTAAGTAGCCATTTATAGTTTACTGTATCAGGATTTGACCTGTATTAGAATTTCAAATATTTCTATTTTTGTACAATGCCAAGCTACGTAATTTTGAAAAGTGGTTGTTGATATAAATAAATATATGTGCATATGTGTTTGTGTATGTGTGTGTGTATAAATTACAATTTTCATTCCTTAAATATCTTTGCGTACTGCTGTGACTTAGACATTTTCTAAATATATATCTATGTGGTAGACTAAAGCATTTGCAGAATATCTTCAGTAGATCCAGTATTTCTCAGATATAGATTATGCCCTGTTATTTTGGCTTTATGAGAAAGCTTTCCATGCCAGCTTTTGGAAAATCTTGGATGGGACATAAACTTAAGGTGTCTTGTTAGTTCAGAAGATGAGTATATCTGGTACAGTTTAGTGTATTTAACTTTGACACAGATTGACTCTGTTTTATTCTTACAGAAACAATTTAGGAGCAACAGAAATCTCAGTGTCAAACTTTTGACAGTTGTCATTTGCCATTGCTGGGTTTTTGCTTCAGCACTTTTGGATTTGAACTATCATAAAAAATGGTACCAAAAAGGAAAATTTATGTATTTTGGCCTCAAGAATCCTGTTATTTTGAAGTGGTATGATCCAGACATAGCTATCTGACATATCAGTGTAATATATACAGGTGTGTGGGTTTGGAGGAGGAGATTGGTTAAGGGCCAGCGGTTTAGCCTTTCTGAATATTTCAGCAACAGATAAATAAAGCTTCATATCGTGAGTGATCTAGGTGGCTTTCCACTGTTCAGAGGACAGTAAAAGGAGCGAGAGGAACTTGGGGCCTAATAGGAAGAGTTAGGTTGGTTGGTGGGTTTTAATTTATGGAAAACTGTCCTAGAAATCCAGAGTGGGATTAGAGATGATACAAAGTATAATTCATTATGTCATAAACACCAGAAATTTGTGCCATCAGATTATGTAGATTGTATAGCTTTATAAAGATGCAGTTCCATCATTAGCAATCACAAGAGATTACGGGTGTCATTGACATTGATACTAAGACAGGCACTCAAAAGAACGTTTTGCTAGGATCATGCTAAGGAGGTGACAGTTGCAAGATGATAGATTTAATCATGGGAAAGGTAAACATAGTTTTAGCTAGCTGGTTAATTTTCCTGAGCACTTGGTATTTGCAACATGAGGGAGACAGATGGATTTGCATTCTAAAATGAAATTGTTTGGTTTATATAGTAGAAGCCATGCACTAGACAAAGCTTCTGGGGGAGTTCGAATTAGTCAGGCACTGTTTCATGTGAGTAGAGGTTGAGAGATAGGGACAGATTGAGGTAAAGCAATCAGTAATTTTTCACATTTCTTGGATGTAGTTGGCCAGCTAATATCGTTAGTTAACATTTTTTTGAATTCTTGTTGGATAATACACAGGGTCCTGGCCTTGGGCTTGCCTAACATGGTATATATATATATATATATAGTAAAATATATCAGATGGTCATCTGAGTTCAGAGGCCTATAACTGTAGGAAGGTCGTTTAATGTAACCCCCTCATTTTAATTTTTTAAAAAAAAAAGTTTTTAAAAGTCTCATTGATTGATGTCCTTTATGTTATAGTCATTTCAACCCATCCCTTTATTGGGTTTTCCCTCATGACAGAGAAAAAATATTTAATAAAATAACAGATATACCAGTTATATGTAATAATCTATTCTGTCTGTCTGAGTACTCCCCAGTCTCTGGTCTGTGAGGTGGGGAGCTTTATTTTGTTATTTCTACTCTGAGTCCTTCGTTGGTTTTTTCATTTACTCAGAGTTTGACTTCGTTTCAGTCATTAACGTTTACTTGTTGTGATTGTATGTATTCTCTTAGTTCCTTATTTTGCCCTGCATCAATTCATACAGAACTGCCCATGTTGTTTTCCTCTTCCCAGAGGTTTTTGGAATTCTTCATATTTGCCCCTCCCCCCCCTTTTTTTTACTATATAATACTAATCTGTTACATCCTTCTCTTGTAGATTTTCAGCTATTCTTCAAAAAGTAGGCGCCTACTGCCTGCTTCTTCAAGCTTTGCTTTCACAAATAGTGCTGCTGTGAGTGTGTTGGTAGGCCTTTGTGCCTGTGACTTTCTTGGGCATGTGTCCAGTTGTAGGATCACTGGGCCAAATGGTGTGGACGGTTTAGTCACTTTTCTTCCATAATTCCAAATTGATCTCCAGAATGGGTGCACTTCTTCACAGAGCCACCAGGGACCATCATGGTCCCTGTTTTCTTGTAGAGTCTCACAGGTGATAATGGACAGAACTGAGATTCATTCCCAGGTCCTCTTGCCTTCAAGTCCAGGGCTCTTTCCACTGTACGTGCTGCATGCCAAAGTTTAGAACGGATCTCCATGATATTAGAATTAAAAGACTGATAAGAGTGATTACAAGAAATGCTTCAGGACTTGGAACAAGTCATCAACCTGTCTGGACCTCAGTTTCCTCACCTGTAAAACAAACAAGGAGTTTGGACTCGCTCACTTTTGATTTCCCTGCCAGTGAAGGTCTAACATTGCTTGAGCCTACTGCACTGTCAGAGGTTTATAGCTCAAAAAGAGGAAGATTTAAGCCCAGATTCTAAAACAGAATTCCTAACTCAGGAATTTAGTCATGGCGGCTCATTACTTTTGTTTCTGCTTAATGTCATATTCAAAACAAACCAACATAAAGCATTTAAAACTTAAAATTTACAAAGATTAAGTGACCATTTTTTCATTTTTCCCTCTAGGTCCCTTTTCTACTATCTTCCCATTTGTTCTATGTACCTATGTCTTTTAAAAAAATTATCCTAGATAATTATTATGTGGTTCACTTGATTCTGCTTTCTCTACTTTATGAAAATATGTTTTCAGAGAATCACTGAATCTCCAAGCTGGAAGGAGACCATAGAGATAGACTGTCTAGTACATCCCGGCTTTACGTTGGAATCCTTTGTACAGCGCTCATGACAAGTCATCATCCACCTGCTGCTCAAACAGTTCAAGTGAAGGGGGCCTGTGCCTCCGAAGGCATCTTGTGGTACTTTGCACGGCCCGTTCCATTGTGCTGTCTGGAATCCTCCTTATCGGTGATCTCTTTGCTTCACTCTTTTTGTCTTTTTGCTATAATGGAAACTTCATTTTTGTCAGAAGACATCGTATCCCTGGCCATTCCCTGTTAGTAAGTGATTCTCCCCTGGTGGTTCCAGAAAAACTGGGCCAGCAGGAGTGGACACAATCCTCCTTTTTCATCTCCCTTACCAGATGATCATTTTAGAACCTGTTCTCCTTTGAGGTTCACTCTGTCTATCTTGTTAGTCAAGCCCAACTCCTTGTCACAACCAGGTACCAGCCTCCAAGTCATTCTTGCTTTCTCAAGGAATTCAGTATGTGATTAGTCTTTCTCTGTACCTTAATCCCTGCCCTCAAAGTTGAGTACCTCATTACCCAAGCCTCTCAGTTTATCAGCCTCCTAAACTTCCATAACGTCCATCTTGACTATACCTCATTCATACAAAGCGATGGTAAAAGCCTTGATCTATCATGTCAAATGATGTTTTGTCAAACATGTCAAAATGACTGTTTTATCTCCATGATCTAGAAGTCTCCATTTCTTCTTTTTGATCATAACTTCTCTTCAGTGTTTTCCCCTGCCTTTTCTTAATCCTTTCTTCTTTCCTCATCATGACTTTGAGTCCCTCCAGAGCCTTCTGTTTTCTCTTGGTCAGTCTATCACCTTTACTCAGGTTTCATTTTCCTCACTTCACAGTCTTGACCCCTATAGTTGATTAGTTCAACCAATGCAGAATTAACTATACTTGAATGTCTTTTCTCTTTATATCAACAGTCATGTCTTGCCACACCCCAACCTATGGTCATCCCTATACTTGCCTTCTTCAGTCTATTCAGCTATTGCTTAATCCTGTTGGAGAAAGTCATGCAACAGTGCTTTCTTCTGTGGCTATTCCCAACCTCTCTTTTCAAATCTCCAAACCACTTCCTTCTCTCTTCCGCCACAAAGAACTTCACCTCCTACTTTACTGAGTAAATAGAAGCTATCTATTATAAGCACCCTCTTTTTCCTTACTCCACACCTTCAAACCCTGCTTCATCATCAACTCATTCTCTCTTCTTTTGCTTCAGTCTCTAATGGAGAGGTGATCTTTCTTGTAAAGGCTAAGCCCCCCAGTTGTGGTCTTGATCCCCCCTGTCTCCTAGCACCTTGCCCCCTTGATCATTCCTTCTCTTCCCATCATCTTTTGTCTCTCCATATCCACTGCTTCCTTCTTACTGATCTACAGCCTTGCCCAGGTCTCCTCATCTTTAAAAAATTTTACCTTGACTCTGCCATCCCCTCAAATTACTGTCCTATGTCTCTTCTCCTTTTCAAATCCAGATTCCTAGAATGGGTCATCTACACTTATTCCTTCCAGTTAGGATCACTGTTTAGGGACCAAGAGGTCACTGAGACCAGCCCTCTCGTTTTATAGATAAGAAACTGAGGTTGAGAGAGGTTAAGTGACTTGGTCAGGGTCACACGTCTAAGCGGTACACATCTGAGGCAGGATTTGACCTCACTTCTTCCATATTCCACGCCTAACACTCTATCCAGTGTGCCCTCTAGCCACTTCTCGGTCTGCTTTCTCACTTCCTATCGCTCAGACCTTTGAAGGCCGACATCTGCCTCATTGCTATACTGAAATTGGTCTTTTGAGGGTTGCCAATGCTAAATCGAGTGTCTTTTTCTTAGTCTTCACTTTTTTCTTGCTGTTTTATAGCTATTAACACTGTTGAACAGTTCCTACTTCCTGGACACCCTCTTGCTCCTTAGCTTCTCTGATGTGCTGCTCTCTTGTTTCTGCTGCCTGTCTAAACATTTTAAAAAGTTTGCTTTGCTGCAGCATCATCCTTCTCTCATCTACTTGGTGTGTCTATCTTTTTCTCTCTCTTGGTGATATCATCACATCTCTTGGATTCAGTTATCTCCATTCAGATGACTTCTAACCCTGTTCCTAAACAGCTCACCTTTCTCTTGAACTTTATTGCCACATTGCCAACTGACCACTGGGATGGTCCTGAAGGCATCTCAAACTCAGTATGTCTAAAGCAGAATTTATGTTTTTACTAAAACCCATCCTTTCTTTAAAAAAAAACTTTCCTTTTTCTTTTAACAGCACCATCCCTCCTCCCAGTCACTCAGTTTTGCAAACTTGTAGACATCTTTTCCTTGTTTTTCATGTTTCTACAACGTCTTTAACATTCCTTTTTTCTGTATTCACAGTCTCTACTCTATTTCAGGCCCTCATCAAGTTTTGTGTAGGGTACTGAAATGATCTGTTCATTGGTTTCCTTTTCCCAGTCCATCCTCTCTGTGCCCAGCTGCCAGAATTGATGTTCCGATCTGGCCTTGTCATTCCCCTCTTTGTTTTTCTAAATTTTTGAGGTTTTTGAGATTTTGTAACTTTATTCAAATGAAGTTCACTTTAGTTTTCATCCACATTGACTGTCTGTAAGCTTTTGAAAGTTGTGACAAGCACGTAAGTAACTTTTTTTTAAGATTGATATCTTCTGTTAATGTGTTACCTACATTTTCTTTTTTCACATTTATCTTTTAAAAAAATTTAAAATTTTATTTTCAGTTCTGCATTCTCTCCCTCCTTCCTTTTGCCCTGCTCATTGAGAAAGTAAGAAAAACATCCTATTACAAATATGTATGTATGTAGTCAAGCAAAATAAATTGCCACATTAGCTATGTAGAAAGAAAGAGAGAAAGAAAGAATGCTTTGCTTTGCATTCAAAGTCCATCAGCTCTTTATCTAGAGATAGATAGCATGTTTCATCGTGGGTACTTTGGAATTGTCATTACTTTCATTCTCTATTGTGCCCCTTCCCTCACCCCCTCTGAGAGAGCCATCTCTTATAATAAAGAATGAAAGAGAGGAAGGAAAAACAGATCAGCAAAACTAACCAACATATCATAAAAATCTGTTGTGGCAATCCTTTTCATCTCTGAGTGATTTTCCATTAGGCTTTCTGCAGTGGTTGTTCCCAATTTTTCTTTTCCGTTTTCCACATCCAACATCCCCCACTTCTGTAAAGGAGAATGAGCAGGTTCTTCTCATATCTTTGGGGCCAATATGGGTCATTCTAATTTTACATTGTCAGCAAGCATTTATTAAGCACTGCTATATGTGAGGCACCATGCTAAGTGGGGATACAAAGAAAGGCAAAAGATAACCCCTGCTCTCAAGGAGCTCTAAGTATAACGGGGGAACAGCAGGTAAACAGCTGTGTACAACAAAGTAGGTGCAGGATAAATTGCAGATAATCTGAGGTGGAAGGCACTAACGTTAAGGAGGGTGGGAAAAGATCTTGCAGAAAGTGGAATTTTAGCAAGACTTTGAAGCAAGTCAGGAGGCAGAGATGAGGAAGGAGAGTGTTCCAGATGTGAGGGGCAGTCAGTGAAAATGTCCAGAGCAGAGAGATGGATGGCGTGTTGTGTGCAAGGAGCAGCTGGGAGGCAGCTTAGTAGAAGAAAGATGTAAGAAGACTGGAAGTTTAGGAAGGGCCAATTTTTTAAAAATGCTTTAAAAGCCAGAGGATTTTCTGTTTGATCCTAGAGGTTGTTTCTATTGTTTTGTGATTCTATTAATTTACATTGTTTACCTTATACAAATTACCTTCCTTCTGCTTGTTACACTTTGTATCAGTTCATATAAGTTTTCCTGTGCTTCTGTATTCATCTCCTCTCCTAATTTTCAATGGCTCCCTGTTTCCCCTGGGATAAAACAAAAAATCCTCAGCCTGGCATGTAGAGCCTTCTTTTTTATATATATAATTAATTAATTAATTTTTAGTTTTCGGCACTCACTTCCATAAGATTTTGAGTTTTAAATTTTCTCCTTCTCCCTCTCCTTCCCCCTCCCCAGGATGGCATGCAGTCTGATATAGGTTCTACTTACACATTCATATTAAACATATTTTCACATTAGTCATGAGGTAAAGGAGAATTAGAACCAATAAGAACCACGAGAAAGAAGAAGCACAACGAAACAACAAAAGAAAAGGAGAATAAATAGTATGCTTCTGTCTGCATTCAGCCTCCAAAGTTTGTTTTCTGGATGTGGATAGCATTTTCCATCGTGAGACTTTTGGGGATGTCTTAGATCCTTGCATTGCCAAAAGCGAAGTCTATCAAAGTCAGTCATCACACAGTGTGGCTGTTACTGTGTGTTCTTCTGGTTCTGCTCATTGCTTTCTTTCTTTCTTTCTTTCTTTCTTTCTTTCTTTCTTTCTTTCTTTCTTTCTTTCTTTCTTTCTTTCTTTCTTTCTTTCTTTCTTTCTTTCTTTCTTTCTTTCTTACTTTCTATTTTCAGGCAGTTGGGGTTAAGTGACTTGCCCAGGGTCACACAGCTAGTAAGTGTGGAGTGTTTGGTCTGAGGCTGGATTTGAACTCAGGTCCTCCTGACTTCAGGGCCAGTGCTCTATCCACTGCACCACCTAGCTGCCCCTCTTTTTTTTTAAATTAGTTTATTTTGAATTACCAAGTCACTTCCGTAAGCTTCTGAGCTTCAAATTTTTCTCCCCCTCCCTCCCTAAAACAGCATGCAATCTGATATAGATTACACATATACATTCCTATTAAACATATTTTCACATTAGTGATGCTGTAAGTAAGTATTAGAGCCAATAGGAGGAACCACCCGAAAGAGGAAACAAAACACAACAGGAGAAAAAAAAATAGCAAATAGTATGCTTCAATCTGCATTCAAACTCCACAGTTCTTTCTTCTTTGTGGATATCATTTTCCATCATGAGGCCTTTGGGGATGTCTTAGATCCTTGTATGGCTGAGAAGAGTTAAGTCTGTCAGTATTAGTCATCGCACAACGTGGCTGATACTGTGTATAACGTTCTCTTGGTTCTGCTCACTTCACTCAGCATCAGACCATACAAGTCTTCCCAGGTTTTTCTGAAGTCAGCCTGTTCATCATTTCTTATAGCACAATAGTATTCTATTACATTCATATACCACAACTTGTTCATCCATTCCCCAATTGATGGGCATCTTCTCAATTTCCAATTCTTTGCCACCACAAAAAGAGCTGCTATGAATATTTTTGTACATGTAGGTCCTTTGGTTCTGCTCATTTCACTCAGTATCAGTTCATCTAAGTCTTTCGAGGTTTTTCTGAAATCTGCCTGCTCATCATTTCTTATAGCACAATAGTATTCCATTACATTCATATACCACAACTTGCTCAGCCATTCCCCAATTGATGAATATCCCCTCAATTTCCAGTTCTTTGCTACCACAAAAAGAGAGGCTATAAATATTTTTGTACATGTGGATCCTTTTCCCTTTTTTATGAGTTCTTTAGGATACAGACCTAGAAGTGATATCACTGTGTCAAACTGTATACACAATTTTATAGCCCTTTGGACGTAGTTCCAAAATGTTCCCCAGAATGGTTGAATCAGTTCACAACTCCATCAACCATGCATTAGTGAGGGGCATCTAGGTGGCGCAGTGGATAGAGTACTGGCCCTGGAGTCAGGAGGACCTGAGTTCAAATCCAGCCTCAGACACTTAACACTAACTAGCTGTGTGATCCTGGACAACTTACTTAACCATGATCGCCTCACCAAAAAGCAAAAACAAACAAACAAAAACAACAATGCATTAGTGTTTCCAATTTTCCCACACCTTTCCAACATTTATCATTTTCCAGGTTTGTCATGTTGGCCAATCTGATAGGTGTGATGGGGTACTTCAGAGTTGGTTTGATTTGCATTTCTCTCATCAGTAGTGATTCAGGGCATTTTTTCATATGACTATAGATGGCTTTAATTTTTTCCTCTGAAAACTGCCTGTTCATAGGCTATTTATCAATTGGGGAATGACTTGTACGCTTATGAATTCAGCTCAATTCTCTATATGTTTTAGAACCGAGGCCTTTATCAGAGACACTGGTTGTAAAAATAGTTTCCCAGCTTTCTGCTTGGTTGCATTGACTTTGTGCAAAAACTTTTCAATTTAATGTAATCAAAATCATCCATTTTGCATTTCATAACGTTCTCTATCTCTTGTTTGGTCACATTTAGAGCCTTGTACAGTTTGGTATATTATACCTTCCTAGCATTATTTAATATTCCTTTTTGCATGTTCTCTCTTCCAGTGAAACTCATCTTCTACCTGGTCCCTATACATGATATTCCATCTCCCTCTTCTGTGCCTTTGGACAACTTGTCCTCCACACCTAGAATCCATCCCATCTTGACCTTCATTGCTTAAAGTCTCCCCAGTCCAGCTTGGGGGCCATCTCCTCTACCAGCTCGCTCGCTCTTGTTCCTTCTATGGTTTAGAGCTCTCTTCTTGAAATTACTCTCCATTACTTTTTGTTCTTTGTTTTTTGCTTTTTGGTGAGGCTACAGGGGTAAAGTGACTTGGCCATGGTGACATAGCTAGGAAGTGTTAAGTGTCTGAGGGTGGTTTTGAACTCAGGTTCTCCTGACTCCAAGGCCAGAGCTCTATCCACTGCATCATCTAGCTGTCCCTCTCCATTACTTTGTAAGGACTTGGGTGTATACATGTTCTGTCCTCCTGGTAGAATGAAATGAGGACAGAGGCTGTTTGGTTTTTGCTTGGCATCCCCAGTGCTTTGCACATAGCAGATGTTTAATGTTTGTTGGAATGTATTGAATTTGACCACATTTGTACAGGGCAAGAAATCAGTGACAACACTGGGTTTAGTAATCCCAACGTTGTAACTGGCCATCACTTTAAATTTAATGGCAGTCCAACTTCTAGGTGATTTAATGGGACGAAAAAATTCTGGCCATGCTGAAGAAATTCTCAGATGAGGCATTACAGGTTTGTAATTCATTTGTTCTTTTTGGCATAGCATCCTGCTTATGGGTCCATGGACTGTCTATGCCATCTAGACTAGAAGTTTTGCAGAGAAATTTAATGAAGCCAGACCCATTGTATTCACTGTGTCTACCACCGTATTGTATGGCTTACCTTCATTCTAATTTTTTGTCACTGCACAGTCAGCTGAAGAGGTAGGTAAAATATCTATATATCTACATATCTATATCTATATATCTATATACATATATATATATACACACACTAATAGCGTAATATATTAAGATATTGCATACTGAGCTTCACAGTTGTTTTCCTATTCTTGTCATTCTGAAACCAGATTAGATATGTAAGATGGATGATATATACAAAGTGCTATTTTAAGGACCAGGAAGTAGGTTATCGATAGGACTCCTTAGTGTAATGGAAAGGGGCTGGGACTGGGAGTCAGGACACTGGGAATCGATTCTAGTTAGGGCTTTGCCACTAACAATGAGACCTTAGTCAAATCACTTGACCTCTCTTGGTCTTAATTTTTTTTTTCCATTCATAAATTGAGGGCTTTGGAATAGGTGTTCCTATGAAACAAACATTATATTTGAATTCAAAAAACCTAGGCTCAAAACCCAGCACTACCACTTGTTAGCTGGGTGATCTTGGGCAAATCATTTAAAATCTCTGAACCTCAGTTTCCTCATCTGTAAAATTAGGGAGTTGGTCTACTAGACCCTTATTGTCTGTTCCAGGTTTTAAATATAATCTTATAATTTAATTCTCTGAGCCTCAGTTTTCTCAGTTGGTTAAACTAGAGCAGGGTTTTTTTTACCTTTTTTGTGCCCTGGACCCCTTTGTCAGTCTGGTGAAGCCTATAGATCCCTTTCTCAGAATAATTTTTAAAAAATACATAAAACAAAATATACAGGATTACAAAGGATATCAATTATATTGAAATATAGTTATCAAAATAGTTTAAAAAAACAAGTTTATGGACCCCAAGTTAAGAATCCCCCAGACTAGATAATAATCTTTAAGGTTTCTCTCATACCTCTAAAATTTGATGGTTCTAGTTCATGAAATACTCATGGTCCCATTGTTGCCCTTTCTAATTGTTATAAAGTTTTCCCTTGTTCCAGAATCTACCTGTCTTTTATATACTTTCTGCTTTGATTTGAGTTCTGCTGCTTGGAGCAAGAAAGAATGTCTGCTTTTTCTTCTACGTGACAATGTTTTAAATAGCTGAGGTCAACTTTTGTTCTCCCCTGTCTTCTCTGAGCTAAGCATTCCATGTCCTTCCACCTATTTATCGTATTTCTGGTTTTCTAGATCTGTCATGTTGTCCACTGTCCTGGCAAACATGCTTTGGTTTGCCAATGCCCCTTCTAAACTGCACTGCCCTGAAATGGCCACATACTCCCATTATGACATTTATACAGTACAGTAGGACTTTTGCCCTTCTCTGATTTGGATGCTGTTCTTCTATTAATACTATGATTGCATTAGGTTGTTTTTTTTTTTTTAGTAAAGCCCTTTTCCCTTTTTGACTTAATTGGGCTAGAGAGGCTGGCTATGTGGTGTAGTGGAAAGAGGTCTAAACTTCAGGAGTCAGAAGGATTGGGGTAAAATCCCACTTTTGACATTTACTACCTCTTTGATCTGAGCCAAATCCTTAAATATCTCTTAGCCTAGGTTTCTTCCTCTATAAAATGGTACCTCTAGCTCTTACCTCACTTGGTTGTTTTTATAAACCTTATAAAGCATTCTGTACACGTCAGCAATTGTTATAGTTGTTATTGTTATAGTTAACTCTAATAGTTAATATTGTTATAGTCAACTAACATCAACTCGTCTCCCCCAGGTTGTATTTCATGAGCTAGAGTCAGTCCAGAGACTCTTTCATCTTGGAACTGTGTACTTTTTTGCTTAAGTCCCCTCAAATTTCCTTCACTTTGTTGGTGGTAATTAGAAATGCCAAAGCATCTTTAGTCTAGTGGAAAGGCCACTGGATTTGGTCCTTTCTCTGCCACTTACTAACTGTGATCCTGAGCCACAAAGCTTTTGTCAAATTTAGAAAAATTTAACTCTGAATTTATTGCTTCAGTTGTAGATTTCAACTTATAGATCTCATATCATGATATAATTTGACAATATAAGATTAATTCATTATTGTTAAAATGTGTGTCACCTCGTATATGAATCACTGTGCTTTAATTTGGTAACATCTAGTTTATTGTCAAAAATGACTTGACCCCAAGAAATGTCACAGAAGATATCATCAGGGTCACCTCTATTGGGAAAAAGAGTGAGAGCAGGGCAGAGCAGATGGACAACCCACCTGCTCCACGGGTGTTCATGAAATTTTAAGAGTTCCAGAGGAAGGAAAGTCTCCTGGATGTCAAGTAGAGCTTACAGCGAGGATTTATATGAGACTCTCATACACTAGAAGATATGGAGGTGGAGGGAGTGCTAACAAGAGTCTGGGAGGAGCCCCCTTTTTTATCCCTGAGCTGTAAGAAGCTGTCTCACCAAGGAGAGGAGGGGGAGGGAAGAGAGGCATGCTGGGAGGAAGGAAGGCTTCTAGGCATACACATTCCTCCTCCTTGCCTCCCTCTGGGGGTCCATCTCAGGGTCCTGGGGTATGGGTCCCTTTCTTTAAGTTGTTGCCTAGATATTTGATAGAGTAGAGGGAGTCTGGATTCAAATCCATAAATCCTCAATTTGAATCCTGACCTTGTGTTGGGCAAGTTACTTCACCACTAGGCTATGGTTTCCCCCTCTGTAAACCAGAGCAGCTGGAGTAGCTGATGTCAGGCACAGGGCAGGTGCTGAGGATTGGTTGAATTGAATCCTGTTTGATCATGAATCCACTGAAATACGACAGGATGCTTTCATTTGCTGCTTGATTGCATTTTGTAAGAATCTTGGTAAAGGTGTGGGGGAATTACACTTTGTTTAGTTTTGTCATTGTGGTGCCACACAGCTTCTCTGCTTTTTGGTCATGATATTACATTTTCTTAAGCACAGGAGGGGTAGACGTATTTATGAAATCTCTTTACAAGATAAATTTGTGGCAATATGATCACATCCTTAGATTATCACGTCATGAAGTAATCTTATTATTCCTCTCATAGGATAATTCTTCTAAGACCTGAGAAAGAGCCATATTGCTACCTCAGCTGTGTTAAAAAACTTCTCTCCAGGAATTGTTCTTGTGGCAGACTAGGGCCATTTGAGCTGATTTCAGCCATCTTGTTGGCACTTTCTTTGGCTAGAGTGGCTTCCTCAAACTCACCAGCTCTGTTGTGGGAAGTTGGATAGAGTGCTGTTTTTAAAAATTTTACAATGGGTTGGGATAGCTATGAAAATTAAAAGAGATCCCTGGATTGAAATGTGAGGAAGACCTTTAAAGAAGTCAGGTTACTGTTGGTAGATTGCTAGTCAGGAAGACCCTAGTTCAAATGTGACCTAAGATACTGCCTAGCTGTGTGACCCTGGACAAGTCACTTGACCTCTGTCTGCTTAAGTTTCCTCATTTGTAAAATGGGAATAATAATAGCACCTACTTTCCAGGGTCGTTGGGAAGATCAAATGAGTAAACACTTTGAAAACCTTAAAGTGCTATTTAAATACTAGTTGTTATTATCATTAAAAAGAAAAATTTAAGTATTACTTTTGTATTTCCTTTATTCATTAATTCAGCAAGTGTTTATTGAATGCCTGTTACATGCAAAGTACTATGCTAGTTAGGATAGTGAACTGGGTGCCTAAAAAAGAAATGTAAGACATGGTTCTTGCTGTTTGGGCACTTACAGTCTACTTCAGGAGACAAAACATAAACAAAAGAAACAGTTAATGCATGGCCTTATGGTTAGGTGCCACAATGAGTGATACAGATAATAAGTGATACAGGAATTGAGAGAAAAGGGAGGTCCTTGTGGGCTAGTCTGTTTGACCAAGGCCTTGTGAGGGAGGTGGTTTGATCTGGAATTGAAGGAGGAGTAAGATTTTACAGACAACATCATTCTGGGCAGTGGAAGGAGGTGGCTTAGAGAGAGAAACGGCAAGAGCTGTATCTTGGTGTTGGGGGTGATCATGTCTTGTTCTGGTCTGGCGGGAGGGAAGGGCATGGGTCAATAACTTAATTCTGGCTATGGAGATGGTGAAGCAAGAATATATTTAGAATCATGAAACTGGAAGTAGTCGTCTGGGCCAGCCTTTTGACCCAAGTTGACAAGTGAAAGGCCAAAACAAGGTTATCTAGTGTAACAAAATCATTGAGAATCAGTGACTGAACACTGGTGAAAAGATATTTTGCAGAGAAAACTAGGAAGTGCTGATGTCACCACGTGTTCACACATTTCATTATCAACTCTACCTAGTTCCTCCACTGGAACATCATCAGGTAAGAATGGACTTTTCTTTCTCCCTAAGTTGGCCAATCCATACTCCCTTTTCCATCAGTCTGAAACCCACTTTGGTTGTGTGTGTCAGGAGGCCTAGACCTTCTCATGTCCTAGTTGCCTTGGGGGCAGAGGGGACCTCAATTCAGGGTGGTTGTGGTTATTGGCAGAGAGCCAAGTCTGAAGGCCTCCCTTACATCTCCTATAGCTCTGTGGTGAATACTGATGGCCCCAACTCCCTGTCCTGGCGCATCCTTCCTGCAGCCCCCACATAAGCAAGAATACTGGCAGTCTAGCAGCTATTTGTCATTCTGTGTAGGAAACTCACAGGAGGGAAGGAAATCCTCTCAGGACACAAATGTGTCTGCTCCCCTTTCATATGGGAATTCTCCTAAAACCGAAAAGTAGCGTGGGGTGGGTACTGCGAGGTCTTTGAGCAGGTAGACCTCAAGTCAGATCCTACCTCTGACACTGGCTAATCCGAGACAAGTCAGGGGCCTTTCTGAGCTTTGGTTTTCTCCTCTGTAAAATAGGGATAACCCTTGCTTTAGCAATTACCTAACAATGATTGTGAGAGAAGCTATCTGGACTGTGTAGTGCTATGTAAATATGGTGTCTTCTGAGGTCTCTTTCTGCTCTTGATCTCCGATCCTATGTTCTTCTTAGTGTAGGCCCCAGCAGCTCTCTGCACCTAAGTCCCCTGTTAGATGAATGTCCTTGAAGCAGTCTTGCCCTAAGGGAGGTGCTTTCAGAGCTACCCAGATTGCTCTGCTCCCTGCCACCCCTACCCCCCACTTAGTCACCCTCCCCCCCCCCAAATGCTTTAATCTTCCTGTTCTACTGAGAGATGGCTGACAACCAAGAATGATGTGAGCTCCAGGAGGGCTTTACCATGTCTGTTCCTGGACCCTATGGGCAGTGTCTGGTGAAGCCTATGGGCCCATTCTCAGAACGATGCTTCTTTTGTTTTGTTTTGTGTTTTTTGTTTTTTAGGCAATTGGGATTAAGTGACTTGCCCAGGGTCACACAGCTAGTAAGTGTCAAGTGTTTGGTCTGAGGCCGGATTTGAACTCAGGTACTCCTGACTTCAGGGCCGGTGCTCTGTCCTCCGCGCCACCTAGCTGCCCCTAGAACGATGCTTCTAAATGCATAAAATAAAATATATGAGATTACTTAAAGAAACCAATTATTGAAAATTAAAATGAAAAATGGAAAAAAAAAGGTTCATGGACCTTAGGTTAGGAACCCTTAAGAACAAAGTTCTATATACTGAAATATTTTTAAAATTTGTTTACAAGGCAGGGTTCTTTCCCAAATTTTGGCACACTATTCAAGGACTACAACTTATGAATGAAAGCATATAAATTATCAGTTATTAGCAGTTAGGTTAAAATTCTTCCTTTATAAAAGGTGTTGAAAGAAAGAAATGGAAGCCATTTCTAGTTTAGACAGAGAGAATTTTAAAGATTCTATAAAGCAGTGTAGAGTCAGGTTCTAATTTGTTTGAGACAACTAAGAAACCTGTAACTTGGCCTCGTTTCTACCTCTGAGTCTATACCCACTTCTAAAGTCGGTAAGTGTTCTATGACCCTTCAGACTGCAAACCAAAGCGAGTCTCTCGTTGTTGTTGATACCAGTAATGACGTTAATTCTTCTCTCATTCCCCCAGCCACAGCTTGGTGTAAATTGAGGTCTTCCTGACTTTCGTTGTCTGTTGCATTCAGGTCAGAGCTCCTGTGATCCAGCGTGTAAGAAACAGCAGAGGAAAATCAGGACACGTTTCAAATCTGATCAAACGTCTGAATGGGACTCAGGCTTCACTGCCATCTACTTAAAGACTTTATTTTAGGATTGCAAGTCTGTTCAGCGGATCAGTTTTGAAATAAGCCTTGGAATAAATTGAGATTACACTGACAGATTCACATAATGAATTGAATCAGTTAATGTACCATACAGACTGTATAGTGTCGTAATGTAACTCATCTCTTTGAAGCTTGAGTGATCCCAGGTTTGAAACAGCCCTCTTCTGATGAGCCAAAGCCATCATTGTTCATTGTTGGTTCCAAATACACGCAGTGGCTTGTCCAAGGAACGTAACCCAGTGTTGCTTGAGAAAGACAGATGCCAACGGTACAATGGCAGAGAGTAGGGATCTACGTTAAAGCGAGTATTTCTTATGATGCTTCTTCTCTTCATTGTTGCCTGAAGTTTTCCCACATTTTTCTAATATATTTTCTAGAATCTGAGACAGAAGAGACCTCAGAGCCTTCCAGTTTCAGTCTATAACTGAGCAGGAGTCTCCTCCACAATGTCCCTTACAAATAGTTATTTACCTTAGAGGAATAGAAAGAAAATGGGAGGAGGACTTGGGAAGGAGGAGTTTTAAGGGAGATCTCTTGGGAAGAAGGGATGTATGTCACTATTTATTGATTTGACTACTGCTGATTAGATGGAATTGGCTTATGAAGATAAACAATTTTAATTGCTATTTATTTAGTATCTGTGCTCACTTACCTGTGACAAGTATAGTGAAAGTTTGGCTGAGAAGACGTAAGCCAACCAGGTAGCCTTTGGGTATTTAAAAGTGAAACTAGAAGGACAAAGACCCAAAGAAAAATGAAAAAGATCTGTTGAAATTCTATACCAGACTATTTTCTCCATCACTTACGGTGGAGCCGTATATTTATCTCAATAGCCTCATCCCCAGGGTGATGCATAAGGAAGCAGAAATAGTACTAAAGCAAACAGAGATGACAGAAGTAGTTGCACTAGACTATAGTGACCTCTGTGCTGGAGGTCATAGAATTTTGAGTCTGTTGATATATGAAAGAAAAGACATTAAACCCTTGGCAAAAAATCGTAAGCCTTGTTCTTAGCCAAAAAAAAAAATTAATGACAGCTGAGAAAATATCAATAACTATGACCTCTTATGACTGCCTTTCCACCTCTTAAAATTTTTTTATGAGAGTAATCTACACACTTCAAGGGAACTCTTGATGAAAATATGAACAGACTTTCTTTTTTTGTTTTGTTTTTGATGAGGCAATTGGGGGTTAAGTGACTTGCCCAGGATCACACAGCTAGTTACTGTTAAGTGTCTGAGGCCTGATTTGGACTAAGGTCCTCCTGACTCCAGGGCTGGTGCTCCATCCACTGCGCCACCTAGCTGCCCCTCAGGTTTTCTTTTACAAATTATGTTTTACAAGAGATTGCAATTGATTGCTTTGTTTTTGCCATAGCACAGTGCCTGGCACATAGGTGATTAATAATAATAATAATAATAGTAACTAGCATTTATATAGCACTTTGCACTTTATAAATACTATATCATTCGATTCTCACAGCAACTCTGTGAGATATATACTATTATGATCCCCATTTTACAGATGATGAAACTGAGGCACACAGAAGTTAGGTGGTTTACCTAGGGTCACTTAGCTAGTAAGTATCTGAGTCAGTATTTAAGTCCAGATCAAATACTATTCACTGTGCCACCTGTCTCAGGTTAATAATTGCTTAGTGAGTTGAATTTAATTGGAAGCATTAGATTCCTGTGAACTTACTTTTTGTTGGCTACCAAAAACATTTTATATGGTAGACTAAGATGCCACCTTAAAGGCTCTCATGCATATCTTTAAGGTCGTACAAAATTCCTTGAAAGAAGGAATAAATCATTTTATTTGACAGACCTCTGAGTAGTAATATCAAGCAGGATCAATTTATCTTCAAAACCGTTTGTTGCTGTCATAGCGGATGTCTAGTAGAGAGTCTGAATGGCAGATGGATTCTTAGTAGAGGGTGAGATCCTTCAGCTAAGCCTATTTGTGGCTGACCTTATGTTGACTGCATCAGGTGAATATTGCAGAGTCTTCTAAATGGTAACCACAGTCTCTCAAAAGAGTTCGATTTAACTGTCCACAGTTTGCAAACCAAGTGGATGAAAAATGCCTTTTTGTCCCGACTGCAGTATACTGGTAGATGATCCATTGGTATGTATATTTTGGGCAGGTACTGTGGATGAGGCGCTTGGCACCAGTGCCTGGCACATAGTAAGTGTTTAATCAGTGTTGATTGATTGATAAAGAATGAACTGAATCTAGGACCGAATAGGAGGACAAGTGCAAGTTTTGAGAAATTGCAGAGCACTTTTGAAGGTATCAAGCATCTTCTTGAAACAGAAATTTCATTGTTTTAATATTAATATTCTTCCAGTGGTCAATAGTGATACTTAAGTCTCCGAAGAACTCAAGTTGTGAGTCACCTAACTATGGAGTGGCACAGGATGGACGTGAGCGGGCTGTAATATATTGCTCGTGAGGCTGTTGTTAGCTGTCAGCCCAGTGCCTGATGTATAGTAAGTGATTAGTAAATGCTTTGTTGAGTGATCAGGGAAATATGTGACTAGAAAAGAGGTGACACTGCCATAGGAGAACAAGGGATAATGGCTGAGCGGCTTGTGTGCTCCTTTGGTCTCCAGACATTGCCCATATCAATGAGATCACAGGTCCATTTAAGCATAGAGATTCCCTACAGCCCTGAAATATTGGATTGAGCCAGATTGTATTATTCCTTAATGTTCCAAGGGTCTGTGTGGGTATTTTCTCCATTGAAGTAGATCGCAAGCCCTCCACATCTTAGGAAGTGGTCTGCATGAGTTTCTGTGGTTTAAACTTTTCCGAGGATGAGCCTTTCTGTACTTAGGCTGATTCTTAGATAGTCAGTAGTCAGTGCATGTTTATTAAATGTCTGCTGTGCCAGGCACTGTGCCAAGTGCTGGGTACACAAATGAGAAAAAGAAAGACAGCTCCTGCCCTTGTGGAGTTAAGCCCAAACAGAGCAGCTGGTGGGAAATGAAGTTAGAAATTCCGAGCCCACTGTAAAGGGTGGCATCGGGGAGGAGTTTTTTGCATCCCCCTCTAGCCCTCTAGAGGGGAGAGGCAACTGAGGGTACTGAAGGGGTGTTGAGTACCAAAGGTGAAGCAATCACCATAAATATAGGATTTCTGGTGATGAGCTTATCCTGGGAGAAAGCATGAGGCATGTGAAGTAGAAACCAAGCAGAACAGCTGGTAGAGGGGATAAATGGTGATATACCAGCTCAATACTTGAATCCTTTCCAGCTTGGTAGTATCTACCAGAGGCTTGAACTCCGTTTTTGTAACCTTGAGAATCCAAGGTCATCTCACATCATGATAAGACATTGGGTTAGAACTTTAGCAGAAGTAGATGTATTCTTATATATGGTCTGTGTGAAGGGTTGTATTTGCTCCAACTACTTCTCTGCATTCCTCCATGCAAATTTTAAATTTCTTTGTTAAGTATGGGCTTTTAAAGCATTTTCTATTATATTTTTCACAAGAAGCAAAAAATGTTAAAAATGGCTCGACCCAGTATTATATCCTTATGTTCTTTTGCTGGAATCTTGTTCGGAATCAGATTTGACCTCGTGATGTCAACCTCACTTACCATACCCTTCCTTTGTCCCTTTTCCTCTTCCTCCAGAAGTTCCAGGATGATTGGTGTAGTCAACATGTGTGTCAGGTTTGATAGCACATTGCTCCAAGTCTCTAAGTGGCTTTGAGGGTGCCACTCCTTTAATTAGAGAAGACCTGGGTGTTATCACCTATATGCAGTTTCTGATCCTTTTGTTTAGAGATAGCAAAAGATCTACCCACACATAGCTTTTTTCACTTTTTTTTTTCCCTTGGGGAAAAAGTGTTATTAATTTTCTAAGATGTTGGTCTTTTGCCCTCTTGGCCAAGAGCAGATATTGATAGAAGGCTCATATGTTAAACTGTGACAAGTCACTTAATAAAGCACAGATCTACCCAAATGGCTCCTTCAGAGTAAGCTTACTAACCTAAAACTTAGTGGTTTCACTAAAGGATTTCAGGCCGGCTGCCCCTCAGACTTGAGTGTTCTAAAAACAGCAACAAAGTCTTATTAATAAATGTACGGCTCTCAGTGCTCATAAGGTGCCATTGAAAATGGATAATGCTGAATAGTCTAATGGATTTTTAAAAGCACAGTAAGCTTCAGACACTGCTAAATCAATAAATGTAACAGCCACTTAAGTGTATGTATTACATAATATTTGGTTAATTATATTATAACAATTCTTTCCAAATAGTTTTTAAAATGGAATGCTAAAAATAAACAGAAGTACTTGATGTAAAAAAAGAAATTGACAGAAGAATACAGATTTATATTATGTATTTTTCAACAGCAAATTGTGCAATTTGGTATTAGAAATAGCCAGCCACATACCTCATTTTATGAACCATCAAATATTATATTTCAGAAGCGCTTGTGTTTGAACGTTGGTCATAAAAATAAATAGCTAGGTTTAGTGTTACAGAATTGTTCATCTATTCTTGAATCTAATAAAAGCCCATTTTGCATTTTTTGGTAATGACTTCCTATAGCAGAGCTGATCCATGTCTGCTAAGGCATGAAGTCATATATGTGCTGCACATATGGAGCTGATTTCTTTTTGAAACCTTTTTTAAGCTGAAAAAAATCACAAAGTCGATGATGGAAAAGCTTTGGCAGGAACTATCTACATTGTCTAGGTTTTCTCAGACTCAGGAAGGTGATGAGATCAAAAGGCTCATAACTGCTGCAAAACTTGTGTTTTATGTTGTGTAGAAAAAAACAGCAACTGGAGCAATAAACTTTGGTGTGCTCCTAGTGATGACAGAAGCATCAGCATCTGTAGGCCTTAGGAAGGAAATGCTGACTTGATTCCTAGAATAACAGTATCCTTAGATGTGTCTGTAAAGGCATTTAGGAACAAGCATTTATTAAGCACCTACAATATGCCAGGCATTGTGCTAAGCACTTTTTTTTTTACAAATATTATCTCATTTGATTCTCACAACAACCCCTGGAGATAGTGCTATTATCGTCATCATTGTACAGATGAGGAAACTAAGGCAGACAGGCGAAGTGACTTGCCCAGGGTCACTGAGCTTGTGTTTGAGGTCAAATTTGAACATAAGTCTTTCTGACTCCAGGCCCAGTGCGCTATCCCTGGTGCCACTTGATGGGCTGGCATTTAGTCCAAATGTAATGTACATGGCCAGAGAGATCCAGGTTATTGAGTTTCTCCTCAAATCAAGGAGTTTCTCCTTGATTGCTAGAGATTTTCAAGGATTCTGGAAAACTCTGCTAGTTTCTCATATCTGATACCATTTTAAGAAAATAATTCAGGATCTGAGGTTTTTCTTTATTAATGCAGGAAACGTGAACTGGAAAAATGCAGGCTTGGCAAACATGGAGAAGGGTATTTAGTAACATTATTTACTATTAAAGCTTTTCTTTATCAGGGACTGAGTTTGCTATTGTATGAAAAGCCTTGTGATGTACTAAGAGTAAGACAAAGGTTGGACATTGGCAGTAACTAATGTGATTTTTAATGTAGCTGAACCTAATAATACATTTCTGAGTACATGTCTAGCCTGGTTGAAACTATCTACATTCAGTATTAGCTTTGACCATGAATAGCATTTCAAAACTTTATAGGTAGTTATTTTATTTTGACTTGCTTTTTTGATTTTCCAAAGTCAACATTTTTCAAATCAGTAGAGCAACATACATACATTTTATAGCTTGGCCTGGTAACTCCAGTATTTACATTGCATCCAGAAGAGCTTGTTATTTTAGTAGATTAACAGAAAATTTGAGATGGAAGGAAATTGGTTTTTGGTTATTAGGAAAAATAACGTGAACCACAGCCTGTATATTTTGTGATATCTCCACCAGTGATTTAACATAATATTTTTTACTTTCTATTTTCTGGGTGTCTCCATGCTTTGACCTTTTAGTGTAATGAGAACCAGACTCCATCATACATTGCTCTTGATAATCTGTTTTCATGTGTAGCTCTCCCTAATTGTTCTGTATTGTGCACTGTCTAACCTAGTAGAATTTTAGTGCATGAACTCCTTGAATCATAAATTTGGTTTGAATCTTTTTCTTAAGAACTGGTTCCTCTCTTAGTTGATTGAACTGTTACTGCTTTTATTCCTAGCTGCTTAAAATCAAGGGGAGCTTCCAGATAATTGTATGTTTTGGCAAGAAGGTGGTGGAAAGGAAGGCTGTATGAATTGGGTAAATCTATATATTATCTCAAAGTGACAATGTGACAAAATTAAAAATTGATATCTATCTAAAATTAAAATACCATATTTTGTGATAAATACTTAGAAGTAAAGACTGTGAATTTTTTTTTTTAAATAAAGGTAATAGATTTTCTGGAGAAGTAAATCCTTTTTGCTTTTGTATAAAATTTTTGGCTTTGAAGTTTGATCATAATCTTTTTCTTCATTGCATTTAGGCAGTGACTAAACCAATGTTCTCCCTCCTATTTCAGGGGAGGCTTAGCAGAAATATTTAGGAAAAGCTCTTCCCAACAATAAATAATTGATCTCATGGTGCATGTTTTTATACATTGTTAGAATCAAAAATAGTTTTAGATAATGGAATTCAATTACATTTTGCTTCTTTATTTTAGTGATGATTGATGAAATGGACACATTCATTGTTGGATAATAACCTTGTATTGCTTGCTTTTCTTAGATTTTAACGTTTGAGACCAAAAATCCTACTGAACTTGCAGAACGTTTGCGGTCTGTGTGTGGGAATCAGAGCAATGCCTATGCCCGCCTGCTTGAATACCGTCTGAACGCCCTTCGAGGACTGTGGAATGCTCAGCGCCAGCTGGCTTTGGAAGAGCAGCATGAAAGGGAAAATTCAGGTGATGAAGAAACTTTGGCTCTGCTCAAACGCCAGGGCTTGTTACAGCAGCCCGAGCAAGCACCGTTCACATCGCGAATGGGGCTCCTGCTGGTTTTTCCTCTGCTTCAGTCCCAGAGTAGAACAGACCCATCTCTCTGTAACATCACAGCAGAGGTGCTGTTGAATTGCCTTCGAGACTGCCAGCCCTTGAGCTTGACTAAGGAGCCAGTTGACTGTCTGAACGGAATTGAGGCTCTGCTCTGCTCTTGGCTAGAGGAGACATCTGCCACTGGCCAGTGTGTTCCACGTAAGCAAAAGGAGAATGCTGCTGCTGCTCTTGTAGCCTTGGCTTGTGCAAGGTAAGGGAAAAATAATTATCATCCTGATAGCTCCCATTTAGGCAGTGTTTTTCAGTTTACAATTCACTTACAGAACTCACTGCTTGCTTTAATTGCTTTAATGACTGCTGATAACTGGATCAGGTTAGAGTGATGACTGATAGGTCTTGTAGCAAAAACTTTGTTTGCTTGTGTTTTAAGACAGTGCATCTAAGTGGGAAACCAGCACTTACCAATATTCACTCATTCTAGGTGAATTATATTTTATGCCAGATGATTAGCAAAGTGCTGTTATTTACATATCTACCTGGTAGATGGCCAAACATTTTTGAGTTCTCCTATAATTTTTTTATATTCATTTGCAAGAGTAAATTAGCAACGTAGAGGTGGTTTGTTTGAACCCCCTTATTTGTTTGATCTTTATATGTGACATTCAAGGCTAGAGCTTCATCCAGGTCATGCCCTAACTATTCGTGCTCCTCAAGGCTCTCCTCTTCTGTCCTGTCCCCTTCCCTCTTCTCCTTCCCTCCTTTTATTCTGTTTTGTTTGGTGGTATCGTAAGCTCCCGTGGATTCAATTATCATCTCTTTGTGCAGGTTTCTAGAATCTGTTTGCCCAGACTTAATCTGTCTCCTGTCCTCCAGTCTCACATCTCCACCTGTCTGTTGAACACTTGAACTGGATGTCTGGTAGATGTCTTGAACTCAACATGTCAAAAATTGAACTTTCTCATCCTGCAAACCCTCTGCTCTTCCTAACTTCCCTGTTACTTTTGAGAGCAGAAGCATCCTCTTAGTCACCTGTGCTCAGACCATGGGTAATAAGGGTGGCTCTTTGCTCTCTCCCACCCCCCGTGTCCGTATAGTTGCCAGATCTTGTCCGTTTAGCTCCCTGTTGTCTCTTGTGTTGCCTTCTCTCCTTTCCCTGCCACCCTGAGCCAGGCCCTTGTCTCCTCACACCTGAACTCTTGCAAGAGCCTTTTGGTTGATTCTTAACACTTAAACAAAACCATCATAAAAGCACATATGTATTTTATATTTAAAGTGATTGCAAATAAAGTATTAGGGTTTTCATAAAGCAGGATTTGAAAGTTCAAACTAATTTTTTTTATTTGGAGTTCTTTACTTTGTACCACTTCTCGTACGTCTTCCTTGGTTTCCCTGAATTCATCATCTTCAATAATCTTTATAGTACAGTGATATTCTAATACATCCATATACCATAAATTGTTTGGCCATTCTCTCGTCACGTGTTACATGGTCTATTTCCAATAAATATTCCTGCTATAAATATCTTGCACACTTGGTCTCTTTTTGCTGTCCTCAGCCTTGTTGATCACAAAGATACAAATCCATGATCTGAAATCACAAGATCAAAGGGTATGAAAAGTATAGTGACTTTTTAGTAGCAAGATCCATGCTGGCATTTCTGGAAGACTCTGATGTTCCCAGCTGAAGTTTCTTTTTCCATTTCTCACTCTCATGGAAAGAATCTTCTGTTGATGATATCAACATCTGATTGCTTCTTACTATTTTCTAAGTCATTTTGGCCATGTAAAATTCAAAGTTGACCTTCAATGGCTAAAATTTAAATTATTTTTAAAGCAAAATAGGACCAGCAGTTATTTTCAGTTTTGTCACTTTGAACAAACTGTCATAGCTTAGTTTTAAGCCCTAAGGGAGTACATGCAATTGTAGAAACCTTGTAAATGGTTCATTGCTGAGATCTGCTCAGGTGGTCTCTCTCTGTTGCTCAGTCTCTCTATTGAGGCTATCAGATGTAAGAGAAGGAACAGAAAGCTGGACAGACGATGGGTCTGATCACATCTAGCATTTAATAATGATATATAATGATGGTGCTTTTTTAAAAAAAACTTTTTAAAGTGCTTTTTATCTCACTTTATCTTCACAGAGCCTTACTGAGGGACATAGACCAAGAATGATTATTGTCCATATTTGACAGGTGTAATGAACTAAAGCCAGGAAGGTACTCAACAAGCGTTTGTTGAGCGCCACCTTGTGCTTAATTAACACTGAGCTGAAGTGCCAGAGATACAAAGACAAAAGTAAAAACAGTCTCTTCCCCTGAAGGAGCTCCCATTCTCATGGGGAGATCACACTTCCTTATGTAATTATGTACAGAATATCTACAGAGTGAGTAGAAGATAGTTTTGGGTAGACAATGTGCTAGTAACTGGGACCGTAAGGAAAGACTTCTTTAGAAGAGCTGACCAGGGATTCCAAGAGGTGGGAGTGAGAGGAGTGTTCAGTCCAGGTATGGGGGACAGCCAGTACAGAGGTTCAGAGATGGAACCATCTTATCTGTGGAACAGCAGATAGGCCAGTATTGGCTAGATCACAGTGTGTACAAAGAGGAGTAGTGTGTAAAAAGATTGAAAAGGTAGGAAGGGACCCAGTTATGTGGAGTTTTAAATGACAAACAGAGTTTCTATTTGGCCCTAGAGGTAATGGAGTCCCTGGAGTAGGAGGGGGTGACCTCGTCAGACCTATGTCAGCTTTGTAGAGGATGGCTTGCAGTGGAGAGAGTCTTGAGGCAGGCAAACAGTAATTACAGTTAGAGGCGATAAGGGCCTGAACTAGGATGGTGGTACCATGAATGGAGAGAAAGAAATGTATATGAGAGATAGTGTAGAGGTAGAGACAAGACTTGGCAATTATGTTGTGTGTGGTGAGAGAGGAGCTGAGAATGATAGCAAGGCTGTGGACGTGGGGACCTAGAAGGATGTTGGTGCCTTACAGTCATAATGGGGAGTTTTGGAAAAGGATTGGTTTTGGGTGGGGGGGAAAGATGATGAGTTTTGTTATGAGTTGAGTTTGAGATACCTACAACACGCCCTATTTCGTGACTGAAGTTAGTGACTAAAGGTCAGGGAGAGGCTAGTGTTCTCTGTATCTGGTCATCTGCCTAGACGTGGTAATTGAACCCTGGGGAGCTGACTAGGTAAGCAAGTGAGACAATGGAGGGAGAAGAGAGGAGCGGGACAGAGCTTGGGGGACACCTGTAACAGTGGGCATGATATAGGTGATTAATCAGCAAAGGAGATGGAGAAGAATCAGTCAACAAGTAGGAGAACCAGAAGAGAACCATGTCATGAAAATCTAGAGAGGAGAGAGCACCTAGGAAAGAAGGTGATCAGGAGTGTGTGTCAAAGGCTGCAGAGAGCTCAAGAAGGAGGAGGATGGAGAAAAGGCCATTAGTTTTATTGATTAAGATATTATTGGAATTTTTGGAGAAAGATGTTCTAGTTGAATGATGAGGTTGGAAGCCAAAGTGCAGGGAGTGAAAAACAAAGTCAGAGAAGTGGAGATGCTGAGGAAGAGAGGATACAGGACGAGAGCTGGCAGGGATAGTGGGTTCTAATGAGGATATTTCAAAGACAGGCGAGACTAGGCAGCAAGGAAGAAACCAGTGGGGAGTGAGTAACCAAGGCGATGATAGTGGGGACAGTCTGCTGGAGAAGATGAGAGAACTGGGTCAGGGCTTATGCAGAGGCATCGGTTTTGGTGAAGGAGAAGGGGCACCTCTCCATCAGAGACGTGTGGAAGGAAGTGATGGAAGATCAGTCAAGGGCTTGTGAGATGAAGAAGATGGGAGAAAAGGGAGCCCTTGGCAATTGGCCTCATTTTTTTCAGTAAAGTATGAAGAGGGGGAAAAAAGGGTTTGGAACAATTGTTGTGGAGAGTGGGGTAGAGAATCCATTAGGGAGAAGTAAAAGGATGATTTTGCTGCAGTGAGAGTCCAGATCATCAGATTCTCACAGTGTCAGAAGACCATTAATTTAGATCCGATGTTGGAGACCAGTTCATTCAACTTTGTCCATTTGCAAAGGGGTAAACTGACACCCAGAGAGTTGAAGTGACTTACTCAGAGTCACCCAGCTAAGTGAGGCAAGGCAACAGCACGTGAGAAAACAACTGAAACCTGCTCAGCTTTTAATAGGCTGTAGTTATCAAGCCATCTTGCCTCATATTCTGATGTATTTCTATTACTTTTTCAGGGGATCATTGAAAACCTTTGTACATACAGTCCATCTATTACAGAAACAGACAGATCTGGGGTCTCTGCCGGTAGCTGATGTACTCTACAGGTAAGCCTCTATTTAAAAATGGCCTATATGTTTAAGATTTCTTTAAAAGCGAGATTTTACCACCCTCAATGACAAATATTAAGGTAAAAACTGTCCAGTTACATTTTGAAGAAATATCATGATCAAATTCTTATTGTGTCAAAATGTTGTTCATCACCAGTTCTACTTTCTTTGAAAATTTTTTTGTACTTTGTACTTTGGGGCAAATTTGAGAATGTCTGATCTTCTGTTCAGATGTCTTGAGTTGTTTTTTCAGATGACAGGCTTTTGTCTTCTTATTGGAATGAAGAACTTGAATGTCTTCCCTCTTTTATAGGTTGCTACTTTTGGAAGGAGGTCCCGGATCACCATCCTGTTTACTTGGGGGCAAGCACATGGTTTCTTGGGGATATGAAGATATGCTACCAGCACCAGATGGTAACACTGGTTCCAGTGCTGAAAATAAAGGTACTTTGGGTTTGGGGCAGGTGAACAACATAAGGGGAGGTGAGAATGATTTACATGTAACTCTGTGTTTAGGGTCTTCATAATTTTGCAAGGTTCTCGTAATTTTATGTTGGTTACTTTTATTGTCAAAAGTATAGACCCTGATAGTGTATGAGAACAGAACACAAGCAGTTTTATTGTTACAAAGCATATCTGAAACACTTAACGTATTCCTTAAAAAATACTCATGGATATTTGAATCTGGTCTCAGTTGCCCAATGCAGTAAATGTTGGAGATGGGAGAAGAGATCATCAAGCCTTGTTTTCTTTTTTTAGTGCATGATGAAAAGGCACCTGAGGCCTAAAAAGGCAGCCAATGAAGTGGGGAGAGAAGGAGGAGAATTCTTGTGCATCCTGAATTAGAGTGCATTTGTTGAGTTACCCAGTGTGCTAGGTCAGGCCATTGTGCATGCAGAATTTCTGACCCATTGAGCTAAAAGAAGCCCTTATCATTTTCTAGATGGAGAAACTGAAACTATCTTATTGAAGATTTGAAAAAGAAAGTTTCTTCTGTGCTAGGAGGAAAATCCTAACAGTCTCTTTCCCAGTTACTTCAGGAGCACTCAGTTGGCCCAAACTTGGGTGTACCCAGGAATCTTTAGAGTGGATTTGAACTCTTTCTACCTTTCTGGACTCTCCTCCATTGTTCCTATGGTATCAAGTTGTATAACTATGAAGTAGTCCTTGAGCAAATGATTACATTGGGGGCAGAACTTAGGCTTGGAGAAAGGAATAGTGAGAACTGTTTCAAAGTGGGATGGCTTCCTTGGGAGTCAGTGGGCTCCCCATCCTCGGGGGTCTCCAGACCCAGGCTGGAGGGGCCCTTAGCAAGGATGTTGTCGAGGGTTCAGTCTTGAGTTGGATTAGAGAGCCTTTCAGATCTCTTTCAGCTCCGATCTTCTATGATTCTGTAGCCCACAAAAGCCTGCTTAGTAACTGGGGTGATGGGATGCTATGGGAATACAGAATTATTATATTTAGCATTTTAAAATCATTATTAAAGATAGCAAGACTTGTATTCTGTAAGGTTTACAAAGGACTTTCTGTCCAGCCTGTGTAGTGCAGATATTATTATCACCATGTTAGAGATAAGGAAAGAGCCTCAGAGAGGTGAAGTGACTTGTCCAGAGTCATATACCTCCAAAATGCGAGGCCTGGAGTTAGAACTCAGGTGTCTTCTCAATCCAGGCTCAGTTCTCTTCCTGGCACAGCACGCTGTCTCCAGAACAGTTTTCCTCTACGTTCATATGAAATTAAAGCCCTTAAGGATGAGTTGACTGTTCCTGTCCTGTAGTGTGAGGAAGTCAAACCCTGTAACCAGAAGACCTGGGTGTTGGTGCTGCAGCTGACACATGCTGGCTGGGTGATCATGGGCAGGTCCCTTGGCCTTTCTGTGCTTCAGGCAGCTCTTTAGAGCCTGAAGTCACAGATAAGTTGCCTTTGGCCTCTATCAGTGGAGGACGTTTCCACATCAGGAAGAGATTATGAGCAGGTGAGATCATGAGTTGGAATTAAGCAGCAGCAGCAACAACAGAGCTCCTGCACTAGTTATACCTGTGCAGGGCATTTTAATTTCTTTTTCCAAAAACTTCTGTGCCCTTATGGACAGCATGGTGAAATAAGAGACTGAATGATATTGTGATGGGGGAGATCTGCACTGTTGATGCAAAGAATGGCAAGGGTTGGCTCGGTCTTCAGCGGACTGCCAACCCTGTCCTAGTCAACATCTTTTATGAATGACATGGATGGAGACATATTAGGGATGCAACCCAAGCTGGAAGAGAGATAGCCAGTGTAACACACCCGACCTGATCAATCCCCTTAACTATGGGCTGCATTATTGGGCCCAAGCTGGCTAGATGACTTTAAACAGAGATGAGCTCACTTAATTAGCTTAAGTGGCATGCAGCGGCCCAGGCTTGCCAGTGTTTTGTGTGGGAAAATCCTGGGATGTTTTGTTGACCATAAGTTTTATATGCACTGACTGTATGATTAGGCTGACTAAAAAAAAAAAAGGTGTCACCATTTTAGGACTCTGGTTAGATCGGAAGGATTGAGGGTCTGGGTGCCATGTTTTATGAGGGACAATGAATGACAAACTAGAGTCTCATCAAGGACCTGGGCTTTTTTAGCCTGGATAAAGACAAAAGGGAGAATCAAATAGGTATTGTCAAATATTGGAAGAGGGTTTAGATTTGTTCTGTGTTCTGAGTGATACAAATTAGAGAGGCAGATTTTTGGATCAGCATTAGGTTCTGAGAAGCCTTCTAAGTATCGGAGCTGTCCAACAACAGAACGAGCTGGCCTCATGGTGTGGTGAGCTCTCTTTCCACAAGGCTGTGTGCCCGGGGTGCTATGGAAAGCAGGCTCCAAGGCACATTTTTCTCTTGAGTTCTGGCCTCTCTTTTCTCTTCTTCTTCCTGTCCTCCTTACATCCAGTCTTCCCAGAGCCCTTGTCTTTTCTCTCCCCTTCCCCCAATCAGAACAGTCTGGGAAACAATCTCATTGACCACCTCTTCCCCTTCTGAGGGTCTTTTCTCTAGTTAGGAAGTGAAAGGCAGTGGGATGGAGTGGGCCCGAAGGATGTGAGCTTGAACTGCACTTCGGCTGCTTGTTCCCTTTGGGAAAATAGCTTCCCCTGCACAGGCCTCAACTTCTCTTTCTTTAAGATGACAGGGTTGGATTGGGTGATTTCTAAGGTGCATTCTGCTTCTAAAGTCTCTGATCCTCAAGACTTTTCCACTGTGAAAGTAATCATCAGCAGGACAGGGCAGGGTGGCGTTGGCTATTTGGCATCAGGGGCCCCTCTCAGGATCTCTGAAATCACATATTCCAATTCTGGGTTTAAGACTAAACAAGTTTATCCCACTCCTATAAATTTCAGAAGTCAGGAGTGCTTCAGAAGAGATCGTATTAGTACTGCATGTACGCACATACTTAACCTCTCTCCATCCTCCAGTAACTAGCCACGTTTTCTATGTTTGCTTTTTGCCTTGTGTATCTCCTTCTTGGACAGCCATTCTGAAATACCATCAGTCAGTAAACAAGCATTTATTACCATTTACTACAAGACAAGCACTGCGCAAAGTGTTGGATACAAAGACCATACCAGTCCCTGCCCTCAAGAAGCTTACATTCAAACAGGGGAGACACCATGTAAATAACTGGGTATATACAAGATACATAAAGTAGAGGAAAGGTCATCTGAGAGGCAATAGCACTGAAGGGACCAGGAAGGTCTCCTGAGCAGGGAATGTTTTATCTCTTAGTGGAAAGCAATCTTTCACATAATCCCAGGGTTGGAAGGGAACCCGGAAGTCGAGTCCAAGGGTCAGCAAACTATAGCCTTTGGCTGAAATCCTGCCCACCACCTGTTTTTGTATGGCTCTGGAGCAAGGAGTATTTTTTAAAAATGTCTTTAAATAAAGTTTTATAGTATTAAAAATTGGTAAAACCATTTTTACGTTGTAGGCTGCACAAAAACAGGCAGTGGCAGGATTTGGCCCTTGGGTAAGAATTCTGTCTACACCATCTCAAGAGAGGGGCATCCAGCCTCTGTTCAAGCCAGTGACAGGAGGACTCATCCCTTTGACCTTTGGGCCATTCTGATTATTAGGAGATTTTCTTCACATTAAGCCTAAATTTGCTCTTTGCATCTTCCACATCTCTTCCTTCAAGCCAAAGACAGCCAATTTAATTCAGTTTCTACACAGTACCCCCTTAAATGCAAGAAGACAGCTGTCACGGTGAACCTTCTTCCCGACCTCGCCTCACCTCTCCAAGCGTTCTCTCTTTCCAGGCTGATCAGCTCCAGTTCTCTCTACAGAGCCTCGTGTTTCACATAGAGTGACTTTGTCTTTGGGAGCCCACAATTTAAAATCTCTTAATCTGTTAAGATACTTGAATTTAAGAAGATATGTGTGTGAAGATATATACATAATTATAATAATTATAAATCTACACACAGACACACATTTATTTACTTACTCTGTTTGTTTGCTTTATTATTTATTTATTTATTTCAGATGCTGATTTGGGGCGGTGCCTTACAGCAGATGGTCTTTACCTGTATACCACTAACTCTGTTGGTAGAGGAGTAAGCAAATTGGGATCTGGATTACATGGTACTTTACGGTAAGCTGTGTTAAATTTGTTAGATGTTTTTGTTGGAGTATTTCCTTTTTTATAAATCTCCGTGAAAGGGAATTTTGGGTAGTCAGACTGAAGAAACTTGCTTTATATTAATAACAAAATTGCCCTTCTAAATTGAGAACTAAATAATCCCTCTTTCACTGCCATTTTCTTTTTCATTTAATCTTTCCCTTGTCTTGAGTTTTTAAAAGATAGATTTTGACCTTTGACCTAGTATGGAAGCCACAGAATCTTGTGCTCCAGCCAGAAACTGCTTCAGGTTTATATTTCTGAAACTATGTCAGTAACTTCTTTGTTGCTAAATAAAAAAAAATTTTATGGTTAAATATTTACATACACTTAGCTTGGAGATTGAACAAGTAGTGTTTCTCCATTAACAGTCTATAAATTTTAATCCCTGCAATGGAAATAAAAAGTGAGATTCTATCACTGATTTCTTTAGATTTTTTTAAAAGATATTTTTTCATCTGTTGTTAATTGTGCAGAATTTTTGTTTGCTATACAAGTTGTCCATCAAAAAAATGAATATTATTTATTTCTCTTTACTTCAGAGATTCTGCATACTTTAAGAATCACTGCTGTTAGTATTAGTAAGTCAGAAATACTGCTTGTATTTGATAATTTTTGTAATCACAACTTATTAAACATGCACGCACTGTTCTCTTGCAGAGGTTTTGTTTATTGCCGTAATGATGAGCTGGAGCCAGGATGGGTTGCTTTCGGCAATGGCAGTCTTCTTCATCGGCCTGTCTCTTTTGATAATAAACCTCATTCCCTTTTCCAGGTCATTGACCAGAATACTCTTCAGGTAAAATAAAATAATAGTGCTTTGGGGGATGTTTAAAAAAGTTATTATAAAATATGTAACTTCTCATTATAAGGAATATCACTTGAACATATATTCAAATAAAAACCTAGCTGAACATACAAATAATGCCTTCTCATTTTCTTCCTCTTCATTACCTTCACATCTCTTTGCCCAGTTACATATGTCTAAATGTATTTCTTTCTTTTTTTTAATATAAATTTATTTATTTTTAATTTTCAATATTCACTTCCACAAGTTTTTGAGTTCCAAATTTCTCCCCCCTCCCCCCACCCCAAGATGGCATGCATTCTGAATACCCCTTCCCCTGGTCTGTCTTCTCTTCTACCTCTCCCCCCTCCCTTCTCTTATCCCCTTCCCCTTCTATTTTCCTGTAGAGCAGGATAGACTTCTGTACCCCATTTCCTGTATTTCTTATTTCCCAGTTGCATGTGAAAACATTTTTTTAAAAACAAAAACAAACATGTGTTTTTAAAACTTTGAGTTCCAAATTTTCTCCCTTCCTCCCTCCCCACCTACCCTCATTGAAAAGGCAAGCAACTCAATATAGGTTATACATGTGTAGTTATGCAAAACACTTCCATAGTAGACATGTTGTGAAAAACTAACTCTATTTCCCTTAATCCTATCCTGCCCTCCCCATTTATTCTATCTATTCTTTCTTTTGACCCTGTCCCTCCTCAGAAGTATTTGCTTCTGATTACCCTCTTTCCCAATCTGCCCTCCTCTCTATCACCCCCTGCTCTCTTGTCCCCTTCTCCCCCTTTTCCTGTAGGGTAAGACAGATTTCCATACCCAATTGAATGTGTATGTTATTCCCTCCTTAAGCCAAATCCTATGAGAATAAGATTCACTCATTCCCTCTCACCTTCCCCTGTTTCCCCTCCACTGTGAGAGACTTTTCTTTCTGTTTTTTTTTGTGAGATAATTTACCCCATTCTACCTCTCCCTTTCTTCTCTGAGTATCATCCTCTCTCATCCCTCAGTTTTATTCTCCAGATATGAACCCTTAATCTTCAACTCACCCTGTGCCATCTATCTATCTATCTATCTATCTATCTATCTATCTATCTATCTATCTATCTGTCTGTCTGTCTGTCTGTCTGTCTATCTATCTATCTATCTATCTATCTATCTATCTATCTATCTATCTATCATACATACATACATACATATAATTTTTTTCCTTCAACTACCCTAATACTGACAAAGTTCTCATGAGTTACAAATATCATCTTTCCATGCAGGAATGTAAACAGTTCAATCTTAATAAGTCTCTTATGATTTCTCTTTCCTGTTTACCTCTTCATGTTCCACTGAGTCCTGTATTTGAAAGTCAAATTTTCTGTTTAGCTCTGGTCTTTTCATCAGGAATGCTTGAAAGTCCTCTATTTCACTGAATGATCATTTTTTCCCCTGAAGGATTATACTCAGTTTTGCTGGGTAGGTGATTCTTGGTTGTAGTCCTATCTCCTTTGCCCTCCGGAATATTATATTCCATGCCCTGCGTCCTTTAATGTAGAAGCTGCTAAATCTTGTGTTATCCTGATTGTGTTTCCACAGTACTTGAATTGTTTCCTTCTGGCAGCTTGTAATATTTTCTCCTTGACCTGGGAACTCTGGAATTTGGCTACAATATTCCTAGGAGTTTTCCTTTGGGGATCTCTTTCAGGAGGAGATCTGTGGATTCTTTCAATTTCTATTTTGCCCTCTGGTTCTACTATATCAGGGCAGTTTTCCTTGATAATTTCTTGAAAGATGATGTCTAGGCTCTTTTTTTGATCATGGCTTTCAGATAGTCCAATAATTTTTAAATTCTCTCTCCTGGATCTATTTTCCAGGTCAGTTGTTTTTCCAATGAGATATTTCACATTGTTTTCTAATTTTTCATTCTTTTGGATTTGTTTTACAGTGTCTTGATTTCTCATAAAGTCACTGTCTTCCAATTGCTCTATTCTAATTTTTAAGGAAGTATTTTCTTCAGTAATCTTTTGGACTTCCTTTTCCATTTGGCCAATTTTTCTTTTTAGGGCATTTTTCTCCTCATTGGCTTTTTGGACCTCTTTTGCCATTTGGGTTAGGCTGCTTTTTAAGGTGTTATTTTCTTCAGTATTTTTTCGGGTCTCCTTTAGCAAGCTGTTGACTTGTTTTTCTTCCCAGTTTTCCCTCTGCTTCCCTTACTTGCTTCTCAAAATCCCTTTTGAGCTTTTCCAAGGCCTGGGACTGATTCATATTTTTCTTGGAGGCTTTGGATGTAGGAGCTTTGATTTTGTTGTCTTCTTCTGGTTGTATATTTTGATCTTCTTTGTCACCAAAGTAAGATAATATAGTCTGACTCTTTTTGCGCTGCTTGCTCATGATCCCAGCCAATTACTTGAGTTTTAAACTCTTTGTTAAGGTAAGAGTCTGCTTCCAATGTGGAGAGTGTACTGTCCCAAGCTTCAGGGGTTTGTGTAGCTGTTTTCAGAGATACTTGTAGGGACCTGTAAATTTTCAGTTCTTCCAAGGTGGTGTGATAAGGGGCGAGGTGTTTACTGCTTTCCTGGCCTGTGACCACAAGTATTCCTTTCTGTCCTGTAACTGTGAGGAGGGGTTCCTCTCCACAGCCACTACAAGCTCCACCACGCCAGCACTCCTCCTCACCCCAGCACCTCTGCCCAGAGCTGTGACCCAGATCCACACATGGGCAAAGCAAGAGATTCCTGCCTCAGCACTGGCAAAGAGATCCCTGCAGTCCCTCTCTGATCAGCCACTGGAATCCCCCTCAGTCTGTGGGCCAGGAGCTCGGGAAGCAGCTGCCCCGCCCAGGGCCACGCTCTTGGGGAATGGAGCTGAAACCCCACCTTCCTCTCTGACCACCGACAGAAACAGACTTTTCCCACTGACCTTCTAAGTTGTCTTTGGCATTCGTGGATTGAGGAGTCTGGAAACCTCCACAGCTGCCCATGATTCAGTCCTCTGAGGCCTGCTCCAGGTTTGCTGCGGCCTGCGCGCCCGCGCTGCGCTGCGCTCCTAGCCCGGCTCGATACACCTTTCTGATCAATCATCCAGGTTGTCTTGGGCTGGAAATTTGTTTCACTCTGTCTTTTTGTGGGTTCTGCTGCTTCAGAATTTGTTTAGAGCCATTTTTTATGAGTATTTGGAGGGATTTGGGGGAGAGCTCAAGCAAGTCACTGCTTTCACTCCGCCATCTTGGCTCTGCCCCCCCCAATGTATTTCTAATAGTCTTAGTCCACATCAGTTATTTTTCTAGTTTTTCTTTCATTGCTTCCCATTATTTCATATGACTTTCCATATTTCTCTGTAATTGTCATGTTTGTCACTTTTAAAGACAGCATAGTATTGTATTGCATTGATGTGGCAGTTTGTTTAGCCAGTCCCTAACCATTAGACATTTAAGTGGTTTCCCATTATAAATATTACAGGTATAAATATCTCTGTACAGATAAGCTCCCCCCCCCTTAATAACATCCATAAGGTTTTTCCCAGTGATAGGATTATTGGATCAAAGAGTATTTTGTTTTATCATTCTAAACTGAAATCGCCCTCTTCAAAGTTATTCATTGATCTCTTAATTGCCAAATCTAATGGCCTTTTCTCAATCCTCATACTTCTTGACCTCTTTGCCTCCTTTGACCTTATGGATCACCTTCTTCTCTGAGCTGCTCTGGGTCAGAGTTTTTATGATACTGCTCTCTCCTAGTTTTCCTCATACCCATCTCACTGCCCTTTCTCTTTCTCCTTTGCTTTTTCATCCTTCTCTCTCTCTCTCTCTCTCTCTCTCTCTCTCTCTCTCTCTCTCTCACTCACTCTCTCACTCTCTCATACACACACACACACACCCCCCCCACACCCACCCACCCACCCACACACAATATCATGGGTATCCCCGAAAGCTTTGTCCTGAGCCACCTTCTTTCTTTGCTTTATCCTCTCTCACTTGGTGATCTCATCAGCTCCCATGGCTCAAGAGTTCCCCAGGCCCTTATCTCTGTGCTGCTGATTCCCGGATATTTATATACCACCCTAGTCTCTCCTGACCTGCAGTCTTGCATCTCTAACTGCCTCTTGGACATTAAGAATTAGATGGCTCACAGGCATATCAAACTCAACGTTTCCAAATCAAACTTCCCTGTTGCTTTTTTAGGGTACCACTATTCCTCATCGCCCAGGTAATTTTAGTGTCATCTTGTCTCTTTTACTCTTATCTCTCCACCTGTCCAGTCCTCTGCCAGATCTTGTTTCTACCTTTATAACACTTCCTGTGTACATCTTCCTCTGTCCACTTACATAACCACAATGCTATTTCAGTCCCTCATTTTTAGCTCTCGCCTGGATCATCACAATAGCCTCCTGACTGGTCTCCCTGCCTCAAATCTCTCTCTTCTCTCATCTATCTTCCTCTCAGCTGCCCAAGTGGTTTTCCTACAGTGCAAGTCAGACCATGTCACACTCCCCCATCTCCATCCGCACGCTCAGTTCTCCCACTTGGCTCTCTCTTACCTCCCAGATTGGATACAAAGTTCTCTATTTGGCCTTTATTACACTTTGCTCCCCTCCAGCCATACTTCCCTATGAACTTCCTTGAGCACAATACCCCCTCTCCTATCTGTGCCTTTGCAGTGGCTTTCCCTCAGACCTGGAAAGCCATGCCTGTCATCTCTACTTCCTGGTTTTCTTGACTTCCTTAAGACAAGTCCCACCTTCTTTAGGAGTCCTTTCCCAGTCCTCCCAGCTGCTGGTGCCTTCCCCTGTCATATTGCCTTCTGTCTCCTCTGTGTATTTTGTATGTTCCCAGCTGTTCACATGTCTCCCCAACCATGATGTCAGCTTCTAGGGCAAGGACTGTTTTTGCCTTACTTTGTATCTCCAGAACTTGGCACAGTGCCTGTGGTCAAATGCTCATTGACTGACCAACAGAGTGCTTTCCATAATTACTGTGCCAAAAATACAAAAGACCTTGGCCCTATTAACTGATAAAACCAACAACCATTTCCTTTTTCTTTTTAATAACTATAATTTAAAAATTAAGATAGGAAAGTTAGCTGAGGGACATAATATTTCACTGACTGTATTTTGGAATTGAAGTCATTTACCAATTCTGTTATTGTAAGCTATCTTTGTGGGATAAAACAGCATTAAGATGGAGCTCTGATTTCTGTAGTTGCTAACCGCACGTGACCTTAAACTGCTGACACCTAGGAATTGAATTTGATGTTTCATCTGTTTCCAGTATTCTTCAGTCAAATTGTCTTTATTCTGAGTGTTATGGTAGCAGTGATTTCCCCCCTGGAGATCTGCTCTCCCCATGCTTTATTGGAGATGGAAGCAATTATAATACAGATTGATTATTCTAAGGAACAGCTTCCTGGTTCTCTAGTGTTTTAAAAAGTTTCTTTAAAGAATAAAGGAATAGGGCAGCTAGGTGGCACAGTGGATAGAGCAGTGGCCCTGGAGTCAGGAGGACCTGAGTTCAAATATGGCCTCAAACACATAACACTTAGTAGCTGTGTGACCTGGGCAAGTCACTTAACCCCACTGCCTAGCCAAAAAAAAAAAAAAAAGAATAAAAGGATAAGTCTGTTTGGCAGTTGTTTGCCTTGCTGGCCTCTCTCCACAGTCTCGAAATGTATTTTCCCTTTTGTGTTTTTCCCATCCCTGAACACCAGTGTACTTTTAGCAATGGCCAGTTGGAATTTTATCTATATGTTGGCATCATGAAAGCATTTAATGAAGGTATAAGTCTTTTGAAAGTCCTGTTTGCATGAAAATGCCTCTTAGTGAGTTTTCCTATAGTGCTTTCATAGATATCACATGCCTTTAGCTTTTAAGAACTAGCATTCTTATTCCAAAAAATTCCCTTTTTTATTTTATTGATTAAATTCTGGAAACTAGGGAGGTTCCTGTAAATGATTCCTTACCTTCTTAATTGGCACTTAAAGGGAGAGGTTAGCTTCCTCTGAATTTGATAGACTCAGATTTACTTCAGATTCTCTTTTACTGACTTTACCAGCTTTGTCCATTGCTGCTTCTGGAAAGACCATCTTCATTTTATTTCTGAGACCTAAAGCAGCTAGGTGAAATTCACTATTATATTCATTATTATTTTAGTTATTAGGAACAGAGTTCTGAAAGCTCCAAGGTAAAAAAAATGCTAAGCAGTCTTGGAGCATGCAAACATGGCATTTGTCTTGACATCTGAGTCAGTCAATAAACATCTATTAATTCCTACCATTTTAAATCCATGCAGTTTCTGTAATCATTCAGTGAAGCAGAGCTATGAGATTCCTGAATACATAAATGCATTAAAAGCAATTTTGTGAATTAGTTTAGCAGGGTAAGCTGTGACATCTGTCATAGCAACTTTTCCAAACTCCTTTTTTTTTTCTTTACTACCTAGTTCTTCACTAATAGGAGACCTCACTTCCTACTTCACTGGATAGACTGGGACTACCCACAACTTCCTCTCTCCTTGTCCACACCTCACAGCCTATCTCAGTCTTTACCCATCTTCTCCCTCTTACTTTCATCTTGATGGATGAGATAGCTGTCCACTTTGCTAAGCCTAGCCCTTGATTTCAGACCCTGCAACTTTGAGAATCTATTATTCCTTCTCTTGGCCTTATTTAGTCTTTTCTTTTCTCCTGGCACCTCCTCATTTACTTAAAGAAATACTAAAGACATACTTAAAGAGATCCTAAAGAAACCTTCCCTTTGTTCTGATATCCCACCAACACCCCCTCCCCAACCCCCTACCCCTGCCTCCAAATGATTATTGGATCTTTCTCTCACCTTTCACTGCTAAACTTCTAGAAGGAGCATTCTATTTTTGTAGTTTCTACTTCTTTACATTCCCCCCAGCATGCTGCAATCTGATCTGTCTTCCCTATACTCTACTGCTCTCTTAATAAGTTTACCAGCGACCTCTTAATTGGCAAACGCATTGGTGCTTTCTCAGGCCTCATCCTCCCTGACCTTTTCACAGCATTTGACCTTGAATAGCCTCTTCTTTTTGGTATTCTCTCTTCCCTTGGCTTCCATGATTCTGGTCTTTCCTGGTTCTTTCTTTCTTTCTGATGGATTTTTCTTAGTTTCCTTCAGTAACTTCACAGGATTTAGCTATTTAAACTGTGCCTAATCAGGCATCTGATCCAAGAACATGATATCCCCAACAAGTGACTATTCGACCTCAATTTGAAGACCTTCTTAGTGGTAGAATTTCCTCCCAAAGCCGCCTATTCTACTTTTGCATAGCTCTTAATTGTTGGGAGATTATCTCCCTGTATTAAATTTAATTTGAGATTAAATTTGTCTGACTGTACCTTCTACACATTGCTCCTCATTCTGTCCTCTGGGACCAACCAGGACAAGTCTAATCTGTCTTCCACTCACAGCTGTTCCCTTACTTGAAGACACCTCATTTGTCCTCCCTAAGGGTTTTTTTCCAAGCAAAATACCCTAAGTTCTTTCACCTGGACTTTAGCTCCCACCCTATTGCAATCATCCATCCCAGGTACTCCTCACCTTCACTTATCACAGCATTGATTCACAGTCAACTTGCAGGTTATTAAAACCTTCATATTTTTCACATAAAGTTTTACTGAGCCCTGCCTCTCCCACTTTTTGAATCCGAACAAAAAGCGTTGTATTAATTCCTGTTGCATTTCATCTTATAGCTGCAGCCCCATTTTTCTAGTTGTCATGATTTTTTGGGATCTTACCTCTGTCATACCTCATATTGGCTATTCCTCCTGGCTTCATATCATTCATTCAACTCCAATAGAATAAGCTGTTTGAGAAAAGTGATTGTTTCCTTTTTTAAAAAATTCTCCAGTGTATCAATTCTTGATATACTACAAGCTGAGTAAATGCTTGTTGATTGGTCTGCATACTTAATAAGCATGCCATTTGTGTTTTCAGATCATTGATAAGAATGTTGAACAGCACAGATCCCAGGATAAGTCCTTAGAGACCTGTCTCCAAGTTTATATCAACCCATTTAGATGATCCCTTAGATCTTGTTGTTCTTCCAGCCTTAAACCAATGTCACCGCACTGTCTTCTAGTCCACATCTCTCTCTCGCCAACAAGCATAACATGAGGTGTTTTATCAAATGTTTATTGATGCTGTAGGTGTACCTTGTTCATGACCAATCAGTTTTCTAACCATTTCAAAAAAGAGGCTAGTCTGCTGTTACCTGTTTTTCATGAAACTCTGCTGGCTCTTAATGATCTCTTATTTCTAAAAAATTGCCTTCACGTTGGATTTCTGTATATTGGGTGCATGAGGGCATAATTAAAGTCCTATATTGAATGGGACTGAATCAGTAAAAGAAACATAGAACCAAATTGATATGTTGTGCACATCTTTGGGAGTTTAACCTTTAAATTTAGCCAAGAAGTTTTTGACAACTTTTTTCAACAACTTCTCTGATTCATCTGAGATCATTCCATCACCCTTGATTGTATTCAAGAAGGCCTTGTGGTGTTCGATTATATGAGCTAAAAAAGTACAGTCAAACTTGGTGATATTAGTGGGATCCATTTTGTCAAGATACCCTTTTACACCAGCATAGATGACTACCACCTGTTCTTCAATTGCCATGGGAGCGTATTGGCCTTGCTTTAGCAACTCCGTTAGACGTATACCACGATTCAGTAGTTGTTGAGTGGCAGGGTCTAGATCAGTACCAAACTGAGCAAAAGCAGCCACTTCACGGTACTGAGCCAACTCTAGTTTCATTGTACTTGCCACCTGCTTCATGGCCTTGGTTTGAGCAGCAGACCCCACCCGGGACACAGACAGACCAACATTAATGGCAGGGCGGATACCTTTGTAGAACAATTCTGTTTCCAAAAAGATCTGTCCATCAGTGATAGAGATGACGTTGGTTGGAATGTAAGCAGATACGCCGCCGGCTTGTGTTTCAATGACTGGTAAGGCAGTTAAGGAGCCACCACCACAAATGTTGTTCATTTTGGCTGATCTCTCTAGCAAACGGGAGTGTAGGTAGAAGACATCACCAGGGTAAGCTTCACGACCAGGTGGGCCACGGAGTGGCAGAGACATCTGACGGTAGGCAACTGCCTGCTTGGATAAGTCATCATAGATTATTAGGGCATGCTTACCACTGTCCCGGAAATATTCTCCCATTGAGCAGCCAGAATAAGGTGCCAGGTACTGAAGTGGGGCGGCTTCAGAAGCAGTGGCTGAAACCACAGTGGTGTACTTCATGGCACCTGCATCTGAAAGTCTTTGCACCAGTTGGGCAACAGTGGATCTTTTTTGACCAATAGCAACATAGATACGATAGAACTTCTTCTTTTCATCAGTTTCATCATTAAAGCGTTTCTGGTTAATAATTGTTGCAATAGCGAAGTTTTGCCAGTCTGTCTATCGCCAATAATCAGCTCCCGCTGACCACGGCCAATTGGTACCAAGCTGTCCACGGCCTTAATGCCGGTTTGCATAGGCTCAGACACGGAGATTCTGGGAATGATTCCAGGAGCTTTCGGACCCACTCTTCTACGTTTCTTGGCTTTCGTTGGACCTTTTCCATCAATGGGATTGCCCAGAGCATCTATTACACGGCCCAACAACTCCTCACCAACTGGAACATCTACAATGGCTCCCGTCCTCTTCACAGTATCTCCTTCCTCAATGAGTTTGTCATTTCCAAATACAACAATACCAACATTGTCCGGTTCCAGGTTGAGGGACATACCTTTTATACCTGAAGAAAATCCCACCATTTCTTCTGCTTGAACATTCCTTAGTCCGTGTACATGGGCAATACCATCACCAATAGTAAGGACACTCCCAGATTCTTTAAGGTCAGCAGAGGTTTTACTTTCCAGAAGATGTGATTCAAGTTGAGAAACTAGCTTGGAAGTACCTTCCTTAGAGGTATGAACGTTCCTTGTTGCAATAAAGGCTGCCCCCAGGGCATTTCTGGAGACTAGTCTGGCTTGCCAGAGGAAGGCATGAGCCAGGTCCGTGGCTACTCTTATGGAGAGCATCTTTGCAGCTCCTCATCAGCGTTCCTGTATGGCCCCTGCCTCTGGGTTGACTGCACTTTCATTTCTAAATGCTTACAGACCATTCCTTTAATAATACATTCTAGAATTTTGTCAACAATTGAACTTCAGCTCACCAGCCTATAGTTCGCTCCCTTCTCTTCCCGTTTTTGAAAATTAGAGGAATATTTGCCTCTCTCCAGTACTGAAGCATCTTTCCTGTTCTCCACAGTCTTTTAACAATCTTGTCAAAGATCCTTGACAGCACCTTCATATTCGCCATCTGCCATTTCTTCCAGTACCTGGGGATGCAGTTCAGACAGATCATGTGACTTGAACTCATTTAGGGCAAAGAGATGTTTTCTTACTATCTACTCTTTTATGTTTGGTTTAAACTCCATGTCAGTCATTTTTGTTCCGTCCTTCCTAGTCCAAAGGTCATTGTACTTGGCAGGGAGAACGGCGTTTAATTCTATTTCCTTCTGTCATAGGATCACAAAATCACAGAATGACAGAGTTGAAAGGAAGCTCGGCAGCTCTCTGGCGCAACCTCTCCCTGAAAAAGGGACCTGCCCAGCTAGAGGCCATCCAAGCCTTTGCTGGAAAGTCTTTTCCTTCCCCCCCCCAAGACAAATCGTTCTGTTTTTGTGTGGGTCCCATTAGGAGGTTTCCCCTTACATCGAGTCTGAATTTGCCTCCTTGCTACCTTGACCTTTTTTCCCTTCTGCACTCTAGGTGTGTCAGATTGTGCCGATGCCAGCAAACCACTTTCCTATCGGCAGCACTGTGAGCACTGTGCATCTTTCTGCAGACGGTACTCACTTCTATTGGATTTGGTCTCCTGCAAGCTTAAATGAAAAAACACCAAAAGGACACTCTGTTTTTATGGATGTTTTTGAACTCACAGTAAGTTTAACCTTTCCCATTGTAAAGAATTCTGCATTGGTATTCAATTTCAATTTGGTAACATACATGTTCTAAGACTGCAGAATGTGTGGGCGATGACTGCTTTGCTATGAGTCTTTCTAATTAATACTGGTCGCATGAGCCAAAGTTTAGAGTTTAGCCATTGTGTCGTGTGTGTGTGTGTGTGTGTGTGTGTGTGTAGGGGAGCGGTCAGCAAGCATTTATGGAGCACCTGCTGAGAGAAATGATTTCTTTCATATTTAATAGCTGTTGAATCAGGACCAAGATCTAAAAAGACAGTAAAAGACATTCTGAATGTGGGCTAATGAGTGCATCCTGATCATTGTGTCTACTCAGACAGGTCTGGGAAAATATGGATCCTCTCTTTTGTCTGAGAGGTGACATGGTAATTGATGTCTCTGACTAAGATTTGGGTGATCTAAGTTACGTACCCCGAGAGCTTCACTTTAATGTAGCCCACCTCCCATTCAGAGTTAATTGGTCTTCCTCATAGATACCTACTCTTCAAAGGGCATATAAACTGCGAGCCCATTGCTATTAGGGGGCTTTGGTCTAAGAGAGACGGCCAAATGACCATCCGGATATTATAATGTGTTGGCCTTATTAATAAAATGATTAAACCCAGAAACTATGTCTTTTGCACCTTTTTAATCATCACATTGCTATGTGTCAGGCATTGTGCTAAGCACTGGGAATACAAAGAAAGGCAAAAAATAGCCAGTTGCTGCTCTCAGAGGAGCTCACAGTCTACTCTGCTAGATGGCATGCAGACAACTATGTACAAGCAAGGTCTGTGCAGGATAAATTGGGGATCACCTCAGGGGAGTTACTTCAGTTAAGGAGGAGAGAGAGAGAGTTCTTGCTGAAGGTGGAACATCAGCTGAGATCTGGAGAAAACCAGGAGGCAGAGCGTTATAAACGTGGAGGATGGCCAGTGGAAATGCCGGGAGACGCAGCACGTGAGGAACACCAGCAAGGAGGCCAGTGCCACTGGATTGCAGAGTACAGAGAAGGGGAGTAAGGAGGGTAGAGGAAGACTGGACCCCAGGTCTGACGGGGTCCCTCATCATTCTGGATATGTTGGGGGGAGTTGTTGGTGCCAAAGCTCCCTCCATCAGTGCAGTTTTGCATCTGGTCTGTAACTTTTGATCTTAGGTGCATGAGGCACGGGGAAGTTAAATGATTTGTCTGCAGTCACCTGGACATTACGTCTCAGAGACAGGACTTAAACCCAGGTCTTTCTGACTCAAAGATGTCCCTTTATCCATTTATTTTTGCATATGCTTAAATCTGGGTAGATGGAGGGATGGATTGATGGATATGAGTGTGGTCTATCTAATTGTGAAGTCTCTTTACCCTGTTGATTGCCAGATTTCATTTGTCTGATCGTGCTGGCTAATCCGGAACACCTAATCATAGGAGTTCCTATCCTTCCCCACAGTTTCATGTATGTCCATGAAGCTGTTCTGGAAGTTGAAGAGGACAGCTTTCATCCACAGACATGAAGCCTTCTCAGTGGCCGTATGTGAACCTCCTGAAGAGACAGTATTTTTATAGCCACATTTAAGGAGTGATAGTTTTCCTTCCTCTTCCTCCCCTACCCCCAAGTCTCCCTCCCAACCTATACAAGCATACATATTTGATCCCTTGCTGCTCTTTATTTGTGCTGTTATTTATCTCTGGGACCTTTTAGTTGCTCTTTCTGGGATTGGATTATTTTCATTAGAAGGCACTACTTATCGACACTTTATGTAAAATTTTTATCAACAGCTTTCCAGTAGAACTGATTGATCTTCACTTATTAAATGTGTAATCTAGAATCACTTTGTATCAAAGTACAAAAGGAAAATTCTCGATGTTTCATGTCATGTTTCTTTAAAGTTTATATTGAGCCTTTAGGTTTTCATGATGTTTTTTTGTAAGAGCAATATTTAAGTATTTCAAGTCCCATGTTCAGAAATAACTGCTTTTGTGGCAACCAGACTGTACTGAGTTATCAAATGGAAGAAGATATCTTGATAAATAAATTGAGATGAGCTAAAAATGTTATTTTGAACATTATCTAAGGGCATTCTTCTTTTAAATAGGTTGAAAATGGTATGTTTATAGCCAGCCCTCTCCAGGAGCGTATAATACTAATGAGGAAAGAGGGCGAGTCTGCCAAAAGCATTAATGAGATGCTTCTGAGTAGACTTTCACGGTACCGAGCCTCTCCATCAGCAACGCTGGCAGCCCTCACTGGCTCCACCATCTCCAATACGTTGAAGGAAGACCAAGCAGGTATGATCTTCATTTCGCAAATCAACTTATCCAGTGTGATGCACTTTTGTTTATCCCATCAGTCTCCATTCAAATATATTTTTCTATAGCTCTGAAAACCTAAACCAGCTTCCAGTAGAATGTAAGCTGCCTGAGGGCAGGAACTGACTCATTTAAAAACTTTTTTTTTGTTGTTGATGGCTGTTTTTACATTTCCTATATTTTCAAGTATGTTCCTTCCCTTCCCACCTTCCACAGAACCAATCGATCGGTCAACAAGCATTCATTAAGTTCCTGCTTTGTTCCAGGCACATCCTAGTGAATGCTAGGGATACAAAGAAAGGCAAGAAAATGTCCCTGCTCTCAAGCAACTCCCAGTCTAATGGGGGAGACAACATGGAGATGACCATGTACAAACAAGATACAGACAGGGGACAAATTGGGGTAGATGTAGAAGGAAGGCACTGAAACTGAGGAGGACTAATAGAAGGTGAGACTGTAGCAGAGACTGGAAGGAAGCCAGGGAAGCCCGGAGATGGGGGGGGGAGTTCCAGGTATTGGGGACAACCCATGACTGTGCTGTCAGGAGGTGGAGTGTCATGTGTGAGGAGTGGCAAGGAGGCCAGCGTCACTGGGTCAGAGAACTAACCAATGTAGGGAAAAGATCTGACCTTCTCCTCTGCGGAGGAGGTGGGCAGGTGCCCTCTCCTATCCGCTCTTGGGGGCTGAGCTTGGTCATAATAATTTCACAGTGTTTGGCTTCGTCTGTTTTGTTGTTATAGGTCCTTGGCTTACATTGTTGTAGTCATGTATGTGTTGTTTTCCTGGCTCTACTGGCTCCGCTTGGCATTAGTTTATGGAAACCTTCCTCTGCCTGTCTGTCTTTATCATATTCATCACTTTTTATAGGATAGTCATAGTTTGTTGCATTCATGTGCCAGACCTTATTTAGACATTCTTCAGGCAGTAGGATTCTGCTTTGTTTCTAGTTAGTTTGTAGTCCTACTACAAAAGGCTTCTGTAGATCTATTTTGGTGTGGTATACGTAGGACTTGGGGCAGTTAGGTGGCACCATAGGGCATAGACTCATCTTCCCGAGTTCAGATTTGGCCTCAGACACTTATTAGCTGTGTGAAACCCTCAGTTTCCTCATCTGTAAAATGAGGTGAAAAAGGAAAAATGACTAACCACTCCAGTATATTTGCCATGAAAACCCCAAATGAGATCATGAAGGGTTGGACACAATTGAAAACAACTGAACAACAACAAAAATATGGGGCTTATCTCACAGTCAGAAGGTGTGGACACTTGAGTTGCTTTCCAGAAGAGTTGGACCAATTCTAGACTCTACCTTCATGGCATTAGTGGACTCATTTTTGCACAACATTGACCATTTCACTTGTGTCTTGTATCTCCAGCTCCTAGGACAGTGTCTGACCTACTAGGTGCCTGATATATGCTTGTTGATTAATTAGTTGAATCTGATACTAATGACCATTGTATTTGACCAGAATTTTGTTGCCTCTCCATGTTGAACTTTGTAATTTGGATTCTTCTCAAAATTGTGATTATCTCACAATTGGTGTTATAGCCTCATTGAGATTGATGTTGAAGTATCAGGGAAGAGCTTGGGACTGTCAAAAACAAAACCTAATTTTCCAAGGGCAGTCCATCCCTCTCTCTTATTCCAGTTAAATTCTGGACCCAGTCCAGTGTCCATTTGTAGTCCAAGATAAATGTATTGGTGGAATAGCTCAATGAGCTGTCCAGCCCAGCTGCATGTCACAATGTGGACAATGGACAGTCTTCATCCATTTCTTTTTTCCTCTGGAGATGTCAAGTGTGTATATTTTGAGTGGTTACAGATCTCATTGAGGAAGACCTGCAGTACCTGGTGGATTTAATGTAACCAGCACAATAAGCATATGGAGTACCTCACCAGTTTAAAGGGAATGTTGCTTTTGGACTTTATTGTAGATATTATCCATGACTGTGGTACACTTAACCTTTGTTGAACTTTTGTCTTATTTTTATGCCTTGGTTGATGTTGGTAACCCAAAGATCACTGAACAGAATTATCTCTTTGGTTGGTTGAAGGAACTGGAACATTTAATATGAAGATAATAATAGCTAATAATAATAGTGTTTATAAAGTGATTAATATTTCCAAAGCTCTTGCAAATATTATCTCGTTTGATCCTCACCTCCCCCCACCCCGACAAAGTTATGATAACTGGCTACATATCTTTGGCAGGAGGGCTGTCATGTAAAAGCAGGGTTGACTTGTTCTTAACTGAAGGTAAAAATGAAGACAAAAGGGTAGAATTGGAATGGCCTGCCTTAGAAAGTGGCAGTTCTCCCTTACTTGCTGGATGTCTTCAAACTTAGCCCCAATCACTACTTGTCAGGCTGCTATGGAGAGGGCTCCTGAAGGGACAGGTTTGGCTAGATGGCTTTTGAGCTCTCTTCTACCTCTGAGACACTTTGGATTTCATACCACTTCTAACTTCATTGATCAGAGAGAGGAAAAAGACCTAAAAATATTAGAACTTCCCATTTCAAGGAAGGCTAGATCATCTTTGGAAGAAAGTTATAGTATTGTCTATCATTTTTTATAGCTATTTGCTATCTTTCCTTCAGATATCTTGAGAATCAGTCCTTCAGTGCTTTCAAAACCCTATGTCTTCCCATGTCAGTTTCTTCTGCATGTGTTTGGTCTGATCAATTTTTTGTTAGAATTTCTACTTACATATTGCATTGAAGTGTGAGAAACCAAATGTTCTGATTCCATTGTCATCCTTGATAAAAAGTGGATTATAGAAATACTAGCGATGTGTTCCTTTTCCTTCCCTATTTTCCCTTCCTTCCAGATTTGTCTGTATATGTTCTTGGGATGATCCTGCTACATTGTAAATTATGCCAAGCTTTGTGCCTATTTCTTTTCACCTCCTCAGCCCTTTGCCATTTTATGAGGTAATACTGCTCATCATGTTTTACGCATGATTTTATATATTTGAAAAAGGTGCTATCTTTTGTCATCATGTCCCACTGTTTGGCACATTGAGCATTTTCTGGCAGAGGTGGTTTCTGGGCCTTCACATTGTGAAGATTGTGATTCTTTTAAGCTAAGAGTCAAAAGCTTTTCCTTCAGCCAGTTTCCTATTTTTTAGATCAATAGCTTCTTTTTTGTTTTTGTTTTAAATAAGTATTTATTGATGTCTTTTTTTTTTACAATACAACAATTTCCCTTAATAGCCATCCCCTTACAGAGAACCATCCCATATAACAAATAGTATTTTTTTGAGTCAAAAAAAGAGGAAAAAATCAGCATAACTGATTAATATGTCAAAAAAGTCTGAAAATATGTACATTGTGCATTTGTGAATCTCCATCTCTGCAAAGGGGTGGGGTGGGAATGTCTTCTCTCGTTCTTTCAAGCCGTACTTGTTCTTGATAATTTTGCAGCATTCAATTTTAATTTTTTTGGTGGCTCTTTAGTTGACAATGTAGTCATTGTGTATGTTGTTTTCTTGAGTCTGCTTATTTCATTCTGTGTCAGTTCATGTAGAGCTATCCATGCTTCTCTGTATGCATCATATTTGTCATTTCTGACAGGGAAGCAATATTCTACTGCATCCATATATCACAGTGTGTTTACCATTCCCCAGTTGATGTGCATCTATTTTGTTTCCAATTCTTTGCTATCACAAAAAATGCTGCTGTAAATATTTCATTGTATATAGGGACTTTATCAGTGGCCTCCTTGGAGGGTAAGCCTAGTAGTGAAATGTCTGGGTCAAAGGGTATGGACATTTTAGTTGCTTCATTTGCATAATTCCAAATTGCTTTCCAGAATGCACGTCCTGATTTATAGCTCCATCAGCAATACACCAGTGTGCCTACTTTACCTACAACCCCCCCCCAACACTGATTGTTCCCATCTTTTGTCATCTTTGCTTATTTGCTGGGTGTGAGATGAAACTTCAGGGTTATTTTGATTCACATTTCTCTTATTATTAATGATTTAGATCATTCTTGCATATGGCCATTACTATTTCTTTTTGTTATTATTGAATAGAATGGTGTGATTCATTTTTTCCCTTATTTTATTTTTTCTCAGTTACATGTAAAAAAATTTTAACATGCTTTTTTTTAAATTTAAAATTGCAAATTCTCTCCTTCCCCCCCACTTGAAAAGACAAATAATTTGGTATAAATTATATGTGAAGTCATGCAAAACATAATTTCCATGTTAGTCATTTTGCAAAAGAAAACAAACAGAGGGAATTTTAAAAAGTATGCTGTGAACTGCATTCACACTCCATCAATTCTTTCTCTGGAGGTAGGATTTTTCATTGTAAGTCCTTCAGAATTATATTGGATCTTTGTATTGCTCAGAATATCTACGTCATTTACAGTTGATCATCGTACAGTATTGTTGTTAATGTACAATGTTCTCCTGGTTCTGCTCACTTTACTTTGCATCAGTTCATATAACCATCATGCCATAAGCAATTAGGGATAGTTTTATCTCTTTTTTACCTGTCTTTATACTTTTAATTTCTTTCTCTTATGAGCTAGCAATGCTAGCAATAGCAATATTTATTGGAGAGGTTCTGGAGGACCTGTATTGTCTATGGTGCTTGAGTTTGATTTTAGATAGATATTTTTTATGTTGTTCATAAAAAGATCCCTTTTTGCCTATACTTTGTAGGATTTATAATATTAAGGAGTGTTACACTTTACCAAAGGCTTTTTCTGCATCTATTTAGATAGTCATGGGGTTTGAGCTGTTTTTATTTTTAATATGATTAATTATATTGATTACTTTTCTAATGTTGAACTATCCTTGCATTCCTGGTATACCCAACTTGGTTACAATGAATGATTTCATGGATGAATTGGATGTGGTCTGTTTGATAAAATTGTATTTAAAAGTTTTGAATTGACATTCATTAATGATATTGGCTTATAATTCTGTGTTTCATCTTTCCTTAATTTAAGTATTGGACTATATTTATCTCATAAAAGGAATCTGGTAGGGGACTTTCTCATTTTTGAGAATAATTTGTGTGGTATTGATTCTTTGAAAAATTGATAGAATTCTTCCTGTGAATCCATAAAGATTAGGAGGATATTTTTTTCCCTCTGGCAATTCCTTTGAATCTAGTTCCATTTCCTTTTCTGAGATTTTTTTTTTTTAAAGATCTCTATGTGGTTTTCTGTTAGTTTGGGTATTTTATGTTTGTGAAAGTATTCCTCTCTTTCTTTTGTTATTCTCAGTTTTACTAGTATAGAACTGTGCAGAGTAGGTTCTGATAATCCTTTTTCTGATCTTATTATGATTTCACCTTATTTGTTTGCTATTTGATTTTATTTTCTTACCTTTTCTTTTTAATTAGATTGGCTAAAAGCTTTTAAATTTTATTAGTCTTTTCAAAGAATCACCTTTTAGTTTTAGTTTTCATTTCCAGATTATCTCTAACTTTTGATATCTCTTCTTTTTGTGCTTATTTTAGGTTTATTTGTTGACTTTCTAATTTTTAAAATGCATATTCAGCTTATTAATCTTCTCTTTTTCTATTTTGTTAATGTATGTTTGTAGGGATATAATTTTTCCCCTGAGGACTGCTTTAGCTGCATCCCAGAAATTTTGGTATGTTTTTTTCATCATTATTATTTTCTTCCACATAATTATTAATTGTTTCTATGTTCTTTTGCCTACTCATTATTAAAGATTTCATTGTTAAGTCTCCATTTGGATCTGTCTTTTGTTTATGTTCTCTGAACTGATTACTATTTTTATTGCATTGTCATCTGTAAAGAACTATTTCTGCCTTTTAAATTTTATTTTTATTTCTCTTTTTGCAATGTACACTGTGACCTAATATATGATTAGTTTTTGTAAAGGTTTCATGTTGTGCTAAGAAATAATATATTCCTTTGCAGTCCAACTTAAAAGACACAATAGATCTTTTAGCTCTAGGTTTTCCAACAATTTGTTCAGTTCTGCATTATTCCTTTTGTTTGTCTTTCTGTTAGATTTATCTAAAACTGTTGGATTTATCTAAATCTCCTGCCATTAAGTAGTTCTAAGGTACCTATTTTGGATTCCCTCTTCTAAACAGCTTCTATATTAGTGCCCTGTAGATCTTGTGCCCTGATCCCTTTTTTCTGTTATGCATCACTCTTGAAAGTCCCACTTCCTGCTTGTGATCAAGAGGATATTGCGTCATGGTTGGAATTTTCCTGTGTCCATGATTGTGAGGGTCATTATTAACCTTGACCCTTCCCGTCACCGTTTATTTTTTTTCCTGTTTATCTTGAAATGCCTCTGGGTCCATTCTCTGCCAGTCCTCTGGATGTAATGTGCCCCCAGGAGCTCTGATTCCCCTTGTCTTGAGGCAGGATGAGTGATCTCTCTAAACACCAAATTCCTTCAGATTATACCCACTATAAGGTCTGGATCTCCTTTTATAAAATATCTTTCTTCTCCCATGGGGGCATGCATCAGTAATACTCTCTCCTACCAGTGTAGCAAGACTTCCCTCTTTCCTCTTGCTCAGTCCCTCCCTCTGCTTCCTCATTCATTCTCCTCTAGGATTCTTCTTGAGAGACTACAGAACTTCTTTTCTTTTCATTGACTTGTTTAAGGTACATTACATATGTTTCCTTTTATCTTCCTTTCTACTTATGTGAGTATACTCATTCTGTAATTTAGTCTGTCACGCACACAAAAATATTAATTGACTTATAGCAGGGTACAGGCCTGTTTCTGTATCATCATTTCTATTTGACTTGCTTTTCCCTTGAATTCTTGTGTACTTTTAGAAAGAAATCTCTTGGTTTTTCTGTTCTTATTTTGTTGTTATTGTTCTTGGTTTCTGTGGATCTATCATCTTGGGTTTTTGAAAAGCAAAAAAAAAATTTGTTCAGGTCTGAATTTCTTTCTAGGAATGCTTCAAATGCCTTTTTTTTTTAAACTGAATGTCCCATCTTTTTTCATTAATGGTTAGGCTCAGATTTTGAAGAAAGGTATGTCTTCTTGGGTTCCATCTTGAGCTACTTTGTTCTTCAAAATGCATTATTCCATTCCTTCCTGTGGTTTCTGGTGAGTGCAGAATAATCTTGTGTTATTTTAATGCCTTTTCCTTTATATTTGAAACTTTTTTCCTGGTCACTTGGAGAATTTGTTGTTTATCAGTAGAATTGTTAAATTTAACTAACATGTGTCCTAGAGTTTGTAGCATAGGGTTTGGTTTGTTGTTGTTGTTGCTTTTTGGAGGCAATCTGTGGATTCTTTCAATTGGTAGTTTGCTTTTTGTGTTCAGAAATTTGGGGCAGTTTTCTTGTATTATTTCTTGCTTTATGGTGTCAAGGTTTTTTTACTTGTCATATAGGCCTGTAATCCTTAACTTGCCTTTCTACATCCTGTCTTCAAGATAACTAATCAATCAATCATCTAGCATTTATTAAGCACCTACTGTGTGTCAGGAACTTTGCTAACCTCTGTGTATACAAAGAAAGACAAAAAATAATCCTGTCTTTTAAGACGTTCATAATCTGTTGGAGAAATAAAATGCAAACAACTACGTACGTGCAAGATATTTACATAGGATAAATTAGAGAAAAATCAACAGAGGAAAGTCACTAAGATTAAGCAGAGAAAGGCTTCTTGCAGAAGATTGGGATTTAGCTGACACTTGAAGGAAGCCAGGGAATCCAGGAGGTAGAGATGAGGAGGCAGAGAGTTGCAGCCATGGGAGACAGCTCAAAGTTGAGAGTGTCGTGTGTGAGGAACAGCAAGGAGGCCAATGTGATTGAGTGTCAAAAGCTACAGAGAGATCAAGAAGAATAAGGGTGGGATTCTATAGAGATCTTGTTTTCTTTTTATGGTATTACTTTTTGCTTCTCTTTTTCCAGAAAAGCCATGTATTTGAATTCCCAATCATTTATCCCCTCTTTTGTTTCTTTGGTGACACTTCGCTTTGTGGCTTCAAGTTTTTCTGTTGTGCTTATAATTTCTGTTGTGCAGGCCATATATTCTGCTTTCACAATGCTTATTTCTCCTTTGAACCATTCAAGGAGATCCTGCTGTGGTTCTGCCTCCCTTGGGAATCCACAGGCTCCTTTGCCTCATCAGATGTTGATTTGTTTTCCTTTGTCTTTTAATATCTATTCAAAGATATTTGGAATTTTTTCTGATCTAGGTGCCATGTTCCCTCCCATTATTATCTTCTCTGTTGACTTACCTGCTTATGCTCAAGGACTTTAACTGATTTTTTTTAAATTACTGAGGTCTTTGTTGACTTGAGTCTTTTTTCTTTATGTTCTCCTTTTGCTCTCTTTCTTTTGCTTACCCTTTGATTCCAGTTTCCCTGGGGGATGGACCTCAAAGCAGTTTCTGATTCCTGTTATGCTGGGCAATTCTCACAATTCACTGGCCTCAGTCTTTCCCTGAAGTGATTGGCCTCTGGTGGATGCTAGGTCCTTTCTCTCCGTTTTACTTTCTTTCAGCTCCACACATGCTAATTGACTGTTCCAGTTCCCTCTGTTCCTCCCTCCACCAGATCAAAATTCTTGATGCTGTTGTTTACAGATTTCCAATGAGTTTGGTACCTGGCTCACAGTTTTTCTTTTATCTTGATCTGTTGGTGAACCAGTTCAACTTCATATTGTCCTCTTCTCTTGAGTTCCTAGCCTCCTTATCATATCACCGTTTGCTCCCTGCTAAGTAAGCCTTAGCTTTGAATCACTCCCACCATCTGCAGCCTTTGCTCGTGTACACATGCGTGTGAAGAAAGGTGGAAAAAACCATGCAGCCTTTCTGTTTGAATCCCCCCCAAATTGGTTACACAACCTCAACTGGCCTCTCTTCCTGTTACGAGGCAATTGTACTATATCTCATTTATCAACTCACTCTCCCACTCCCCACAGTGGTTCTTCCAAACCTTTTTATTCCTCCTCAAACCTCCCACGGCTCCTCCTCTCCCTCTACCCTCTCTGCTGAGAAACTTGCCTCATATTTTACCAAAAAAAATTGATGCCATTTACCATGAGCTCCCTCTTATCCCCTCTTCCTCATCTCCTATCGCTCAGATGTGTTCTGCCACTATCTTGTCCTTCATCCCTGTCTCACATGATGAAGTAGCCTTACTAATTAGCAAGGCTAACCTCTCTACTTACACAGATGATCCTGTTGCATCCTGCTTCCTCCAGTGGATTGTCCCCTCTTTCATCCCCACTTTATTACCTATCTCCTCAGGCTTCTTCCCTACTGCCTACAGACTTGCCTACATCTCCCCCCTTGTCCAGAAAACCTTACTTGATCCTTTTGTCCTTGCTAACTGTCATTATATATCTCTTCTACCCTTTGTAGCTAAACTCCTTGAAAAAGCTGTCTACATAGGTGCCTCTACTTTCTCGTTCATCTTCTACTTTCTTCTTAACCCTTTACAGTCTGACTTTGGACCTTATCATTCCATTAAAACTGCTCTCTCCAGAATTACCAGCAATCTCTTAATTGCCAAATCTAATGGCCTTTTCTCAATCCTCCTTCTCCTTGGCCTTTCTGCAACCTTTGACACTTTTGATCGCCCTCTCTTCTTTGATAGTCTCTTCTCTCTGGATTTTCAGGACTCCACCCTCTCCTAGTTCTCCTCCTACTTATCTGACCACTCCTTATCAGTCTACTTTGCTGGATCCTTATCCAGGTCATAATCGTCTAACTATAGTTATCCCACAGGAGTCTCTCCTGAATCCTCTTCTCTTTTCCTTTCTTTTTTTTTCTTTTTTTTGGTGAGGCAATCGGAGTTAAGTGACTAGCCCAGGGTCACACACCCAGTAAATGTCAAGTGTCTGAGGCAGGATTTCTATTCTCTTTTCCTTCTGTACTACTTCACTTGGTGATCTCATCATACATTATGGCTTTAATTACCATCCCTGTACTGATAAATCTCAAATCTGCTATCCTGCCTGAACCTCTCTGCTGTCCTCCAATCTCATATCTCCAGCAGCCCTTCGGACATCTTGAACTAAACTTGTCCAAAATGGAACTTACTATCTTTTCCCCTAAACCTTTCCCCTCTCTTAACTTCCCTATTACTTTAGAGGGCAACACCATCCTTCTAGTACTTCAGGCTCACAACCTAGATATCACTTTTGATTCCTGACTGTCTCACCCTCCCGTATCCAATCTCTTGCTAAGGCCTGTTGATTTCACCTTTGCAGTATCTCTCCTCTGACCCTTCCACCACTCTAGTGCAAGCCCTCATCACCTCACACTTAGACGATTCCAATAGCCTGATGGTGGGTCTGCCTGCCTCAATCTCTCCCCACTCCAGTCCATCCTCTGTGCAGCCACTAAAGGGATTTTTCTAAGGCTCAGGTCTAATTTTGTCACCCACTACCCATCCCCTACTCATTAAACTCCAGTGGCCTCCTGTTGCCCCCAGGATAAAATGCAAAATCCTGTTTGGCATTCAAATACCTCCATAACCTTTCGTCCTCCTACTTTTCCAGTCTTCTTAACATCTTACTTCTCAACACATCCTCTTTGATTCAGTGACACTGGCTGTTCCAGAAGTAGGACACTCCCATCTCTTGGTTTCTGGCATTTCTCTGGCTTGCCCCCGTGCCAGGAATGGGCTCCTTCATCTCTGCCTGCTGGCTTCCCTGGCTTCTTTTAAGTCTCATCTAAGGTCTCATCTTCTACCGGAAGCCTTTCCCAACCCCTCTTGATTCTAGTGCTTTTCCTCTTTTAATTATTTCCTGTTTATCTTATATGTAGCTTGTTTGTACATATTTGTTTGCTTGTGTCTCCTCTTTGTAGACAGAAGACTGTCTTTTGCCTCTTTTTGTATCCCTAGTGCTTAGCATGGTGCCTTGCACATAGTAGGTGTTTAATAAATGTTTACTGACTGACTCAGTTCTCTAGCTGAGTTTGTGGTTTCCATGCTGCTGTCCTAGGCAGAATAAGCATCTGCCTTGAGCCCTTGGAATCCAGACTTCACAGAAGACATCTTTTGATTAAGGGGATCCTCTTGGATTCAGTCAAAGGGCCGCACTTGAGGCCCCACATGTGGCCTCAAGGCCGCACGTTCCTCACTCCTGAGCTGGATGTTAATTCTGGTCTAAGCGTATGGGTAGACTTATTTGGCCTTGTCATAGCGAGGTGGGAAATGGAGGAGACACTAAGTGAGTACATTAGGGTTAGTAATTAACCTTTTCTGCTTTTAGTTCCTTGGGTTTTTAACCTTGTTAGGATTCTTGGTGTCTTAGACCATGAAGAAAGCTGAAATTGCTTTATCTCTTGTGCCTAATTCCTGTTTTAGAGATATTTGAGAGGCCCTGAGGATTATAAAAAAACCCAGAAGTTCCTCACCTCTAATTTCTCAATCCAAAATCATATTTTCCAGTTTTTAAAAATTGGCATCCCTATGCCCAGTTCCACATTGAAGTGACCAAGTATTGATGCATAAGTTGATTTAGTTTTTAGGGTTGTGCCAGATTCATTAAATAATTGCATTCTCTTCTTCCTCTCCAACAAAAGTTGATTCATAATGCACATTTATTAACATGGTCCCTAATCCACAGTCATCCTATTGGCATCCCACAATCCTCAGTCATCCTTATGGAGGTGCATAAGCTGTATCATCCTCATGGTGCTCCATAAGCTGATGGCCTCTCCTCTTCCTGATGGCCTTTGCTTATGTGCATCACTAGTGCTATAAGGCAAGAAGACCAAGTATCTCATACAATGATGTTGCCTTTGGGCACACAACTAAACCAACTCTGCTCCATATTTAGGGAGAACCTATTTAGCCATCCTTCCATTTAGCTTCAACAGCTGCAACTTCTTCGTCTAATGGTTTCATTTATAGTGGAACTATCAGTTTGGAAATAGTTTGGTTTCTCTAGTAGTATGTCAATTCAATGGTCATTGGATAAAAATCTGACATTCAGAATACCAACAGTTAATTTAATGTTTATTGACAATCCAGAAATGGATTCTTAGCACCTTCTGCCTTCCTTTCTGCTACACTGACTGCAGAAGCTTAGGACTAAGTGCTGGTTCTAATTTTTCTAATTTTCATGTTCAGAGGATTGACCATCTGCCTCATATTGAGCCTCCCTATTCTGGGAAAACAGGCCCATGTTGTCCCTGGAACTTGAAGTAAAGCCTTCTTAGCTAGGAAGAATCTGTCAGATCTTTGACTTCCCCAATCTAGCTGTTGAGAGTCAAGGGTCACTTTCACACCCCAACGAGGAAATGGAGCAGGACTTTCATGGAGGGTTCAGCCATGTCAGTTCCATTATTTTATATTACCATTATTAGTATGATTTGTAGAATATCCACATGAATTTGTTGCTTTGGTGGTCAGGCATGCAAGAGCTAGGCCTTGTAGAGCTTGCAGTTAAGATTGACAAGCATGGAGGATGTACCAGTCTTTAGACCCAGACCACAAGAGTTGGGTGCTTCTGTGAACTTCTCAGAGTAGTTATTTTCTCTGCTGCAGATTGCAGCCTATTCATGCCATCTTCTCTAGTGTGATGTTTGACTATGCCCTTTTCTTTTCTTTTCTTTTCTTGTCTTTTCTTTTCTTTTCTTTTCTTTTCTTTTCTTTTTTTTGTGTTTGCTTTTTGGCTAGGCAGTGGGGTTAAGTGACTTGCCCAGGGTCACACAGCTAGTAAGTGTCAAGTGTCTGAGGCCAGATTTGAACTCAGGTCCTCCTGACTCCAAGGCTGGAGCTCTATCCACTGTGCCACCTAGCTGCCCCAACTATGCCCTTTTCTAAATGTGCCACAAGCAGTCTCTCAGATTTGAAGCCATCCTCTATGCCTGGGAATATTTTGTAGATACCAGTGCCACACACCAGGTATGGCCATTGCTTGATCTTCTAGCCTTCCCAGACCACCTCCTTGGATAGCCAATCAACCAATGGCATCACCTCCCTAATGTCATGCTCCTCTTTGAGAACAAAGGACAAACAATAACAACTAATAAATTATATCAAAACCCAAGATCAAGGAAAACAGTTATGTACAGAAAGAATGGTGTAACTGAAAATTACTCATTTGTACTTTTATATTTCTACTGGGAAGAATGAGAAAAAAGGATCCATTGTTAATTAGCAGCAAAGTCTGTCCAGTGACATACTTGATTACCCCTCATTAATTTCAAATGTTAACAGTTTCACTCCTCTCCATTATCATATAGAAGAGGGGAAGAAATACTTATTGTATTTAGTTTATTATGTGAATTTGAATTGGAAGGGACAATTTAGTTTGTAGACATTTTTTTCCTTTACCTGTGATTTAATTGCTGTGGGTGCTTCCTCGTGTGGAAACTTCCTCCACTCAGATAGATTGTTAATTGATCTGTAACTTTTTTATTTTTGAGAATTGTCTGGATCACTGAAAGGTTAAGTGAGTTCCCCGCAGTCACACAGGCAGGTTGTGTCAGTGGCAGGATTTGGACCTAGGTTCTTCTTGCCAAGCCCAGCTTTCTAGCTACTGTGCCAGGATTCCTCAACCATTTATAGTTGAAAAAATGTTTTCCTCCAAACAAGCCTGCGTTTAAGTCTCCTTCTCCCCCACTTTGCAGATAAGGAGCCTTTGACTCTGAGGGTGAAACACCTTATCTGAAGTCATAGCCCAGGCCAGAGCTAGGAAACACTGAAGCTCTAGACTAGAGCTTCGGGGGAAGGATTGAGGGAGGGCTTTTCAAATAGACTTCAAAGGGTCTCATCTTTTATTTTCTTTTTTTTTGTTTAGTATTTTTTCCCCCAATTACATGTAGAAACAATTTTAACATTTGTTTTTAACACTTTGAGTTCTGAATTATCTCCCTTCTTCCCTCCCTACCCCTCTCATTGAGAAGGCAAGCAATTCAACATAGGTTATAAATGTGTAGTCATGTAAAACATATTTCTATATTAGTCATGCTGTGAAAGAAAACATAGACAAAAAAAAACTCGAGAAAAATAAAATTAAAAAAGAGTATGCTTCAATCTGCATTCAGAAACCATCAGTTCTTTTTCTGGGGATGGATAGCATTTTTCGTCATAAGTCTTTCGGAATTGTCTTGGATCATTGTATTGCTGAGAATAGCTAAGTCATTTACAGCTGATCATCTCACAATATTGCTGTTACTTTACTATATACAGTACATGTCACTTTGCATCAGCTTCTCTAAATCTTTCCAGGTTTTTCTGAGAGCATCCTGCTCATCATTTCTTATAGTACAATAATATTCCATCCCAATCACATACCACAATTTATTCAGCCATTCTCCAGTTGATGGGCATCCCCTCAATTTTCAGTTCTTTGCCACTAGGAAAGAGCTGCCATAAATATTTTTGTACATAGAGATCCTCTCATCTTAAAGCTCTGTGTTTATCAGAAAAGGAAGCTGACGCCATATTAATTGGAATATACATATTCAAAACATCATGGAGGATGGTGTCATTGTGCCCACACAGTAACTAATTTCCCAGTGTTCTCTTTTAATTAAAGTTTCTTAACCACAAGTAAGAGCCTATCTTCTGGATTTATGACTTGCAGAATTCATTTGTTGTGGCACAGGAGGAAAAAACAAGAAGAGGAAGTGGCATTTGCCATGGGGATGCTGTGTCGGATGGAAGAAGTTGGGCTTTTTTCACTTTTCCAATTTCAGACAAAGCACTAAAAAAATGTCAGCGCTAGACTATTAATGAGAAGTTATGATTTAAGCCCTGACAGGTTCCGAGCTGTAATGCTGTGAATAAGTTTCTCATTATTTCTCACCCAAGTAAGTATAGCAGATCCTAAATGAGCTCCAGTACTCTTCAGATCGTGGTCTTGCCAATGTATGCAGGGAGATTAAATTAGAAAGCTCATCTTCTTCTTAATAATAGCTTGTGTCAATGATCCAAAAGAAGTTATCTAATGGAATTTCATAAATCTTGCAGGTACAAATTTATTTAGATATATAGATGAGGAAATACTATATTATTTAGTACTGTGATGAAGATCTTTCTGGCTCATCTCCTGTTGAGAACTCACTGGATTATATGGCATACATAGAAATCACGTAGTGATTAGGATGCTGGGCCTGGAGTTCAAATCCTGCCTCAAACACTCACTAGTTTTATGATCATGGCCTGACAAAGCCAATGACATCATGTAGGTCAAGTGCTTATGAAACCTTAAGGCACTGTACAAAATTTCCATTACCACTACTACTACCGCTACAGCAAAATGGATGTCTGATAGTTTAACAGATAAAGTCCGCTCAAGTTTAGTCCCAGTGACGTCACAGTATAGAGTGACTCAAAGTTATCAGCGGCTGTGCCATCAAAATGTGAGCTGTGTTCAATGGCCAACCCAGTTACGTTTAGGGAGCCTTATCTTTGGGTTTGTTCATTGCACTTGCTGAGGATGCTCCATGAAGTTGTAATGTGCTTGGGCGTCTACCTGGGTGGAGGATGTACCTGCACACAGAATCATGGTGTGTTTTGTACAGTTCACCCAGCAACCTTACCATGTGTCAGGCCAAGTGGCAGCATGACATAATGGATGGAAGACTTGGGTTCACTTTTCTGATACCTACTGGCTATGTGACCTTGGGTAAGTCACTTAACCTCTCAAGCACCTCTCAACTCACTAAGACTGTAGGTTACAGAACACTTGTTGATTCGCATTGGTAGAGGAAGTTCACTTGTGGGAATTTCTATGCTAATGAAATCATTGGTCCAGACCAAAAAAAAAAAATAGAAATCGTGTGCCAGGTCCTAGGGGTACAAAGGCAAAAAACCCCCAGTGCCTGTCTTCAAGCATCTTGAATTCTCCTGGAGAGAAACGTTGTATACCTAGACATTTAAAAACAGTGATTTCAGTGTTGGGAGAGTACTAACACAAGGAGCGATCCGAAGGACCTCATGCCTTAGGTGGGCTGGAGCTAAGCCTGGGGGGAGCTGGAGGCTCCAAGAGTTTGGAGGAGGAAGGGAAGCATTCCACATCTGGAGGAAAAGAAGATGGAACTTGAAGGGCTTTACATGCCAAAGAGAGGAGTGTGTATTTCATCTTGGCAACAAGAGGCTTCTGAAGCAGGAGGGGTAACATAGTCAGCTTTCTGCTATAGAAATACCAGTCTGCCAACTATGTTGGGGGATGACTGGGAGAGGGGAAAGAATGGATTTGGGGAAACCAATGAGAAGGCAATAGCAGTAATACAGCAGAGACGTGCTCAAGGCCTGAGCTGGACTGGTGGCTCTGCTAATGGAGAAATTGTGAAGATACAGTTGACAAGACTTGGCAGAGGATTGGATGTGGGAGAAAAGGGGGAGTGAAGAAGAGTCTGAGATGACCCTGAGGATGCAAACCTGGGTGAATACAAGAATGAGGGTGTCCTCCAAAATCAGGAAGTTATTAAGACAGGGCTGGGTCGAGGGATGGGGTCTGGGGAATGTATTCTATTTTGGATGGAGGGAATTTGAGATGCCTTGGTGATTTCCAGGTGGAGACATTCAACAGGCACTTTGTAATACAGTGCTATAGCTCAATAGAAAGAAATGAGGGATGGGCTGCATTTGAAGTCAAATAGAAAAACTGAGTGTATGCATCAGTCTTGTAGTATTTTACCTAAAACCTCTTTGATAACATGTGGAATGTATTTTCTTTTTATTCTATTAGGTTTTAGTTCTGGCTACTTTTAAAATTCTTCTTTTAAAAAAAACTGTTGCAGGAACACAAAGAAATATTTGGGATTTAGAATGGTTATAAGGGATATTTGAGTGAAGAAATTGAGCCCAAATTTAATTTTTTCCTAAGCTAATCATCTCTTTATTTCTGAGATGGGCACTGTATTCCGTTTTAATCATCTGTTTTGTTAATTAAATTTCAGTTTCTTCTAAAGCATTTTAATTTTTTTCAGCAGCAAATACCAGTTGTGGGCTGCCTCTGAAAATGTTAAGGAAGACCCCTATTTACACATGTGGCACTTACCTGGTGATGCTGGTTCCCCCCCCGGGGGGCTCAGGCAGCTCTGCAACCCGTTCACTCTTTGGTGGAGCAAGTGGTCTGTCATCTTTAAAAAGTGAGTTTCTTCCCTTTGTCTGTGGGGGTTTCTTTTTGGCCTATCCTTGATAGCTGCTCCATTTGATTTTGGCAGGCTCTTGGCCCTTGTCCTAATCTCCTTGAAATGACTTTGAAAAGTCTGAAACTTAATTACCTAACATGGCCTATACTGATCCTAGGGAGGGGCCATGTCCTGTTACAGTCCATTATTTAATACTTTATCTTCATGAAATCATTCCAGCAAAGAAATCACTTACTCTTGTAAATGATCAGCATACTTTCTTGCTCTTTTTGAAACATGCAGATGTATTTTTAAATTTTATTTTCTTTTAATTGATACTTTTGATTTTATATCATATTCATTTCCAGATATATCTCTTGCCAACCCAGTGAGCTTTCCCTTGTACTTAACATTTAAAAAAAAGTCGTTCAGCAGACCTAACCCATCACTAAATAGTATCTGATAGTGTCTGCGGTATTCTACCCCCAGGATGTAATGGAGGAGAGAAATGGGAAGCCTGATGATCAGTTATGACAGCAGTGCATATGTGAGAACATTAGGAACTGCACTAGGGTAACAGAGGGAATGGAGCAACGCCAATTCAAGCAACAGTGTGAAAAGATTTTGTCAGTGGATGGAGAGACGCAGACTCCCAAGTTTTTTAGCCAGTTAGATATGCCTCTAGCAAATGTCACGTCACTGTCTTTAGGACTTAATCATGTTGATATATGGTAATCTAAGTGCAGAATGCTTTTAGAAATATACTCATAACAAATGAAGATAATTTTTTTCCATAGTGAAAATGTACATTTCCTCACTGTAAAGTATAGTTAAAAGTTTGAAGTTTAAAATTTGTAATTGAACCACCAGCCTCCAAAAGTCCCATTAAAGTAGGGTTCTTTTTTATTGTTTCTGAAGTTCTGGCATCTAGCTTGGTGTATAACATTTCGGATGGTCAGTTCACAAGCCGTGCAGACCTCATTGATGCTGCTGGGAGCTCACTTGGACGTGGTGCTCTTGTCCCAGGACTGGGTAAGAAATTAGTGCATGAAATTCCTAGGAGAAACTCATTAGATTCATAAACTTCTCTTATAAGTTCTTGCCGGTTTCCATTGAAGTAATTTATTACATAAGTGAGATTTTGACTTCTCCATTTTCTTGTATGTATTTTAAAAGGAACTGTCAGCAATAGGAATGAGGCAGTTAATACTATCTTCATCTTGAGGTGTTTATTCCAGGTTCACATTGAGATTAAACTGTAGAACTAGAGAGAAAGCCTTAGTCTTCTGATTCATAGGTCTCACCGCCTTTCATTAGTTAAACTCAAGGGCAGGTTCAATAGTACTTTACCTATGTAAGTCATTGAATTCTGCTTTTGTCATAGTTGGACTCAGTATAATATGCATTCGACAGAAACTTCTCTTTTGTGTCCCCTTTAAAAATTCTTTCTAGTTATTCTAAAAATGAAGACCATTGTTGAGGTGAATTTCTGCCATTCCTTAGAAAGAAACCTTGTCAAAAAATCCAGTACAAGTGAAATCTGAAGGACTGGGAACCTGTGATTTTCCTCTGTAATTTAAAATTGGGTTATTATGTGATAGCTGGAGCTGGCTTTAGATATTAATTATCTGTGTGCCTTGAAAAGCATATAATGAGAACTTTTCATAAAACATTCAGGTTGAAAGACGGGAATGATGCCATACCCAATTGCTTAATATTCACCTTTGTATCCATGAAAGATATAGATTAGCAGCATCAGACTTCTCCTTTTCAGTATTTTTAGTTTTGAAATGTTTAGTAAGAGGAACCTCCTGAAAAATCCTGCTCTCTATCCTTCATTGTGGTATGGTGGTGATGCTGGGTTCTTGAATGCTCTGTATCAGCACAGCTCAAAAGTTTTCATGGAAACCAACCTCAGAAGACATGGGGTCCAGTAGCTCCTCTGTTGTCTCTTGTCTAAGAATAAGACTATTGATGTGTGGAGAAGCTCTTCACCAGAAGCTTTGCCATAGCAACTCATGATGCGGAGGTGAAGCCGTCTGTGTTGGTTATAGGATCACCCGAGACTAGTGAAATCTTTGATCTTAGGAAGTAATGAACTGGAATTAGTAGGGCAAAAACTGAAAAACTATGCAGGGAAGGTATCGAGGTTATTTAAATAAATTTTCTTCTGCAGGTGCATGTTATGACACAGTGAATAACATGATATGGACATGTTCTAATGACTATATTGATCAGTGGTGCAATCCTGGGAATCAAGCTTTCCATTATGTGTGTCAAAGACTTGGAGTCAGCCATATCATTACTGAGCCAAAAGGTGAGCAAAAGTGATACTGTATTAGCCTGAGGCTGTGCCATTGAAATGTTAGAAATTGTTGAAACATCAGTGAATAGGTGAGAGATGAGCAATCTGGTTGAACTAATTCAACCAATTAGCAAATCAGCAAATGTCTCTTGCGTGCCAGAACTGTAGGTTAGCACAGAGATTAAAAATAAAATGGAGTTTAATTCTATTGGAAAAGACAACATGGACGTATAAGAGTATACACAGAATAAATACAAATAAATGCAAGAAAATTAAATATAAGGTGGTTGGGAAGGGAGGGCACTAGCTGGAGGGGAGGAGAAGGCATTAATTGGGGAGGGGAGGGAGGGATGGAAGGCACTAACTGGAGGGGATAAACAAAGACTTCAGATAGTGCTGCTTGAGTTGCTAATGTTGACTTACTCATGTTACTCCTTCCGTTCACCCTGTACTCCAGCCAAACTGGACTATACTCTGTTCCCTGAACATTCCCTGTGCCTTCTGGCTTTTCTACCATTACTCATGGTATTCTCAGTGCCTGGAATGTCTTCTAATTCCTACCCACCCTTTAAAGGTGGGTTTATCCTACCCCTCTTTAATGCAGTTATCATGAAATAGGATTATTCAAGAAAATCTTAAATTGATGGAATTCATTAGTCTAAGAAATAATGAAAAATCCTTAAAATGTGGAGGAAGGTCTTTTTAGACAGTGGAGCCATCAGTAGAAGCAAGCTGGTACTGCTTGTGAGTCTGCCCCTTCACCCCATCCCCTACCCCCCATTCCCCATCTCCCATCCCCCAATTCAAGCAGCTGTCCTACTTTTCAGGACTCTTTGCTTCTTCTATTCCTCTGATTTCAAAGGGAGGTACTTTTATTAGCTCCAAAAAAAAATTAGAAATCTATCATATACCAGTAGCAACACGTGAGGGAGATAGTGAGAGGGGTGGAGGTCACAGTGGCTATTTGCTGGTATGTATAAGGTCATTTGTATCTCATGCCTTTGTTGGATATCTCTTCCTACTGTGTTTTTAATTTTCTAGGCGAGGCGATAACCACAAATGAGGTTATAAACCAGTTACTGCACCATGTTGGTGCCATGTGCATCCATCAACTCAATCTTCTTGCAACCAATACCAGTCTGCCAGTTACAAACTTTCTGGGCAAGCAGCATCCAATTGAAGCACACCATCTTAGCAGTATTTGTGACATTATGGAGAAAGCCATGGTCAATGGAGATACCTGTATTATACGCTGCATTCTTGTTGTCTTTCAGGTAAATACTCAGGTTTCAGATAAACACTGGGAAAGAGATTCTGGAAATTCACAACCAATAGAAAAGAAAATTTAAGCCTCTACTGATTTTTGCCAATTTTATAAGGTAGATTGAAGCATTCATTTGCTAGTTTTAAATTTTAGAGACTGAAACCGTTGATTACCAAAAGATTCTTGTGTTTTATCATAAAGAAAAATAAAATAAAGCCTTCTGGTTCTGTGCTACATTCTAATCTTCCATTAGAATTCTTGTCCTATTCAAAGCATTACAGTTACATGAGTGCTGCAATGTATATGATATTGAAAATATTTATTGAAACTGTGTAGTTTGACACTGGGAAAAAAATGTTATTAAAAGTCCCCTGGGGATGCACTCACAAGACCACCTTCCGTGCACTTTTAAAAATAAGATCATTTTAGTCTCTCCATGGTTTCAATGGAATGAATGTTTTTAGATTAAATTCTTATGTTTCTGTAGGTGGTGTTTAAATTTTTCTTCAGTCCACAAACCGAAAGGAACCGAGACATCATTCGACGGTCAGGACTTCTGCTGTGGCAGTTGTTGATGGCCCCAAAAGACCAGATTTGCCCTGAAATACAGAAGGAAGTCTGTCTTGCCATCAGGTAAACTGCAGTGGATTTTCTTAGTGCTCATCACAACAAGATGGATTAGAAGTCCCCCTGCCAGCCGGTCTAATAAGTATGTCTCTTCCCCCAGTCCAGAGTTCTTGAAAGATACTTTGGGGCTTCCATTGTCTATAGAAGACATGCCTTAATTTGGGAGGGCACCTGTATTTGGTTGTTCGTAATGGGGAGCTTGAAGCCTGCTCTTGGGGGACCTGGAGAAAGGTTTCAGGTGTTTATCTCAGCTGTTCTAGCATGGGTGCTTTCCTGATTTGCTAAAATGTCTGTCAGGGAGTGAGACAGAGGACAGAGCTTCATTTGCATATGGCTTTTTGATTCTAAAGAATTTTTCCCGGTTTTGTAATTAATCAGTTGTACAATCAAAATCATACTTGATCTTATGGGTATTTGTAACACTTAACTGTAACTCACTCATTACTCCCTCCTAATCTCCAATGATATTGTGTTCACATAAAAAAAGTGCATATTTTTACATAATTCTAGTCTTTGTTAATATTTTTCTGGGTCTACTTTATAGGTCTCACTATTTCCACCTATTTCTCTTATTTGTCCTTCTTTATGGCAATATAGTACTCCAGTACATTGGGGGACCACAATTTGCTTAGCTAATCCCCAGCAATTTGATATTTCAATTTTTTCCCAGATTTTCACCATTAGTTTACTCATATATAAAAATAAATGGATTGCTCTGTAATCCCTAAGGTCCTTTCTAGCTCAGATGGTGAACGGATCCGTAAAACTCCCTACACAGTGTTGTTGTGAAGAAAACCCTTGGCAAACCTTGAAATGCTACAGAAATATGAGATTTAATTGTTAGTTAATTTCTTTTGAGTCTGATCCCAGTAATATACCCAGGGTATATTTCCAACAGTGTTCCACAAAGATACTTTGACTCTTATGACTCTTGTGTATTGTCAGATTCCTCTCTAGAAAGATCCTTCAAAATCTATATAAAATTTTATCCAGGCACTGTATAGATGACCGAGTGCCTCAGTATTACGAAAGATCCTTTAAACAAACTAGAAGTTGTTTGCTCTTTGGTGAGAGAGAGGGAAGAAGAAAAGGGAGTCTCACAGAATCTTAAGAGTTGAAAGGGACCTCTGATGTCATCCAATATAACCCACACCTAAATAGGAATCCCTTAATTATATTTTAAGAAATGGGGGTGGGGATGGGAAGGAAAGATAACATAGCATCTCCAAATATTACAAGATTCCAGTGAGCCTCTTCATGAATGGGAAGTAGTCCAAGGCCAGAGACAAAACTGCTCCCTCTGTTCCTTTTTGTCATAGAGTATCGAAGCAGGACAGAGGGTCCTATAGGATCTAGTTTTTTTCCAACTCATCAGCAGTTCTTGTGATCTTTAAAAAAAAGCTAGATAGATTTTTTTTCTTCTACCTGGGCACTACAACATTGGATTTCCACTTTTTTGTCCCTTTCCCCCTAGAATTATGTCCTTTAGTTGTTGGTTTTATTCCCCTGACAATATAGGGGTTTAGACACTTGAGTGCCACTTTTGTTTTGATAAACTCACAGCCCACTATTGCCTAGATAGGGTCAGACATGCCTTCTTTGCACTATTACAGTGGTTCAGTCACTTTGAAAACTAAAATGGAGAGGTTTCCACACTAGAATTAGCCTAGAGTTCATAGTTCTTTAATTTATGTAAGACGTGTACAGACATAACAAGTGCCAGGAGAGAGTGGAGAGAGGAAGGCCTGGTGTGGCTGGCCCTGGAGTCACAAGGGCCTGGGCTCTGATCCTCTTTGCTTGCTGTGTGACCTGTCACAGTCAAGTGAGGTGACTTCTCTGAGCCTCAGGTAGTTGTCTCACACTCGTGAGTTTTATGCAGGCTGCAGTTTGCGTCAGTGAGAGAATTTCCACACCAGTGAATTCTGATTTCTTGATGTATTGCTCTACATATCAGTATATGTGTGCCTTTTGTCTCTAGAATGGGAGCTTCCAGGCCTTTTTTTAGTTAATAACTGTGCTTACAGAGAGATGTACTTGGATAAAAGAAATTTTCAGATAAAATAAGGCCTGATGTTCTTTGCCTTGTCATCATTTTCTATCTACACAGTCACTCCCCTAATAGAGTAAGGAGAGTTCAAGGAAGGTAAGTTCTTTGGAGACCTTCTTCCTCTAAAGGAAGAGCTGGTTTCCACAATGATGCTTTTGTCTTTTCTCTCGTTGGAGGATCTAGGGGGACGGGAAACATTGCCATCTGGAGTTGCTCATGATCTGCTCTGCTCTCGGAGTTATTCTGATATTAATTTTTAAGGCTGAATCTTTCTTGATACTGAGAGAGGGGGCTATTCAATAGCCATGAGAGCTAAGTGTTTGAATCAGAGCATGGACACTGACATTTATAGCCTGTTCCATGACTATAAAGTGAGAGGTTTCACTAGATGATAATAGTAAGTGTCACGTTTTTAAAAATGAAGCTTTCGGTTTACAAAGTACTTTCCCTCATAAGGTAGAAAGTATTAAGTATTATTGTTCTGTTTGGCAGATGAGCCAACAGAGGGTCAGAGAGATTAAGCCAATACAATCACACAGTTAATAGGGATCAGAATACAGATTTAAGTTCAGGTCTTCTGACTCTCGATTAAGCACTCTTTGTCCCACACTACACTGCCTCTTAAGGTGATAAAGGGGATAATCTGGAAGCTTTCTTCCCTTTCTAAATCCTATGATCATATATTTAGTCAATCTATGCCAGCATCTAAATGCACCATAAAATTGGCTTGAGGGCCATCCCTATCCATTCAGTTAAGCCAGTTGTATGTGTCTGCACAAGCTAAATATTGAAGAACTCACAAATAGGACAAAGAAAGGGATCGCTATTTGTACAGTAAATACAGGTTCATACATTCAGGATGTGTGGGGTAAGTTAACCAGCTCCTTTCGTAGAATTTGCCTAGAATGTGTTCAAAAAACTAATTTTTTGTTTTCTCTCATTTTAGCTCTGGTTTAACTATCCTGTATCCAGGAGAAGTTGAAATGAATAACTTACTTAAACTGGTCTTAACAGAAGGTGAGAATAATCTCCAGGTGACATTTTAAGAGTTGACCTTGGAGAGGAGATCGCTGAAGGCAGGAGCTTTTATCTGTGTCCTCATTGTCAAGAGCGCCATCCAGAGAGGGGCTTCAGAAACACTTGTGGCGTTGAATCAGTTGTGGGGAAGGGTTAGAACTGGATAGTGATTAAAGATTCCTTTCTCTGCCCACCATTAGTCCTCTATGAACTGGAAGAAAATTAAGTATTCAAGGTTAACTTGTTTCGTAGAATCTCAGAGACCCTTGATGAAGGTCTGCCTCCCACACTTAGAATAGCCCCAGGACCCTGGACAAGTTGCTTAACCTTTCTCAGCCTCAGTTTCCTGTGTCGGTCGTATCCATTATTATGTAAAATGCTTTGCAGATCTTAATGTGCTGTGTGAGTGTGTGCTGTTAGGAGTCTAAGCTGGCTTTTTCATGTTAGCATTCAGAGCTGTAGAGCTGCCGTGCTGAACTAGAACTTGATATCTAAGTCATGGGAAGATACAGACAGACAGAAGTCATGTGCCTCGTGGGGTCTTTGTAGTCAGGGAGCAGATAACCTGGAAGGCAGAGTGAGTGACAATAGCAGCCAACGCCCTGGTCCTTACACTTAAGACGTTGAAAGTGTTGCCCCCGAGTTATTTCCTAGTGAGTCAGATTTCCCGGTGCCATTGCTAGAGTGTATCATAAACCTTTGCACTATCACAGGAGAGAGAAACACTGGACTCTCCCAGCTGCGGGACGTGATCCTGACCAATCTGGCCGAACAGCTTCAAAACAATCGTTTTGGTAGTGATGAAGATGACCATTACAGGTGATGCGATTACATTGTTCATTAGTCATCGTGGGTCAGCCTCAGAATGCGCTGGCCCTTGGGAAAATATGATAGCATTGACTAGCACTAAGTGAATTGGGGGAGGAGGCAAACATTTCAGATTCTTTAATAAAAGTTTAAGGTTAGTTAAATCTGTGCCCTTTTTTGCCACATGGGTTGGTGCAGCTTTGAAAGAGCCCCAGGCTCAAAGGCAGGAGAGTTCTAGGCCTGGCTATGCCAGAATGGGACTGGGTTACCTGGAGTAAGTCACTGCCCCTTACTGAGCCTCTTCCATTCTTTTCAACTGTAAAATGAGGGGTTTGGGCTGGATTCTAGTTTAATTTAAGGATCTATACTTAACTTTATGCCACTAAGGTATGAAAAGAGCATTAGTCTCCTTTCTCATCAAATATAATTAGTATAGTTGGAACTCTGATAATGAATGAATGGGAAAAAATCATCAGTAAATCCCACTGCTAAAATGTAACTCCATTTTATTAGAAGAGGAAGTCAGGCCTAGAATTAAAAAGATGAGCCTGTGATGATAAGGGACATTGCCTATTAAGAAGGCACAGATACCTGAGTTCAGATCTGGCCTCAGACACTTGACATTTACTAGCTGTGTGACCCTGGGCAAGTCACTTAACCCCAATTGCCTTACCAAAAAAAAAAGGCACAGACGCATACCTGGCCCCTTGGCCTTAACTTTATTGCTAGATTCTAGCTTTTTCTGCCATTTACAGCACAAAGTATGACCAGCAGAGCACATGTGGCCCACAGCTGTGTTTGTACGGCTTTCAGTGAAACTGTTTTAAAATGTAAAAACTGGTATTATCTCCTAGGCCATACACAACAGGTAGAGTGCTAGACTTGGCCTGTGGGCTATAGGTGACTGATCTCTAACTTACGCTGTTGTGGACGATACCCTGTCCTAGGTCGATGGGAACATCTCTGGTGCCACGCGTTTCTTTCCTTTTGGTGCCTTTGCCGTGAATGTTGGTTTGGCAAATGAGCATTATTTGGTTGTGAGGTCAGTTAAGTGAGTCTTTTTTTATCTGCAGTGTGGTTTCTCAGGGCTTACCAATTGTGTGAAATGTGTCCTTTAACTGATAAGCCATCGACATTTTACTGTTACATTTTTCCTGCATTTTAAAGACTAAATGATGAACTTTTGCACTACATTCTGAAGATTGTTGTTCGAGAATCCTGTATCTTAATCACCAAGTGCCAAACAGTCTCTAAAGATGATTTTCAAAGACTTCTTTCAACGGTGCCTGTAAGTAAAATTGCATTTCATGAAAGCAGGGTTTTCTTGAGCTGCCTTCTTTCAATTCTGCCAAGTTTAGGCACATTGTGCATAATGTGAGAGAGAAGTTAGAAGCAGGCCTCAACTGTCAGTGGGGTGAGAACCTTTTGGTTAGGCCGTGGAGCGCCCATTTTCTCCAAACGGCCTGTGTCTTCCCTGAATCCCCGGTGCAGTGACTCACAGCTGAATCGGGAGGGGGTCTTGTTCCTCACTGCTCACTAATGAGCTTTTCCTGCTTTGAGAGGCAGGTTTTTCATTTGGTACCACCACACAAATGAACCTAGTCTGCTCAGTCAAAGGAAACAGGCACTAGAGAGCACTTGTTAGAATTGGTGATGGGAGGAAGGCAGGGAGAATTACCAGGAGGACAGGAAGAAAAGGGGACACGTAACATGCAGCGTGATTTAGTGCTGGGGAGCCGGAACACTTGTGTGGAAGGCTGGCTCTGTACAGCCCGGCTGGGAGAAGTGGGCAGCTCCCTCAGCCCCTCTGTGCCAGGCACCTCCTGGATAATCTGCTGTCTGGAGCAGTGGAGGGCATCTCCACACCAGGCCTAAATTGATGAAATCAGTTCATTGTCCTGAGTGATTGGAGCAGGGGACAGGGTGAGATGTCAGCAGTGAGTGAAGGAGGTTCGGCAGATCAGTGACGTCAGCACATGGACTCTTTGAAACAGCTTGTTTAAACAAGTGATTTGGGATTTGTCTTGTATGTTGCCCTTCTCTCCTTTGCTTGTCTGAACTTTTCTAAAGGATTTTGCATCTTCTGTGTTTTCAGTAACATTTAGCTCATTCCAGTTGCCCTTATTTGTATTAAAGGCCGCTTCCTCCTGCCTGCGCTATCTGATGGCAGTACAGAACCACCTTCTCAGTAACACGGTTTTGATTAAGCCCGATGAAAACGATGACAGTGACAGTTCCTTGCAGGGAGAGACATTGAAGGTACAGGTAAACACCAAGCTTTATTCTAATGAGGCTTTCTCCAGTGTGTAGGGCGCTGCTTAACTGGCTGCATCTCTGTGTGACTCAGTGGCCACTCTTGCCATGTTGGTGCATTCTTCACAAGAGGATAGTAGTGCCTTGAGCATCGCAGAGGTTTTCATGCTGTTGCTGTATTGCTAGTATGTTTGTGACACTGTTGTCATGTGGCATCCCAGTTGGCCTGTTTGATGATTCCTGCCTTCACCTTCCTGTCCAGGAGTATAGAAAGAAACAGAAAAATCCCGGGCTTTGTAGGTGATGCCCTATGCTCCTAAAAGTCATGTGCCCCAGTCAGGCTGGGAGTGAGACACTGTAGACATGAAACATTCAGAGAAGTTTGTTTGTGTCCTGTCCTCTTGTAATGCAGGTACCTTTGTTGCAAAGGATGCTTAGCTTCCTTTTCATAATCTCTTTGTTGAGCCATTCGGTTTTTTTTTTTCTGAATTCATAATTCATCTCAACTTTTCTGTAATTATTTTCTGGAAATTGTCATCTAAAACAAATATCCAATAATTTGTCCTAAAATAGCAATTAGAATAAGCCAACGATTGTTATTGCAGTAATTATATCATTTCAACAGAAGCTTGGACTTTTTGTTGGCATCTTTATGTTGAGTTTTATCATTTGGGGAAGATTTAACTAGGTGACTGATCTGTTCAATCCTAAAAATTCTTCCCTCCCTTAAAAAAATGTCCCACCCATAAACAACTCCCTGGAAAATTAAAGGTAAAAGTCCTTGCAGCATCCCTTTTCTTTATTTCTGCTGAAAGCGTTCTGACATAAATTCCATGTAAATCATACATCTAGCACTGATTTATCTTGATGCAACATTAATTTGGATATAGGGGGATTTCTCCCTCCAAATAGAACGTATATAAAAATTGGAAGCAGCTATATTATGGATTGCAGCTTAGAATCTGTTTTATTTTTCATTGTATATTTTTTTCCTTTCAAAGGAATCTCACTGTGGGGATGCAGCCAGCATTCAGGGGTAGCCTGTGTCCAAGTCATTGTGACATTTGGGGGCTAGGGAGCTGGATATAATAAACTGCATTCAATGCTTTTGAAGCCAGTTTTGGTCAAATCTCCCAAACAACAAGAAGACCGAATGCAGTGATTGTCACCCAAAGCTATGATACAGTCATTAACATTACTTTTTTTTTAAACTGAAGTTTTAAAGTTAATCTAATGAAAAAGAGCCCCAGAAAATTCCTAACATAAAAGTAGTCTTCTCTTTGAGTGTCTAAAAAGAGTCAAAGTTCAACTGTTTTGTTATTTATACATTGAAAGAGTAATCATGAGGCCAGTGTGTACCATCTCCACTTAGGGCTTGTAACATGGCATTTCTAAAGAAAAGTAGAGATTTCTATGTAGAGGGCAGGCTTAGCTATGGTTTTCTAGAGAAAATAGAAAAGAGCTAAATTTTTCAATGAGCTTTGAAATTGTAACCCTTTGTCCAGAATCTACTCATAGTTCTCCCACAATCTCAAGAATAGCTTTTTTGACTTTTTAATAGTCTTTAACTGTCTGCTACCTCAGCTGAGTCTTTTGTCTGTTTTCAAGTGTATTGAGTGTGAGGTATTAAGTAAAAGCTAAATTGTATTGTTACAGAACTGTTGTGTATTTGTCTCATTTTATTCACCTTCTGTACCCTTTCCCTATACATAACACCTTTCACTGTTGTGTTTTTCTCCTTAGCTATCCTCATACCACCTAAGGCCGTCTTCCACCCGTGCAGTTCCTTGGCTGGCAACCAGCAGCCCTCTTGTGCTGGATGGGATGGGGGCAGTGCCTTTCCTCTCTAGGGACTTGATGTACCCCTCTGTGAAATGCGGGGCGTAGCATCCCAAATCCAATGGCCACTTGAAGTCCTAGCGGAGTTTTCTGCTTTGGGCTGCCCCTGTCCACCACATTATTTAATTTGGAAGCATACATTTTTCTTTTTCATTTTCACTTGTCAGTATATTCATCAGAATGTTAAGTCTAACACTGTGACATTTTGTACCTAGGAGCTAAAGGCCAGTATTTTGGCTCTTGCTACCCAAATCCTAACTGGATGTGATGAAGTTCTAGAAATGCTTCAGCAAGTCACAACTGCACTCCTGAACAGTGACATAGCTGACCGGGACCAGAGGTGAGCAGCACTGAGGATCAGTAAGGCCAAGGAGGTGGAAGGACTGGCTTGGAAAGTGGCAGCCAACTGAACAGCAGTGTCATCTGTTTGTATAAGAGGCGATCTTGGTGATGAACTCCCCAAAGAGCAGGAACTGAAATCTAAAGATAGTAGAACCTAGGTTTTATTGATGCCTTTTATCTCTCAGTGCCACCTGCCATGCCCCCTACCCAATATAATCTGTCCTTTTAACAAAAGAAGAAGTTCGGCAAAATCATCTGACACCAACTGGAAACACATTCGGTGTCCATGGTCAGAGTTATAAATAGAACAAGGCAAGAGGAACTTTGGTCCAGTGTGCAGGCATGATTGGGGCTGGATGGAGCGGACAGGTGGGCCACAGTGCCACACTATTAAAGGAATTTTTGCCCTCCCTGTCCCTCATGTGATGCCACTCTTAAAGGGGCTGTCTCACTGTCCCTGCTGCCTGTTGTCTTACCCCTACTTTCAGCCCCCAGCCTGGATTTCTTGCTGGTAGGTTCCTTTCTCTTATTCCCTTTAAAAAGTGTCCTGTTTCCTCATTAAAGTCCTCCTCTCTTGCCTCTTCCTGGGATAGACATTGCTGTGGAATCTCAGAATTGGAAGGGACTTCTGAGGCCATCTGGTTCAACCAGTACCTTAACAATAATCTCCTTTGTAGCCTCTCTGGCAATGACCATCTGACCTCTGCTCAGAGGTCTCCAGTGAGGCTGCTATTCCACCTTGACACACTTCTGATGAGCCAGATCTTCCTCACTCCGAGCCCCAGTCTGCCTTGGCATAGCTTCTGTCCACTTTTCCCAGTTCTTCCCTCTGGGGCCACATAGAACCAGTCTAATCCCTCTCCCTTATGGGTGCCCTAGACACGGCAGTTTTTCAGCCTTCCCTCAGTTTTCTTTTCTCTACTCTAGGGCAATCATCCATTGTTTCGTCCACAATTTGTCCAGGCTTCCTTTTTTTTTTAACTCTCAAACAAAAGAAGCCCCTAAATTAATCTCATTGTGGGATGGCTGAGTCAGTGTAATAATAGGAATCTTTTATTTTTGCCACATGGAATGCCATTTGTCACCTTCTTTGTAATGATCTGACAACTGGGCTTTCCCTAAATTTCCTTTTCTTAAAATATCACCCAGCACAGTACCCTTTGCAGTCAAACTCCAAATAATATGTACTTCCTGATGAGAAAGAAGACATTACCAGTGATGCAAATGGCTAATATTTCAGAAATTCAGAAGATTTCACTTTTCATTGCTGTGGGTGCTTTTTTGACTATCATAGATTTCAACTCTGCTGCACCTTAGTAAACCATCTTTATTCGTTTCTTTGGCCAAAAAATTTCACCACCAGGTGGATGGCCTTCTAGGGGTGAGCCTATTGAGGTGACAGGTCTGGTCCTTTGATGACAGCCATATGACCTGGTCTTTGCTGGAAACCTTTCAAATTTGGTAAAATAATAATAATAACAATCACAATAATAGCAGCTGACATTTATATAGCGCTTACTATGTGTCAGTCACTGTATTAAATTCTTAACAATTATTATCTCATTTGACCCTCAAAACAATCCTGGGAGGTAGTAACTATTATTATCTCTGTTTTAGAGCTAAGGAAACTGAGGCAGAAGTTAAGCGACTTGCCTAGGATCACATGGCTATTTAGTGTGTGAGGTGGGATTTGAGCTCAAGTCTTCCAGATGCCAGGCCCAGTGTTCTATCCACTGTGCCAGCCGGCTACCAGTGTGTGATCAGTGAGAGTAGGGATTGTTTCTTTGTATTTCTATCCCCATTGCCTAGCACAGTTCCAGGCACATATTAGGTGCTTAGGAAATACAGACCTATCGATTGGTTGGTTGGTCCTCCCAGAGTCAGTGTTCCACTTGCACAGGCTTGGAGAGCTCTGGGCCATCCAGCCTTGCACAGCACAGGCATGGTGAGGGGGTGGAGTGAGTGGGACCCTAGCGAAGGGAGTGTCTACGTAATCAAAGCCTAGGAAAAGATGATTATTCGTGGCTCTGACTTGGCTTGGTACTCTGAAATAGATTCTAGTATCTATTAAAAAACAAGTAAAGTTGAACAAATGATCTACGTATATAGTGTACTAAAAATGTTTTCACAATCATGTATTGAAGAGATGTCTTAGTCCTCACTGTTCAGGTCACTGCCTTGGTTTACCTTCCATTCATTCTCAGCACCAAAGGATTTGCTTATTTTAAGGTTAAGTCTTTGGCCAGAGAACAAGTACAGTTTCTCTTCACGTGTTGCTATTTGCCACCGTGTCTGGTCCTAAGACAATTCCAAGGATTGAGTCTCTAAAAAGAACATTATAGTTTTCACTTTATTTTTTAGTGTTCTTTTTCTTTTGGTCTCCTTCTTCTTTCACAACCTGACTAATATGGAGATAATTTTATATGATTGAACATATATAACCTATATCAAATTGCTTACCATTTTAGGGAATGGGGAGGGGAGGGAGGAAGGGAGAAAATTTGGAACTCAAAATTTTTTTTAAATGAATGTCAAAAATTGTCTTTACATGTAACTGGAAAAAATAAAATACTGTTTAAAAAAAGACAACAAATGAAAACAACGGTATACCCAAGTCTCAGACTTGCAAGACACACACACACACACACACACACACACACACACACACACACACACACACACACACACGTACATGGGCACCACCATGGTATACTCTAACACCTAGGCTATGGAGGAGGTGTAATCTGATGTGCAAGACTGGGAGCCTAAATTCTATTTCTAGTTCTGACATGAATATCGTTTTTAGGCTAGAAAAAAATTTATAGAACACCTCCCTCTTCTCTGAGACTCCCATACAAACTGGCCTCCATTCCTTTCTCTGGGTGTAGAGATTAAGAAAGGGGATCTTTCAAGTAACATTTAAAATCTTCCCTTCATCTGCACAATATCTGCCTGAATTGTCTGAGTGGTCAGTGAAGCCAAGGGACTTGGGTTGGGGTGGGAATGGCTGAATCTCCACAAGTATTTGGTTTCTCCTTTCAAGAGCTGTGATGCCCATGTAGGGTGGCCATTTACCTGTTGGAATTTATGTTTTGATGTTTTTTTGTGAATAAAGAAAAGAAAAACACCCAGTAAATTTCATTAGAAGGCAACTGAATTCACTCCTCACCTGTCTGATAAAGTCATTGAGCAAAGATGATACTTTCTACCTGGTATGCTGTTCTCACCTTCCTTTGAGGAAGGTCGAAAATGTTTAATGTTGATTTAGATTGCTGGGTAAAACCATACCTAATTAACGGGTTCAGTAAGATTGAGTTTAATAGACACTTTTCCCAATAAATGCCAGATGACTTTCGTTTACCTCCTCACTCCTGAAAATGGCTTAGGCTTTGTGTTTTCTTGGATATTTTGCAGATTAAAAGGCTTGGAACAAGTCACTAAGGCTACAATGCTTGGTCACCTTCTTCCTGTGTTACTGACCTCCCTGATGCACCCAAACTTACAGACTTTGACAATGGCTGACGCCCTCATGCCCCAGCTGGTACAGCTGGTGCTTTACACCAGTCAGGTACGGCCTTTGATGCTGACTGAGGGCATTGGTTTTAGACTAACAGATGCATGTTTTCCACTGAAAGTATATTCAGTTCAAGGAGAAACCAGAGAGACAGAGGGCAGGGGTGGATAAAGGAAGTTTTCATGTCTTAAAAAATGAGCTGGCATCTAAAATCATTAGATAGTTGAGTGATTCTTCCTCTCTTCGATCATATAACTTATTTATGAGTCCTGCAGTGGATGTGTGCGTGCTGAGTTCACGCTCTTTTGTGTATGTAGGACTACAAACCCAACATCTCCTCTGATCCCTTTAGGCCCTTGCCAGCTGCTGGTGGCAGGGTATTCTCTGAATAGCATTGTAGACTTTAATTAAGGAAAATAATGTTAACAGGTTTGAGTAATATAATATTATTTATTGACTGAAAACAAAATCAGGCTAGAAAGATCACTGGAGTGAGTCAGCAGGTTCTATTTCTAGGTTTGGCTTTTGGTGACCTTAAGTGATTCCTTTAAATTCTCTGTGCCTTTATCTCTTTGTTTGTAAAATGGAGTTAATATCTCCTGCCCTTATTCAGGAGGACAAATGAGGTCATCTGTGTGACTCTGACCTCCTTGGAAAGAAACCTCTGTATCATTTCATGGCCTGTTGTTATTATTATTGAGATTAGGATGTGTGATTTAAGATGATGGGTTTTGTGTTTCAGACGGCCTTGCTGCTTAAAACTCAGTCTCCAGTTTTTGCCGAAATGGGCTGTTCCCCATGTGGTACATCAGATCAGAAGGGCAAGCTGTTCCCAGATGAGAGGTGATTGATGCTGCTTTGTCAAGTGAACCCCCTACTTTTATTTATCATTATTATTATTATTATTATTATTATTATTATTATTATTATTATTATTATTATCATTATCATTATTTAGTGAAAACTTGTTATCCTTTCACAGTGTTTCCTGGCAGGGAAACTGTAACTTGGAAAAGAAAAGGATTGGAGGGTCAAAATTTTATGGTTGTTTGTAAAATTGCTTTGTAGATTTATGAAAAAGTTTTTTTTTTAAGTGCATTTGATTTCTGTAAGGAAATAATTTCCCAAAGAATTGAGAGAAGAGTCCAGCCACTGAGCTAAGGTGAAGGTCAGTTCTGCTTTTCTCTGGAGCTCTTTCACAAAAGGATCTGCCCAGATGAGAGAACACTACAATTGGATCATTTTGAGCAATGAGGTCCTATCAGTCTCTACTTCATGATACGAGAATGAGTAAAGTAGATTAGAATAGACAAGAGTGGACAGCTGGGGATTTCTTACTGTCTTATGCAAATGAAAGTTAATTAATGAAAGTTAATTTGTGTAGGATTTACATCCTGAAGGGAGGTCTTAGAAAACATTAATGCTTGTGATATGTGGAAAATAATGGGTTTGGGTAGGTCCTTTAGCACTTTAGGAGGTTTTTGGTTTTGATTTTTTTGATAAGGTATTTTATTTTATTTTATTTTTTAATTTTATTAATTTATTTTGATTTATCAATAATCACTTCCATATGCTTTTAAGTTTAAAATTTTTCTCCCCCTTCCTCCCCACCACCCTCCCCGAGATGGCACACAATCGGATATAGGCTATACATTGACATTCCTATTAAACCTATTTTCACATTAGTGGTGTTGTAAATAAAAATTTGATAAGATATTTTAAAAGAAAAGTTTGTTAAGTTGTTCCCTTGGCATTCAGTACATCTATCTAACCTCTCCCTTGAGAAGAAAACGTGTTCTTGAAGCCCATAACTACAGGGATTTTTGATCCAGGGACAGGTACTTCCCATTGATTGCCATTGTTAGCATCCTTCCTAAATCACAAACAAACCCAGTGTTATCACAATGCACGCTTTGTAAAGTCTTTCAGTGAGATCTTTCTAGGTGGCCTCACGGGAGCATCTCATTAGCCTTCTGTATTAGGATGGATACGTATTTGGGGATTTTGTTGGAATCTTGGGTCCTTGCTGCTACACTATATCATGGTTTCTTTCTCTGTTTTAAGAATGCTGGATGAGAAAGAAGAGCCAGGTTTTCTCACTGGATTAAAGATTCCTGCCCCGTGGGCTGCGGGGAAAACTGTGGAAACAGTGCACCCAGTCAGAGACAATTATAAATTTAAAGAAACAGTCCACATCCCAGGAGCTCGCTGTCTCTATCTGAGATTTGATAGCAGATGTTCTTCACAATATGACTATGACAAGGTAAGTCAGGACCAGTATGGAAACATTTTTAGGCTGAATGTGCTTATTGCCTATATGCTTCTTATTTATTTATTTCTCTCTTTGTTTGTTATTTTATTTTGGAGAGGGTTTTTTTTGTGTGCTTTTTTTTTTTGGCTAGTGGTCACCATTCATGACACCTTGTTTCTACCCACAGATGTCTCTACAGAGATCCTTCCTAAAATAATGTCAAGAAGGGTAGTGATTGAGGGAGTTAAAGAACCATCACTTTTGCAGACTAAAAACAGGGTTTTGAAATTAAATTAAGACTCTAAAGCCTTTCCTTTTTCTCTGCCATGTGGTAGAAATCATAGGCTTTTCAGGAGCAGCTATCCAATTTGCTATTGATTTTTTTTTTTATGGCAAGTTGCAAGTATACTGTGAAAACTCGTCAAATGACCTCTCTGTGTGTGAGCCTTAAGACACAAAGAGGGAAATTCTTCTTTGGAGATCCCAAAGTGGATCTTTTGGTCTCCTTCTTCTGAGCATGGACCTTCCTCTACAGAGAGATATATGAGGTTCCATTCCCATAAAATAGTCTCCCTATGTGCATGTGGAGAGAGAAGGATGCTGGTAATCCCTGTGGTTACCTACTTATGGGGATTGTGCCTGACTTCATCGACCATCACTTTCAGTGCCACATAGATCTTTGAGAAGAAACATTTCTCCAAATTAAGGTTTATAGTCCTACCTAGACAAAAGTATAAACAGAGGGGATAGAATAGGATCCCCATGAGAAGAGTCTAAATAAATTGGGATTATCAAGCCTATGGATGAAAAACGATGGGTTCTTTTAACTGCTTTTAAGTACGTGAGAAAGGGAGGGTTGCTTAGCCAGTTGTTACCTCTATTTGCTCTGGACCGAACAAGAAAAAATAGCTTTAAATTGTAGCAGAAGAAGGTTGTATTAATAAGAAGGAAGAATTTTTAACTGTGATCATTACGAGATGGTTCAATACACATTTCAGTAATATTTGACACACACTCATTAAGTGCCTACTGTGTGTAAGAAGACTGCTGAGTAGGTGGCACAATGGATAGAGCATCAGTCCCGAAGTCAGGAGGACCTGAGTTCAAATTTGGCCTCAGACACATAATACTTCCTAGCGGTGTGACTCTGGGCAAGTCACTTAATCCCAATTGCCTCACTAAAAAAAAAAGAAGAAGACTGCTGAGGAAGTTGAAGAACCTCCTTTTAAATAGTATACAGCCCCATCTACCAGGAATGGGTTTATGGTGTCAGCCTAGATCCAACTTTGTCCGAAGACAGGGGCATGAGCTAGATGACCTTTAGAAGGTCCTTTGCAACAAGTTCTCAGTTCATTTGTCCAAATATCTATGAAACACCTATTAATATGCATGGCTTGCACACAACACAATCACAGAATGACAGAGTCAGAAGAGACCTCCATCTTGTTGTAATGGAAAGAGTGTTGGATTTAAAGTCAGAGGACTCAGCTTCAAATCCCAGTTCTGCCGCTTGTTACTTTTATGACACTGGAGAAGTCTCTCCACTTCCTTGGGCCTCCGTTTCCTCATCTGTAAAATGAAGGTGTTGGATCGGATGAGGTCCCTTCCAGCTCTAAGCCTTAGGTCATTTTCTGACCCTGATTCAACCTATACAAGAACGAGAATCCTCGCTCTGCCCTCCTCAGTGAGTGGCCTTCAGTGTAGATGGCCCTCCCGTCTCCTGAGGCAGCCCGTGGTCCTGTAGGGCTTGAATTAGGAGCAGGGTTTGCCTTGAATGCGGCCGAAATCTGGCCCTCTGCGGCTCTGACCCGTTGTTCCTGGTTCTCGCTCCGGAAGCCGGACTGAGCAGGTCTGCTCGCTCTTGCACATAGAAGCCCTTCATATTCTCATAAACAGTTGTCTTATGCCCACTAAACCTTGTCTTCTTCAAGGTAAAGACCCCCAGCTCCTTTGCTTTGTCATCAGATGGCATGCATGCACCATCCTGGTCTTGCCTCCCTGAATGTTCTCCTACTTACCAATGCTCTTCTTAGAATGCGGGTCCTACCCCCACTCCCAGTGAACACTCTTCTTAACACTTGCTCTCATGGAGCTTGTGGACTAGTCTGAGCACGAGAAATCTTGGATAGAAATATAGGATGACATAACATGCAAAAGTGTTGGGAAGGGGTCCAAAGTTCTATATCATTTTCCTGGAGGGCAGAAGCTCTGCCTGCTGTAACCCTGTCTGTTTTTCTGATTTTTAGTGAGATGACTCTTAAAAATTATACTTTTTAAGATTACCCTTTTAGTTTAATTAGTGTTATTCTGTTTATCCTTTTAAATGTAGTCATCTTGGGGCAGCTAGGTGGCGCAGTGGATAGAGCACCGGTCCGGAAGTCAGGAGGACCTGAGTTCAAATGCGGCCTCAGACCAAACACTTGATACTTGCTAGCTGTGTGACCCTGGGCAAGTCACTTAACCCCAATTGCCTAAAAAAAGCAAAAAAAAAAATTTTAAAAATGTAAATGTAGTCATCTTGTGATGATTCAGTAGTGAAGTCTTTTCTAGAAGTTCGTGTTAAGAGACACAATACAGAGACTGATTACCTAGCTGACCATCTCATTGACTTTGCCATCAGTCTCCGGCTGTTGACAGCCAAAGATCTCAAAGCATAAGAAATGCTATGGCCCTCTTAAGCACCCAGGGCTAAATCTCACCTTCCACTGGACACTTGACTCATGTTGAAGTCACAGGAAATTATCGATGCTTAGTAGGAGACAGGATTTACTCTGTTCAAAAGTGTGAGAATCCTTTCTTAGAGAAATGTGAATGCCAAATAATCAGAACTTTCGCTTAATAGAAACCCAGCTCTCATATGAGCATTGGAAAGGGTTCACATCCCTGCTCCTCCACTTCCTCCACATCTCAACTTTGGCAAATCAGTGCACATTCTTGGGCCTTCAGTCCTTCATTCAGGTCCGTTCTGGCCCCAAAGTGAAATGAAATGACCTGCTTTTAATAAAGAATATTATCAATGCATGATAGACAAAGAAAGATGCTTGCCTCTAGCTCAGTGTCTTAAGTCTAATTTATCAAGCCAAGCCCTAGGACATAAAGAGCTGGGACCCAATGGTCACTGCTGGAGCAGGGGCTGGAGGCTGGAGGAAGGGAGTGGGAGGTAGGAGTGTAAAATCAACACAGATCAGTACAAGGAAATTTGAGGAGAGACAGAGAGCACTTCCTTTTTATGCCATCTGACGTGTGTTCCTCAGCTCTATAGTTTATTTTCCAATTTGTTGCTGCTTTTTTTTCCCCTGCACTCATTTCTTCTTTCATATTCGTTTTTTAGTTAAATGCTACCATGTTTCTATCTGTGTTTGCTTAGTTAGCTCATTTTGGGGAGAGTTTGAAGGGAAAATTGTGCCAGTTAAAAATAGTTTGTGTATATGGAATAACAAGTAGAATTGAGCATGCCAAAAGAAGATAGAGCTTAGGTGACTGGGAATATCTCATTTTCCAAGGTGGGATTCTGTAGTCCCTCCAGTGAGTTATATTTTAGTAACTGTTAACATGTTTGCTCGATAGCCAGTGTGATGGGTGCATCCCGCACTGACTGCTTAATGTAAAATCATTGATGCTGGGATTTAAAATGTTTGATATTTTGAAAGAATTAGGCAGATTGTCTTGTTACATTGACAGCAGTGCCTGGTTATTAACTGTTTAAGAAACAAATCTCTTACGGCCTCTTTATTTGTAGATTTTGTTTTTGTTTTTCTTTTACAGTCTAACAGTATATTTTCTGTTTTGAAGTTGGTGATTTATGCTGGGCCTAACACTAACAGTAGGAAGGTTGCTGAATATGGAGGCAATACACTGGGATATGGCAGCCGTAGTGTCTTAGGAACTGGCTGGCCAAAAGACTTAGTAAAGGTATGGTATTACAGCTCAAATAATTTCATAGAACAGAAAAATGAAGTCTTATGTTGTTAGCCCTGGGCCCATATATCAAGAGTAACACTCTTTGGATGGAGGTTTGCCATGAGAACATATTGTGAAGTAGGAGTATTTAGTTAGGTTTACCTGATGAAGGTGTCTTCTCTAGCTGATCCTCCTTTTCCCCCGAAGTGCTGATCTCTCTTGTTATTTTCAGGAACGATCCCCCATACCTTTTTCACGAAGTTAGATTATGATGATCCTCCCATCCCTTGTCAGTCAAGGTCACATAGTCCACTGGATCCAGGGGTCTTCTTGAGACCCTTGTTTGATAGGGTCACAGCATTCTCCCCTCCCCTTCTAGGACAGCAGGGCAATTTCAGAGACCAGTGTGTTGTAGAATGCAAAAAGCAGGATCCTTGGTGTCAGAAGCCCTGGGTTTGATTACCGTTCTGGGTACTTAACTATCCTTGGGGCCTGAGCTAGGGCACCTGACGTCTCTGGGCCTGAGTCTCTCACCTGGAAAATGAGGGGTTTGGCCAGATGCCCTCTGAGGTCTCTTCCACGTCAAAATCCTATTCAGTGGGCACATGGGACTTGGGCATCTGTTAATTAGCAAGGCTTTAGAGAGCATTGCCAATGCTAATCCTCAATGTAGTGAGATTCAGACCTAGCCATTAGTAGTATTAGGGCTCCTGAATCAACCAGCACTTACAGATAGGACTGTGAGGTGAGCTGATCCCTTGAGCCTGGAAAGACTCTTGGAGTTTGTCCCCTGAGCTTTGTTGTGATATGATGCATCCTGACCTCAGGGAACCTGAAACCAGCCATCCTCCGTGGTGGTGTTTGGATCGAGCTTCCACTTCATCCGGCCCTTTCCACGGTTAGGTTGTTAACTGCATCTGAATTTGTGCTCATAGTAATGAGTAAGAGACAGTGTAGCATGACGGATGGAGAGCTGAAGACCCGCCCCTCACACGTACTGGTTGTGTGCCCTGGGTAGATCAGTGCCCCAGACAGCTCTCCAAGGCTGTAAGTCGTGGAATAGATGCTATTTTGCATTAATAGAAAGAATTTCCTTCTTCAGACCCCCCTATGCCAGTGAATTCCCATCTAGGAAAGGAAAAGGACTGACTCCACGATGCATTACAGAGTCTTTGAGCAGCCTGCCCCCAGGTGTTTGATTAGTGTTGGCTGCACCAAGGCCTTCTGCTTGCCCTCTGGACCTCAGTAAAACTGCTGGCAAATCTTCCCTGTAGCACAGGAAGAGAGGGACCAACAGTCTGCTGGCATTATTCGAATTTATTCTCATATCAATTCTAGCCATGCAGTTAGGCAGTTGTGGTCCATCATAGCTATCGAGCACCAGGATCTGGTAGGGCAGGAGAGTCTCCCTAAAGACCAGAGGCTCATGTGAAAAGGGATGAAAGTGACATGAAAATGACTTCTTAAAAAGAATTCAGCCTTTGGCCTTTTCCAAGAAGTGAGCCTGTGAAACACACTGATCTGTTGAAAACTGTTTTTGTCTTGTTTTAAAAGTGCCTTTTTCCCCGCTTAAATTTTAAGGTGGAAGGGGATACAGTCACCTTCTCCTTTGAAATGAGAAGTGGCCGAGAACACAACACTCCAGATAAAGCTATGTGGGGCTTTGCTTGCACGGTTCGAGCTCAGGTACTCTAATGTGACCACTGCTGTTTGTCTGATGCATTTTCTCCTGTGCTCCTGGGTTATTTCATCTGCATCTGCAGACGTGGGGGCAGGGATGAGCCGTTATTTCATCTGTTACCTCCATTTGATGGCACTGAGCCAATCAACCCTCTTGACTTGAGCAGGAGAGGGTGGATGAGTCGGCAGGGATGAGGTTACGACTTCTGTAGAGAAGCCGACTCAGACTTGGTCGTCCAGGGGTCCAGGGAATCTACACGTCTTGTGGATGGCATGTCCTTAGTTCCCAGGTGGCAGAGCACCATTGTATAAGACACCGATTCTGGAGTCGAGGCCATACTGTAGATCAGCTTGGAGAAGGTGATGTAGTTGAGGAAGCCACAGAAGTCCTGTGAAATGGGACTAAATGGAGGGGGCCAGATGGAATTGTGGTGCATCCCTAAGTCGGGCTCCCAGAGAACCTGGGCCTCAAAGTCTTTGCTGATATTTGCCAGAAATGAACATATAGTGTTATGTATATTGCTTCCCCAGAATGTTGCTGAGGCCGCACTCTTTGGTCATTGAAATTCTATCTATCATCCATCCGTGTTGCTGCTGTAAAGAGTTTGGCTTCTGCCACTGCAGGGCCTCACCAGCGATGGCCAGTGCTGGCTCAGGGAGTGCCAGGGCCTGGGGATGCTGCTGTTCTAGGCAGCGTGACATAGCCTAGGTTAACGAGATGCATGGACGTGCATTGATGAGCACGCTTTGCCCCTGTCCACACTTGCAGGAGTCGTCGGAGGATGTATCAGGAGGATTACCCTTTTTGGTGGACCTGGCTTTAGGTCTATCTGTACTAGCTTGTTCCATGTTAAGGATCTTATACAATGGACCAGAAATTACCAAAGAAGAGGAAACCTGCCAAGAGCTGTTAAGATCGAAGCTTTTGCAAAGGTAAAAGACTTCAATTTGACTTCTTTTGTTTAGAGAGGATTTGGGATTTTTCAGTAAGAAAAAGAGCATTTAGGGTTCATTTCTCAGCCATCATTGTGCCTTTCATTTTATTACCCAACGTATACTGGCACCTACTGTGTGTCAGGCACTATGCTAGATACTAGGAACAAGGGAAACTCCTGCCTAAGTAAATTGGGGCCACTCTCTTAACTTGACAGTTTGAACAAATTTGAGTCTCCCATTTCAATTCCTTCACTTGCTGAAAAGTGCTTCTTCAGATGAGTACTTACTTGGTAACTGCAGAACTTCCCCGTTAGACAGGGGAGGAGAACCCCACCCCAGACTTAGGTGTCCTGCAGAGAGTTATTGAATGGTGTCCTTCACAACCCACTGGAGATGGAGCCTCCTGATCTAGATTGATGATGGTTCAGCCACATCCCGGGAAGGTGACTTCTCTGCTTTCCCTTTTGGTATAGCCATGTGGGAGAGATGCTCCCTCCTTTTTAAGAGTTCCAGCATGGTGATTGGTGGAGCAAGGGGTTACCTGCTCTATCTGCTGTGATGGAGCCACATGAATGGAGTCTTTGAGATCAGTAATTGGTTGAGGGGGATAAATGTAGGGAGTGTAATGTGCCTTGATTTACCCAGGGAGTGCTAACAAGGGGGATGTGGCTGGTCTTCCCTATGGTGCTGGGTGCTTTGGGACTATCTGGGCTGAGGTGGACACTTTACCATGAAGTTTTTATTTGGCAAACAAGGGGAGACCTTCTAGGGTGTTTTTAGAGCTAGAGGCAAAGAACAAGGGACAGATCATACTAAAGAATATATGCCAGTTGCTGGGCAAGTGCCATGTTCTTTGTCTCCTCTCTCTAGCAAGAATCAAAGACTTTAGCAGGGTCCTTAGGGTTTCCCTTTGGGATCCTACATGTGAAATGCTAACTTGGATTCCATAAAAGAGTAGAGAGTAAACTTTCAATACAACAAGAGCCTAAGGGGAATAAAAGCCTTATTGATATAGCTCTGTGTGTGTGCGTGTGTGTGTGTCTATAATTAATTTGCTTGCATTCCTCAGAATGAGTAATAGCACTTGCAATTACAAAATTCTAAGAAGCAAAATTATATCCTTGCACATGTGATAAGAAGTACAGAGTCACTGAGACCAGACACTATAGAAATCATTGAAGAATTTAGAGTTTTGTTGGCCTTCCACACTGTCTGCACTTTCACAGTGGGGTTGGTGGTATGTCTTAGAAGTTATGTTGAAGCTAGTCCTGAGAACTTCTGTGGTCCTTGTGTTAGTAAATTTAGAATTGAAACCTTCAACTACAAAAACTTTCCCAAGATGGAAGAATCATGTTCACAAATTCCCATGGTGCTCCTTGATTTTAAGCCTCTGGAGAAGGGTCCAGTACAGAAAAATTACAGCCTCAGTGCTCACTTGATCTTGTTACTGTCACCAACAAACTTTGTCCAAGCAGCCTTCCTAGAAGTGAGGGAGATGAGGAAACTGAATGCGAGTGACCCCATCTTTGCCTTTTTAGATGTCAGTGGCAGGTGGAAGCCAATGGAGTGATCTCTCCTGCTCTGACCCCAAGCCCTTCTCCGCTGCCACTCACCATAGATGAAGACAGGGAGTTCACCTACCCCTCTGATGTCCTGGTGCCTCCCTTGGGGAATGACTTTGAACTGCCTCGGATCAGGCTGCCTCCGGGAATCATGATAAAACTCAGGGAAATTTCTGGGCGTGCGAGACCTCAGTTTAGACCAAGCATAAAGTATGTTATAGCATCTTATTTGTGTTTCTGGACAGATTGTATTGCATTTCTCATATTCTCCTTTAGAACAGAGATCAGTCTTAGTGGCACTTTTTGGCTTGCCAAATATATTCTTGTTCTCTCATTTATTTAGTGAGTGTTAACTGCCTTCCCCAGAAATCTCACCTTTGGATCCAGCTTACTAGGTCTAGTGGTGTGGTGGGAATAACATCTCTGTGTTATCTGGAGGACACATTTTACCTGCCGGCAGAGAGGGCCATTAAAAACCTCTCCTTTGGTTTGGGCAGAACAGAAATCTTGGCTCCAATATTGTTATAAAACCACAATGTTGTTAATGATTAAGAAATATAAAATTAGGCATGATCATTTGTGTTGGGGGGGTGGGGGGCAATGGGTGTTCAGCTTTGTGACTTTAATTGTAGCTTAAAATGTCCAAACCTCAGCAAATAGAGCCACTAAAAATTTGTATTCAAGTTCTCTGCTCTAATATATGTCTTTCCCTACCCCAGCCCCCAGCCATCCCCAGCTGGTGTAGTTATTAAGTGGTGGTAGTGATGGCCAGATGGATAGACAGTGCTGTCATTTTCATGCCTCTTCTTCTCCTTGTAGACTGACGGTAGAAGTTGCAGTGACTGCTTCTTTACTGTGCTGAAACCTAATCAGAAGTGTGATCTCTCAGAAGTCTTAAGATTTCTAGGGAATTAATATGTGGCAATTCCGTATTGTAAAGTTGTTCATTTTAACTGTAGGGAAGTGGTTCAGCCTGATGTCATGGAAGAAATGGTCGTGTCGTGTGTGATTAAGCACCTGAACTTGGTTGATGCTCTGCAGTCTTTGATCAATTTCCAGTATCAAGAGGAGCATGCTGAAGAATATGATTTATTATGTAAAATCATGGGGGAGACCTTTAAAAAGCTCAATGCTATGGAGAGGCAACTTCAGGTAAGGAAGGCCAAACTATTTGTTATTTCCTCATAAAGGATATAAAGGATTTCTTAAGTGCTGGACGTTAAGAAACCTCAAAGTTTGTTCTTAATTTTGTAAGGAATGGTGTAGCTTAGATTGCCTAATTCATATGTAAGCTAGGTATTCCTTGCTGAATCTCTTTACATTGATCCTTACTTTAATGTGTTTATCAGAGTGTTGCAGAATTGGAACAGAAATGGCAAAACGAGGTTGATGATGCCATGCAAGGAAAACTGGAAAACAACACACCATTCTTTTACGATTATCATTTTAATGAGGTGAGCATATCAATATAGCTTAAAACACCCAAATCCCAGCCAGCAGAGCCACTCCTTTTCCCTCCCCTCCCCCCAACATCTCCAACTAATGGGGTCAGGAAGTGGTGGCGGATTGGTTGAAGCCTCTCATTGGTGCAGCTTACTTTAACTCTTTGTAGACTAACAATAGGAGTGGCGGTTAATGCTTCTTTACTGGGTCCACACCTAACCAGAAGCATAATCTTTCCGTAGTCTAAGATTTCTGGGTAGTTAATTTAGCCAGCCTATAGAACTATTCCAGAGGCATCCCTTTTCATATAGGATGAGGCCATGCTACCTTCACAGAAGGAGGAAATAATTTCTATTGTACCTAAAATTGACCCATGTGGTTTTTTCCACAAGTGGTATATAATGATGTTAATTAGACCAGTCTGTTGACAGTTCAGAACTACAAATGACCAGCTATTGAAGTTGTTTTTAACTTATGAGTTTATTTATAAAGATGCTGAGGAAACTTGAGTTGTGATCAAATTTCACTCTGTGTACACAAACTGAAAAGAAATAATCCCCAGAGAGGAGCAGCACCATTTTTAGTCATCAAAATGTCAGTTATCAACTGATAAACTCTTTCCGTTCCTCAGAAATATGTCCAAAAGATGCTATTTTCTCCCTTAAAGATCTGATCATCTAATGCATTGTACCAAGGATGTTGGTGTTACAGGTTATGCATCCATTTTTTTTTTCTCAAATCATTCTTTAGAACAAAATAAAGGAACTGGAACTCTTGTGTTCGATGAAGGAGGTTTCCTTTGATGGAAGTGACCTTGAGAACCTGGTCTTGTCATTGAGGTTGGTGATGGTGAAACAAAAACGTGTTCAATTTATCACATGAATGTTTCTGCCAGAAAGAAATTGTAAATATCTTGATACCATCTCAGCTCTGAAAAAGAATCCAGGTGTTTGCTAAGAATTTCAGATGTGGGACAGACTTCTGAAGTCAAAATATCATGGTTTTTATGAACCACAGTAGACCTTTAAACTTGAGGGCAATACATAAAGTTGGTACAAGTTATAGTTTGGCTGTTTTTGAAAGTTGTGAGAGAAAAGCCCAGCTTGCTGCGGCTGCTTTTTCTCTCTCCCATTCTCTAGGCAAGCTCCTTGGTTATAAAAATTGGTTTTGCCAAATTAACAAAGGACTGATAGGACGTGGACTTGTCTTTTGCAGGGAGAAGTTTTTTCAGGAAGTGAATTCTCTTATTCAGAAACCCCTGCACCCTCTTGCTAAAACAAAAGCATTAGTCAAGAGCTTAATGAACAGAGCGGAATTGCTGCTGCATGTCACCATTGCCGCCCAGTCCAGCATCCCACGAAGCGTGTCGGGTACACCCGCAGAGACGCCAGGTACTGCTGGAAAAGGCCCTTGGGCCCCATAGGATCTTAAAGCTCTCAGTGCTCTCTATTCTTCAAGCCTTAAAAGAGGGAATTCTAGCATTTTCCCACCTGCCCTTTATTTTTCCCCTTTGAAAATGTGGCACATTGTCATCTGATCCTGAAGTTGGATTCAGTGAGCATGACTGTATTTCCTCCTGATGCGACTGCTCCTCCATCAGGCCAGTGGGGTCCAGGGATGGGATTTCATTATGGAAAGAACCCCTGGCGTGCAGCGTCCCTCTGGGGATGGAAGTGAGCAGGCGGAGCGACTTGCCAAGGGTCAAAGGCAAGACTTGAACCCAACTCCTGGGAATGAAGCCAGCCCTTGGTCTGCTGGCTGTGCTGCCTCTCCCTGCCTCGTTAGCTTCAGAAATACAGCATTTGATTGTATGACAGCAGCTATCATATGTCATGTGGGTTTTAGGATCTCATCTGTGCATGTGATACAAAGCGACACCACAATGTAACAAGTATTTAAGTGTATCGAGTATTGTACACTTGGGAATCATTAATCAATTAACATTTATTAAGTGACTGATTACAATGATTATTTCATTTGATCCTCACAACAACTTGGGGAAGTAGGTACTGTTGTGATTCACATTTTACAGATGAAGAAACTGAAGCAGACAGGTTAATGACTTGTCCAGGATCACACAGCTAGCACGTATCTGAGGCTGGATTTGAACCCGGGTCTTCCTGACTCTAGGCCTAGTGCTCTACCTATTGTACCACCCAACTGCCTGCAGAATAGGAGGCAGTCTTAGGCAGGTGGTTGTTAATACATAAGTTGAATTTCATTTCAAAAGCAACAAGCATTTATATAATCCTTTAAATGCATCACCTCACTTGCTCCTCTTAAGAGCCCTGTGAGGTAGGTATTTAGTCTTCCTGTGAGGAAACTGAGGCTGAATGAGGCTCTCATACATTCTTGTTAGAGGCAGGATTTGAACTCAGGCCTTCCTAGCTCCACCTGTACCACTTTTGCTGCTAGACCACGTGGCTGCCTACTGTGGTTAGTAGTTGGTTAACAGATAAAACAGATACAAGTCTTTGGAGCTCAGTCAGTCAATCAGCAAGCATTCACAAAGCCCCTGCCATGAGCCAACCGCTTCTTCTGACACGCTTTTAGACAAATTCAAATCAAAGGCTGCAGGGACTGGTCCTGATGGGCGCCTTGTTTCCTGTGCACGCCTTCTACTGGGCAGGCTTGCCTGGCCCTTGCAGCAGTATGACTGCCCGCCTCATACAGAGGATGACCCTCTTTCACTAATGACTTCAGTAGGGTAAAGGCTTGGTCAGACTCTCCTGCCCATGAACTCGGGTTCCAGGCTAGACAGAGGAGCCACCGACAATGAAGCACAGATTTAAAGAGGAATGAGAGGTGAGGAAGAAGTCGCCTGTGCAGAAAATGGTGCAGTAAAGAGGGCTCTAGCTTTGGAGCCCCGGGACCTGGGTTCAAATCTGGACTCTGCTCCTTGCTACCTCTGTGACCTTGGGCAAGCTACCTAACCTCCCTAGGTCACAGCTTCCTTACCTTGCCAGTCACTGGCAATTCCATATCTGGATTTGTTTTGTTTTAAATAAAGGGATTGGCTTAGGGCAGCAGGCCTCCAAGTTTTTGGTCTCCAGACTTCTTTACACTTTAAAAAATGATGGAGGATCCTCACTCCAAAGGGCTTGTCTTGATGCAAGTTACATCTATCAATATTTACTATATTAGAAGTAAAAACTGAAAAAAATTAATAATATATTCATAATATATAATAATAAATTAATTTTGCTAATATAGCACTTTTGCAGGGAAGGTGAGGCAGTTGGGGTTAAGTGACTTGCCCAGAGTCACACAGCTAGTGAATGTTATGTGTCTGAGTACAGATTTGAACTCAGGTCCTCCTGACTCCAGGGCCTATGCTGTATCCACTGCACCACCTAGTTGCCCCAATACAGCACTTTGAAATGAAAAAATAGCTACATTTTCCAAAAACAACAATGTTTAGTGAGAATGGCATTATTTTACATGTTTTTCCAAATCTCTTTAATGTCTTACTAGAAGACGTAGATTTTCTTGGATGCTTCTGTGTTCAGCCTGTTGATATGTTTAATCCCACAGATGTGTAGTTGGAAAAGGGAGGAGTGTTTTCATAGGCAAGTGATACCTCAGTGTGATGATGAACATAATTTTGACCTTGCCGACCCTCTGAGCCCCCTGATAGAGTCTTAGGGGCCTGGGAATCCACTTGGAGAACCACTAGCCTAGATGCTATCCAAGAGTTCTCCACATCCCAAAGCTGTGACTCAGACGTCACTAATCTCATCATCCCTCGCCCTTTGCAATCTTCTGCTCCATGAAATGCCTGTATCGAAATAAAAAGTGACCTTTCAGGAAGCTAAGGGGATTCTTCCAGACTTTATTAGAGAATCTCTTTCATTAAATTAGTAAGAACTATAACCTAATTACCTGAGGTTAGAAAATGCCTTCAGACTTGAGGATCCTCACTGGGCTTTTGGAACTGTGAGCGTTGGCACTGTCTTGGTGCTTGGGGGGGTGGGGTACCCAAGGAGGAAAAATGCAATGGGATAGGAGGTGGGGTACAGTATGGGCAGGACAGCTGTGATGATGGAGCCATTCTCTCACCTTGTGTTCCAGCCTGTAAATCGGCGTCCGAGACCAAGGTGATCGCTCACGCTGTCCGGCAGCCTGTGTTTCTTCGTAGCATGTCTGCTCCATCTGACCTAGAAATGATTGGGAACGAAGACTTGGAATTCACTCGAGCAAGCCAGAGGTAAGCTGCCCGTGGCGTGGCAGGGGCAGCAGCAGGGCCCAGTGTTTGACCAAGTGCTGGCAGCAGCGCCATCGCCTGACCCAGTGTTGTTCTCTGCAGGCGCCGACACGTTCCCAGCCACCGGAGCAGCTCCTTCACACTCCTTCAGTCTCTGGCAATCGAGGACAGCAGGGACAAGCCTACGTACAGTGTGTTGTTAGGACAGCTGTTTGCCTTCATTGGGACCAACCCAGACCAAGCAGTAGGTCACACCTTGCCCCCCTCTCTTCCTTCATCCCCGTGGAGTACAATGTGACAGCCCAGAGTGCTGGTCAGACCTGGGAGAGGCATCGGTTATTCAGAGACGCTTGGTCTTTGATATTTCAGGTATCCAGTAGCAGCTTCCTCCTCGCTGCTCAGACCAGGTGGCGGCGTGGGAACACCCGGAAGCAGGCACTTGTGCACATGCGGGAGCTGCTGACTGCAGCCGTTAGAGTCGGAGGGGTGACGCATCTTGTAGGGCCGGTCACTATGGTGCTTCAAGGCGGCCCCAGGTGTGTCATCGTTATCTGTTGTCAGCAAACAACAAAATAGTCCTGAGAAGCTTTCCCCATAAACAAGGGAAGCCGTTCTGTAGACTGTGTTACTTGGGGCCAGAACAAACTCTAAATCATTGTTTGCTAACTTAGAAATTGTGCCTTTAACCTTGGCCATTTGCAGCTGAGTGTCCCCCTAGAGCTCTTCACTTGTATTCCCCACAGAGCTCTAGGGACCTTTAATCAGTGACCGAGAAGACTAGGACCAAAGGCCATTTATGCAGCTAGCTTTAGCTCCTTCTGTATCCCATGCCAACTACTGGCAGTAGTTTTGTTTTCTTTTTAATTATAAAATAAATAAAAATCTCAACAAATACGAACAATCCAAATAAGGAATAAACCCTAAATTGAACCATATAATCAGAAGTATTTTAATAGAAAATCATACATAATTTATGGCGATAATGATAGTAGGGTTTTTTTTACTCTTATGAGCCCCTTGTGATCTCTTTTCCCTTTGTGTGATTTTAAGCTTTTGTTGCTTTTTAATATCTAGTCAGAGTCATTTTTCTAATCTCATCTGTTTCTTTGAAGACTCTAGTCAAGAAATGCAGGCTCAGGTAGAGGCTGGCCATAGGCACATGTGCTCAGGAAGTCCTGAGTAGAAATCAAGAGGCCCGGCCTGTCAGGCACGATTCTGTACCACATCAGGACATGCCTTCTCAGCCAGTCACAGACATTTGGCTCCATGGTCCGTTTTTCTCTTGGGTAACTGGGGAAGAAGAAGCCCATGTCTTTTCTATCACTTGGGTTCTAGTCTCAGAAGCGCCATTTGCCAGGTGGATGACTTGAACGAGCCACTGTTCTTTGGGCCTTGGTTTCTTCATCAGGAAAGTAAAGGGTGAGATCCTGTCCCTAGCCTCATAGTCCATGGCTCTGGACCGTGTTGAGTTGCTTGCAGAAGTTCTTTGGTGATTTCTCAGTATCATGCCCTCTTTGACTTGGTCTAAGAAACGTGCGTTTTGATTTCTCTTTTCATAGAATTGAAGAACTAACCTGTGGTGGAATGGTCGAACAGGTGCAGGAGGCCTTCGGAGAGACCATGACTTCTGTGGTGTCCTTGTGTGCTCGTTATCCAATTGCTTGTGCCAATAGCATTGGGCTCTTATGCACCATACCTTATACCAGGTAAAAGACTATGCCCAAGAAACAAGAAAATGCCAAGCTGCAGTTGTATTCTTTGAAAGTTGAACATCTTATTAAAATATTCCCTTCCTTTTGAGTGAGGGAGCAATGACTCAACGAGCTTTTATTAAGCATTTGCCGCATGCCCATCGCTAGAGATACAAAGATAAAAATGAAGAGGTCCCTGCCCTCAAAGTGCTTATATTCTACTGAGGGAGGCAAAATATACACATACGATTATATGCAAAGTAACTCTGTTAGGGAGGCACTGGCCCTGGGGGAAGGGGGTCGGGCACTGGGGCCAAGCTTTGGAGTTATGTGGGAATTTTAAGAGCCTCTGGACTGGTGAGGAAGGAGAGCAGTCTTGGCTTTCCTATGAGAGAACATTCATGAGGTGACTGCTTTTATTCCATTTACCATTTTAAAAGTTTGAGCTCTGACTCTATTGGCTTTCAGTTGTATTGAGTTTGCAGGCTTTTGTGATTCAAAAGAAATTGTCACCTACCCTGACTTTGGATTTATTAAGTCTCTTACAACCTTTAAAGACCCCATGTAAATTCCATAATGTTGATTCCTCTAGAGTCATAAACAGACTTTGGTAACCACAATATCTTGTGAAAGTGGACCTGGAAAGAGGATGAAGATGACGTGTCAGGAAGAAGAAATAGCATGGTGAAAGACGTTCTTAAACTTAGACATTGACTTTCCTCCTAACATATGGTCACCATCTAAACCTCAAAGAGCTCCTCTTTGATGGACAGCTTGGCCATTCTGGCAAGCCCAAGCTGCCCTGATTAACTTTCAGTTGGTGGTTTTGTTTAAGGAGAAAAAAGTGCAATGAATTGGTTGTTTCTTGTGAAGGTGTCATTACAAAGCATTTTGTAAGGTCTTAATTGTGAGTGGTACCGGTCAGGGACCTCCCCCAGACGTTTTTCCAGCCCCCTAGACAAGCTTAGTGTTGAACCCTCATCCTGTGAGGATCTCTCACTTAGACAACTTTTTCTTCGCTGTGTGTAGGAGTGAAGAAAAGTGCCTGGTCCGCAGCGGCCTTGTTCAGCTCATGGATAGGCTCTGTAGCTTGAGCAGTCAGGCTGAAGCCAGCTCCAGCGAGAAGCAGACCAAGAAGCAGAAAGTGGCCGCCATGGCCTGGGCAGCCTTCCAGGTGCTTGCCAATCGCTGTGTAGAGTGGGAAAAAGAAGAAGGTAAGAAGAGGGGAGCCACAGCCTCAACACAGTTCTGCCTTGGGCCCCCCCCCCAACTTCCAGCTCATGCAGTAAGAGGCTTTTCTTCTCCTTGATTCTGAGAAAACCATGAGCTAAAACATAGGCTCCCAAAGTGCGTGATACCGCCCCCAAGAGCACTGGAATGATTGGGGAGGGGGGGGGTGGTAGTAGCCTCGGGTGACACATATTTCAAAAAAAACTATTAAAGTGTTAAAGAAAGTAGATTTCCATGGGGACACTGAGTAAATTTTTTTTAAAGGGTGCAGTAGGCCAAATAAGTTCGGGAATCTCTGAGCTAAAGGATGTCCTTAGGACTCAGGGGTGGGGAACCTGCGACCTCAAGGACACACATGGCCTCTAGGTCCTTTTATTACGGGGATTTGTTCTGTGAAGTTTGGATTCAGTCAAAAGGCTGCACGTGAGGCCTTTCTTCTGAACACAGAGGCCTGCAAAACTTTACATAATCACAGTATTCCCTTGTTTAAAGAGATCAAATAAGATAAATTTATAAAGCACTTAGTTCCTTTCACATCACATGGCCTCAAGGCTACAGGTTCCCCACCCTGCTTTTAGGTCTTTTGGAAAAAGCTAATCAGTTCCACCTCCCCAAAGTGAAGCAGCTTGCTTCTCATTTCTTTCTACACTTAGGTATGAGGTGATTCAGTGAAATGGTTTCATTGCTAATGGGTTAGCATTAAGACAGTGTTTACTAGTTTTGTGTGTGTGTGTGTGTATGTATGTATTAGATAACATTCATTTTCAATTTAGTGCTTAAGATACAATTTTAAAAACATGCCAGAGAAAAATTCAGCATTCTAATGAGAAGGTATGGCATTAGTCAGAAGCAGCCTGTTTTCCTTAAGACTACATTCATGGAAACACAAGGCTGGCCAGAGAGAGGGAGGGCTCACTGACAGCCGTCCTGCAGTATCCTGCTCGTGTGCCCACCTCTCAGTGTCCCCCAAACTCCCCCCAACATGAAATGGCAGAGGAGGTGCTGCTCTGCACTGTTGGAGGAAGCTTTCTCTATGAAGGGATCCCATGTGTGACTCAGACAACAAACTAACCCTATTTGCATTTTCCCTTTTCCCAATGGTTGCTGGTTGATCCTAATCGAAGAAAATGGCTTTTCCTGGTTATCTGTGGAATAGTGTTCCCTTGTTCTCATGAACAGTCTCCTCTAGGACTAGTCTTCATGGAGCTGTTAAAATGTATGGTGAACAAGGAACAGCCTAAAGCAAAGTTAAGGAAACCCAGGCACCAGTAAAGAGGCGGGTCTTGTTGGTCCTGTGGGGTCTTAGGTTTGCTGCTGTCTCACCATGTGCACCCCATCTCTGCCTCTGACCCTAAAGGTGGCTCAACTGAGGCCGTGCACTCAGGCCTGGCACGGCAGGTATCCAGCCTGCTCACCAACCACCTCGCCCGAGCAACAGAATGCTGTGGCAACCAGGCCGCTGGAAATGATGCCCTTCAGGACGTTCTCAGCCTTCTGAACGACCTCTCCAGGTGTGGTGTGGGGCAGCCTCTGGGAGGGCCAGGAGCTGGGGGCCACCCTGTCCTCAAAATCCTGAGCCTTGGGTGGTTTTGGAAACTCTCTCTCTCCCTTTGAAAAGTCCCAATGATAGTCTCAAGAGCTCTCCACTTCTGTGACCAAGTCTGCTGATGTGGAGGCTTATTTCTGCATCATCAGAGAACGTGATCATTTGTGTTACTCCCCGGGGGATAGCAACTGCTAGGCTACTAATTGCATTCAGTAACCGAAGACCAGATCCCCTTGCTGGCAAGATTAAAGCATGCCTTTCAATTGCCTCCAGTTAACTCTTCTTCTCATACCGTGCTTTCAGAAGAAGAAATACTCCAGTGGCTTTATAGCATCATTACTGAGCTATGAGATTAGCAGGGACATACCGTCCATGTAAAACCCCAGGGCCAACTGCTTGTATTTCTGGACCAGTCTGGAGAAGTCATGCAGCTCTAGCTGCAGCAGTTTCTGAAACCAGAGGCCTGCAAAGCTTGACATAGTCATCACTATTTCCTTGCTTAAAGAGATCAAACACGATAAATTTATAAAGCACTTAGTTCTTCTCACATAGTAGGCACTTAACAAATGCTTGTTTTCTTTCCTTGTTCCCTTAAAATGAAGCCTGGTAGAAGAGCCGAGCATTTTGTACTGATCGCTGAACTTTCATGCTTAGTGACACTGTCTTTCATCAAATGTCATTGAGTTTCCAGAGCTGGAAAAAAGACCCTGGAAATCTTGACTTACCGATTGATTTTAAGTAGTGGCATTCACCCTTTGCTTGAAAACTCACAATTTTAGCGGGCATGAAATACTCAGAAATAATATTTTTAATTATCAGTCAATAGTCGAAAAGCATTTATTAAGTTCTGTGGATATAGAGGAAGAAAAAAAAACCCAGACCCTGGCCTCAGGGGGCTCACATTTGGATAGGGGAGCAACATGTAAATAGCCAGGTATATACAAGACACACACAGAATAAGAAGAAGGAACTCTCTTAGGAAGGGTACTAACAGCTGGGTAGCTGGGAGGGCCTCCTCTAGAAAGTGAGATTTGAGCTGAGTCTTCAGAGAGCTGAGAGGCGAGGTGAGGAAGCGGAGCATTCCGAGCTTGGGAGATGACTAGGGGCAAGGCAGAGCGCTGGGAGATGATGAGTGAGGTGAGGAGCAGCCCAGAGGCCAGTGTGGCTGGACCCCGGAGGGTGAGGAGAGAAGGCTGGAGAGGTGGGAAGGGACCAGGCTGCAATGGGAACAGCAAGCAGTAACATGGTCAGATGTGTGTCTTTGGCAAATGACTGTCACCTGAGGGGAGGATGGTTTGAAGTAGTGAGAGACGAGACGAGGAAACAAATGGAAAGGCCAGTGCAGGAGGCCAGGCAGGAAGTGATGAGGGCCCGGGCCTGGTTGTTGGCTGTGTGAGTGGAAAGAAGGGGACGTAGATAAGGCACGGTGTAAAGAGAGAAACGATAGGATTTGATGGCCGATTGGATATGTTGGGTGAGTGCAGGTGCAGTGAGGATGACACAGAGGCTGAGAGCCTGAGCGATCGAGAGGGTAGTGGTATCCTTGACAGCTTGTATCAGAGAAGTTGGAAAGGGGGGCTAAGGTTTTTGAGGAAAGCTAATCAGTTCTTTTTTGGACATGAGTCTGAAGTGTCTGCAGGACGTCCGGTTAGAGATATACAGAAGTTGGCCGGCGCTGTGGGACTAAAGTTCAGAGAGAGGTCAAGGCTAGAGAGAGAGATCTGGGAGTCACTAGATCCATGTGAGCCAATGAGGGGTCACTACAGGAGGTAGTGTAGAGACAGAAGAGGAGGGGTCCTGGGAGAGAGCCTTGGGGACCAGGTGCAGTTAATGGATGTGTTAACAGAGGTGACTGAGCAGGCATGGCAAGACGAGGAGGAGGACCGGGAGAGGACGCAGGGAGGAGAGAGCGATTGGCCATTTCAGAGGCTGCAGAAAGGGCCAGAGGGTGAGGACTAAGAAAAGACCCCTGCAGTTGGTAGCTTTGGAGAGAGCAGAGATGTTCCAGAGGTTTGCGTGTCCTCGTAAAAGGCTGATGCCGAAGCCAAGATGTCTTCCTTATGAAAGATCTTTTCAAGAGGTTAATTGGTCTTAACCTCGAGAGGTCGGCTTCATCTCACATCCTCCATTTTTCTCTCCAGGAGCCACATTGGGAAAGCGATCCTGAGCCAGCCAGCATGTGTGTCCAAGCTGCTTTCTCTGCTGCTTGACCAGCGCCCTTCTCCAAAGCTGGTCCTGATCATCCTTCAGCTGTGTCGGGCAGCACTGCCTCTGATGAGTGTGGAAGACTGTGGGAATGTGGAGCTCCCCCCGTGGAGCTATTCGGTGCCCTCCCTAAACAGTGAGCAGGACGATCCCAGCGATCCAGCTTCCAAGATTGCATCCCTGCTCTTGGCAAAATTGGCAGATTATGTGGTCCCAGGTAAAGAACTTAGAAGGAAGGAAAGCCACTCTGGGGCACCATCTTATTCTAGCATATCATTCAGTGATATTTAATGTACCTCAAAGCACAGCAGGGCCAACGGTCGTAAAGAGGGAGACGAGAGAGAGAGAGACAACCTTTTGCCAGGGCAGGGGCGCTAGCTTGGAATGGAATTGTGGGCATCTTCTAATGGGGCTTTGCCTTTTACTTGAAGGATGCCAGACCGTGCTTTCTCCTACTGCCTCTGAACCGGATACAGCCTTGGCAAAAGCTAGTCCAAAGAATTCCATCAAAGGAGACAAAGATCCTGGGGAGGAGAGCGAGGCAGTGGATGGCAAGCTTTCTATTTTTATTCACAAGAGGGAAGATCAGTCATCCCATGAGGTCTTGCAGCCACTGCTAAGGTAAATCAGACCTGGACAGTCGTCAAGATGGCAGCAGATGCTAGGGATGATAGTGGAACTCTCCCTCCTCTGACGCTAGCTTTGAGGCCTCCTCATGGTGTCAGGGGCCCCTGGGCTCTCAGAGCCTGAGCTAGGGCATATCCCCTCCGGCAGTCTTTTTACCGAGCCATGTTAGGCTTGGTGAGAGCCTTTGTCATGGGGTGTCAGACAGGCCAGTCCTCAGCCTGGCCGTAGGGTAGTGGGGCTGGTCAGCTGCAGCTGCCCAGAAAAACCATTTACCAAAGCACAAAGCCCTGGCAGTCTGCATCAGTGGTGGGAGGCCCCGGGCCATGGAAGTGTCGTGCCGTGCATTTGAAATGGGTGGATCATGGAAGCATGTGCAAGTAAACACATCCTCAGTATCTAAATATTACAAACCCATGAGGATCCTATTAGAAAATGAATGAAGGAATAAATGGAAAACCTTTCTTAAGCCCTTAACCAGTGCCAAGCACTGTGGATACAAATACAAAAGCACATGGCCCCTCCCCTAAAGTTTTTATTCTAATAGGGAGATCCTTCACATGTCAGGGAGTGATAGCCAAGGTGTGGGAGCTCTGATTTGGGAAGTCACAGGTGTGTAAGTCAAATTTGATAACTGCGCCCATAAGCAGGAGGTAGAAGAGGAGGAGGGCTGCTGTGTACCCAGCAGAGGGGAAGAGGGCAAGCAGATGACTGGCTGAGCGGTCAGATGGGATGCGAGGCATGGCCAGGTGTAGTGGATCAGGTGCATTGCTGCTAGCTGGCTCACCAGTCAGTGCAGTTCAGATCCATGGGCAATGATTTTGGAGCCAGACGACTAGGCTCTTTCCCTTACTGGCCTTATGACCTGGCACCCTTGTCCTGGGGAGATTGTACAAGTGTTATCACTGCAAATGTGGCTCTGACTCACTGATTCTACAGGCTAGTAAATGGCGGAGGCAGCTTCACACCCACGTCTCCCATTTCCGTCTGGTTCTTTCCTTAAGCTGTACTGACAAACAGGAATGCTGCCCTGCAGCCTGAGGGAGTGTGGAGGGAGTGTTTGGATCTACAGGACAGATTCCTCCTGCTGGACCAATGCCTGCCGTCCTCAGCACCCCCATCAGAGCCCTTGGCCAAGCATTAAAACTGCAGTGGAGCAGAGGGGCCTTGGTGTGCTCGGGGCTCCCACCTTGGAGCTGGGGCCGGCCAGCAAGCAGGAGAGAGGCACACCGTCAGTTTTTGGACATGATTTTTCTTTGCTGTTTCACTTGTGGGCAGTGCTCATTTAAATTAGTAAATCGTCTAGGTGCTACAAGTACAGTGCTAGTTGGCTGCCTTCCTCAGGCCTCCCTCCTCTCCCATCCATCTTCTACTCACCTGTCAAATCAGACTTCCTAGAAACAGGCCTAACTGTGTCCTCACCTCCCCAGCCCCAGTCAGTAAGATCTGGTGACTCCTTGTCACCTCCTGGGTCAGAAGTAAAATCCTCTGTTTGGCTTTTCAGCCTGCATGGTCTGGGCCCCTCCCACCTTTCCAGTCCTCTTATGTCTTACTCTCTGCCATACACTCAGCAGTTTGGTCCAGGGACACTGGCCTGCTTGGTCCACAGACAAGACTCTGGGCATCTTCCCAGGCCTGGAACACCCTCCCCCCTCTTCCCAGTCTCTAGGCTTCCCTGCTTCCTTCAAGTCCAGCAAAAACCCCACCTTCTACAGCCTAGGACCGTCCCTCTGGGTTGTTGGAATTTGTGTTCTGTCTGCATCGTTTGTCCCTTTAGACTGTGCGCTCTTCCAGGGCAGGGCCTGTCTCTTGCCTCTCTTTGTGTTCCTGGTTCTTCACACAATGCTGGGCGCACAGTAGGTGCTTAATAACTGCTGACTCGACTTAACCTGACTCTTGCTGCGCTGGGCTGCTTGTTACTCCTCTTATCCAGCGCGTCCCACCTCCTGCTTCTGGGTGTTTTTCCTGGCTGTTCACTGTGCCTGGAATTCTTTCTCCCTCCTCACATCTGCCTTGTGTAACCCCTCATGCCTTTCAAGGCCCAGCTTAAGTGCCACCTCCTTTAAAGGCCTTTCCTGATCTCCCAATCGTTGTTGGGGGAAGAGGGAAGGGAGCAGACATTATTGCTCATTGTGTACACGTGCTGTATTTATTTCTATGTAAACAGGCTTCTCTTAATAGATTATAAGCTCCTTGAGGGCAGGACCTGTTTTACTTTTATCATTGTATCTCTAGGGGTCCTAAGGGACACAGTAGGCACTTAAATAATGCTTACTGATTGAATGATAACTGTGCCTTGTTCTGTCCTGAAGCCTCTGTACTTGATTATTAGGGGAACCACTCCCCTTTTGGGAATCGTGTCCTTCTTTAAACACAAGATGGCCTCGTTTTTGTTGGCCACTCATCACTTCTTTCCTGCTAACAGTCTGCCCCCGCTCCTTTTTCCTCTGCATTTGCAGCAGTTCTGAGGGGCGACCATTCAGACTCGGCACAGGTGCTAACATGGAGAAAGTGGTGAAAATGGACCGAGACATGACGAAGGTGAGCCTGGCAGGGAGGATCCTGCTCTCCTCAAGCCCATCATGAGTCATTCCTGGATCTGGCAACATCCCCCATTGTTCCACTCCATTCATCATGATGGAGAAATAGAAAATCAGTTCAGTTCCCCTAGCGCAGAACAGAGAAGCAGGACATTTTGAAATTTCTCACGAGCCAGCATAGTAACCAAGGATATTTTGAAGTAAGCTGATCAAAGACAGTTGTCTATGTTAAGATACAAATCCTGAAATATGAAGAGAAGATAGAGATTTGAGCTCTAGAATGGTATTGTGGAATTTTTTTCCTCAACTCCATTCAGATAAGTACCACAGCTAAAAATAGATTGGCAGCATTTAGGTGGAAGAGGCTGTTAAGCAGATGGGGCCAAGTACTCCAAACATTTCTCATATTGATTTCTCAGAGTGGCTGCTGTGAAGTGATCACAGAAGAGGCTGCAGCCGCCCTTCGGAAGGCAACTAAATGGGCCCAATCAGGCCTCATTGTCAGTGTTGGGCCACCGGTAGAAACTGTCAACCCAGAGACCATGAGTGGGCTGTCTACAGGTGACAAAAAGAAAACTGCTCAGACCTCCGTTTGTCGAGAAAGGAATTCTGAACTTGCAAGGTAGAGACTTTCCAAACTGATTAAAATTTATTCTTTTTTGGACTGGCTTTTAGGACTTAATTTGGTATCATTCCCTTTACCTATTTGAAACAAAGACATACAAATTTATGAGAATATAAGTCATTTCCCAGTTGATAAATGGTCAAAGGATATCAACAGGCATTTTTCAGACAAAGAAATCAAAGCTATCTATAGTCATGTGAAAAAATGTTCTAAATCACTGTTGATTAGACAAATGCAAATTAAAACAACTCTGAGGTACCACCTGATGCCTATGAGATTGGCTAATGTGACATAGAAGGAAAATAATAAATGTTGAAGGGGATGTGGGATAATTGAAGTGAGGATATAAGTCACAAAGCACTAACTTCCCATCCATTAGAATTGTGGTTTGCTTGGCCATAGACAAAGAATTCTGTCTGGTCCTCGACATTTATGTAGGTTATAGGCTTTCCAAAATGCAAGGTTTGGAGGTGCTAGTGGAGGTCTAAAGAGCAATAGACAGGTCAGGGAGTTTATTCTGAAGGACTTCTCTAGGAAGCACCAAATATAACTTAAGAGAAATAAGCAGACTTTGTTGTCACTCTTCCTCTCCAAAGGTCAAAGCCATCCACTCCCAGCCCTCATTACACATATGCAGTGCTTTCCCCCCCAAAGTAGGATGGGTCAAAAATAGTTATTCTTGGGAAGGTCGTTTCATGTTGGAACCCCAGAGGTGAAGGTTAGGGCTTCCTTCACCTTGAGGAATTGTTCTGTGGACAGAAAATCATTGAGGACCACCATTATTTAGATGCTCACTAAGAGAGGAAGAGCAGAAAAATGCCTATTGACATTCTAAATTCCAGGCTGCTAAGCCTCTCTACACTGATAATGTTTTATTCTCTCCATACTTGTCATTCTAACATACTTTTACTCACTCTGCCAAACTGCACTGGTTTTATTGTGACAAACAGATGTTCCAGGATAGTCACGATGCTGGAGGCCGTGCCCTTTCCTTGGTAAACCTTCTTGGGCACCTGATCCCATTCTGTGTTTCCATCCCCAGAACTGACCCCGTGCGCCCCTTCATCAGTGGCCACGTCGCAAACAGCATGGCAGCAGAGGTGATCGCCCTGCTTCATAGTTTGTTAATGGCACCAGAGTCGAATGCTGCTCAGATATGGACAACGACTGCCGAAAAGGTAAACATTACAATGTGGCCACAGCTTGGTTGAAGTTAAAATAATAATTGTATTAATAATCATTATTTAATTTTAGTTAATTAATAATTAATAAGTGTTATATAATTATGTATTTATATTATGTATAATTATATAGTTAGTAATAAATGTGCCTCATTGAAAAGATCAGTTGTGGCTTTCAGCATTTTGTGGTACAGTACCAAGGACGCTGACCTTGGAGGCAGAGGAGCTGGGTTTAAATCTGATGCTTGCCCCCCCCATGTCACCTCGATCTTCAGTGTCCTCTCTGATGACCTCTGAGGTTGCTGTACATAAATACTTACATGCTTTTAGTGAAGGGAAGTTGGGTAACTGTTGTCAGTCTCTCATCCTTGCCCAGTTTGTTTTTTTGGCACATTTCATCCATAACAGCCCCTTTTCCCCAACCACAGTTCCCCTTTGGAGTTCAGACCTTAAAATTTACTCTGTAAGATACTATGCTTGGTGCTGGAGGATAGAAAAGTGTTAATTGGCCTGCTCCTGCTCTCAAGGAGCTTATCTTCTATTGGGCATAAATAAGACAGATACAAGGTAGACTGTGATGGGGACAGAGTGGAGATTCTTTTTCACTAAGGGGGTGGTGATCAGGAAAGGTCTGATGGAGAACTTGTCTGTTGTCTTCTATACACTGACATCTTAAGGTGTCTGTGTGTGGTTTAACTGCACTGAATGACATAATCGATCCCTTTTAAAGGGTTAAACAGCAGTGTTTTTGTTTTGTTTTGTTTTAAACTAAAACTCTGTAGTCAATTCCCTCTTTACTGTGATAGTTTTTAAGGTGAATTCCTTGTACCATGTCTTGAAATTAATTAGATATTGAAGAGACAGAGTAAATTAAATTTACTTGCTTTCATATAGACAGTTTTTGTTTTGCTTACATAGCAATACAGTGTTCCATTTTCCCATATTTTGAAGGTTATGTTGGCCAGCTCTGATCGTGTAAGAGCCACAGGCCCTGTGAAACTCACACCACTTGCCCTTGGAGCCCCTATGGAAACCCCATGGGATTGTGGTATCTGCTATTTAGAATATAGAAGGACTGAACTCATCTTGTCAGTCATGTGGCCATTCTGTTTCCTTTCTTTTCTAAGCAGAGTTCATGCAAAAAAAATGATCCAAATTCCAGCCCTGTCCCCTCTCTTGCATTCACTTAGGTTCTGTCTCAAGCTCTGATGTACATCCCTCAGCTGGGAAAATATGCTGAAAGCATCCTGGAGAATGGTAGCAGCAGTGGCCGGAAGCTCGCCAAGCTTCAGAAGATTGCCCGACAAGCCGTGGCTGCGCTGTGTGCACTTGGAGGCTTTAAGGAGACCATCAAGATAGGGTCTGAAGTCCAGGTAGTATACACTCTGTCTGTCTTCTCCTTTTATGCGCCACCCCCCACCCCAGCCTTCACTTTGGAACTTATGGCTATTTCTTGCCAGCTGAAGATCTGTAGAACAAGCCTTCCAAGCCCAATGAGACAGTTAGAGCATTGCAGTTTAGAGGTTAAAGCTGAATTCTGAAAGGACTTGTTCAGTCCTGAAGCCTGTCACCAGCTACTTATGCATAAAATGAGTGATCCAAGCAGCTGGGCCTAGACCCTGACAGCTCCTACCTCCAGGGGTACACATTTCAGTCTCTCAGTGTCTGTGAGGTCTGGGGCCTGGAAGTATCTGGCTGACTTCCTGCACTTAGCTAAGCTGGTCTTTGGGTGGAGAATGCACAGTCTGTCTGCAGGCCCCTACTTCTGATGTCTTCCCCGCTTGCTATGACCTGCCAGAGGTCACCTTCAGCTGGTATAGCCTTGGAGAGCTCATGACCACGTCCATGCCATGAGAGGATACTGGAGGAGGTTTGTAATTGAGGTATCTGTGAAATAAATTTTATAAAATACAAACTCTATCTCATGGAGTTTCACTAATTGTCTGTAGCATTTGAAGAAGGTCAGTTAAGACTGTATTATACAAGTGTTACTTGTCATACTCAGCACCATCTTTTAAAGTTTAAGGGGTGTCTTTTACTTTGGCCACAGCTAGGCCTCCACTGCAGAAGACTGGTAAGCTGTGGGCATTCTTGGGGCTAAGTCATTTCTCTCTCTAGGTATTGGGGAGAGGAATATCCGGGAGCATTGGAGTAGTGGCCTCAATCAATGAGCAGGAAGGTATAGCCACTGTCAAATTTCCACCCATAGACTGTAGAAAGACCTCGCAAGCGTCAGACACATTGACTATTCCATTATCTAGACTTTGTGTTCCAAGATCAGAGGTAAGGTCATTTTCAAATCCAATGTCACTCTAAATGGTCATTTGCACAGTCATGAGTAATATATATATATTCTATATGGAAAATATGTGATTCAATTAAATGTGGCTTGTGATGTGCATGCATCTTGGTTGTGAGCATTTCAGAGCAGTATTTGTATGGAAGTCGCTGCATACGTGATGTGAGATGCGTTCCTTCGTAGAAGAGATCTGTTGTGTTTTGCTTCTTTGTTGTGGTTTTGTTTTCTGTGTGTGTGGCTTTTTTTTTACTTGACTGTGCAAAATGAGAATTAACGACTCCAGATAATAACACCCTCATTTCTTAGAAACTAACTACTTGAATTTAACTTTTTGCCGTGCCCCCCCACCACCGCCATCAGGCATTGCCTCTTCATAAACTGTCCATTACTGAGAAGGTAGTACAGGCAGTCCAGTCCATGTTGCTTCCTCAGGAGGGAAGTCTATCTATTCATACCTCACTTCCTGCAACAGGAGATGGCTCAGCCCCAGTAATGGCAGTGGTTCGGCTCCTTGCTGAGATCAGAACAAGGTGAGTGCACCATTCCTTCTCTCTCTGCACCTTCAGCATGCTGCTCGTCTTAGACTCGGGGAGTGGGATGGAGAGCACGGTGACGGCTGACCGTGGACTGCCCAGCCCAGGTGGCGCTTCTCTGAAACAGCTTGGGCTTTCCTCACCCTGACACTCTCTTGCTCTGGTGCTGAAAACACGTGATTTTGTGTCGCCTTCAGAACCCATGCACCAGTAAATTCTGTGCAGGAAGAGAGTGTCTTCGTGGGCTCTGGACAGATCCAGCTTAGGGAAAGCCAGAGGCATCAGGGACTGGAGTCCAGGGGCAGCCTGGGGGCAGGGACAGACTGGTCTTAAAGCTCATTTCTCAAGATGACTTCGTTAAGATTTGACTGACGGTTTTGAAATGTTCTTAAATGTCTTTTACCATCAAGAGCATGCCTGGTCATGGCCCAGCTTTTAGAAGACAGTTTATTTTGTGAAGAATTCCTACAGCAGTGTCCAGCAGCCATTGAAGTCCTCAACCTCGTAGCCCAGGAGTGCAGTCCTGGTAAGTGCCCCCCACCTTCCATCTTTGTCGTGGTCATTTGGCACTGTCTGCATCACTGGAGTCTGGTGATGGGACTTCAATGCCTGTGGTGTAGAGTGCTCAGAGTGCAGGACTCTAGGCCATACCCCTCAGCCCATGCCCTGGCCCTGAGTCTGAAGAGACCCCTGCTGTGAATGCCTAGTCCCCACTTATAAAATGTGAACTTTAGGTCTGTTAGGACCTTTTGTTTTTCAAACTCATACTATTTTGCCTGTCTTTTTCTCACTAAAGCTTAACAGTCCTTAGGGATGTTTCATGCACAGTCTCACTCTTGCTGTTGGCTGAATTTGAGTTGAAAACTAAGTGAAGTGTTTATAGTAAGAGTGTCCTTTAAGTGCATTTATGTAAATGAACATTTTCCATATGTTCCAGGGGCATAATTATGGAGTTATGAAGAGTCATTTTGAAGTTCAGGATTAGATTATCATTTCCTTAATGTACCTGTACAGGAACTTTTACCATCTAGAGGGAAGAAATATGTGTCTTTTGCTCTCTTCAAGGTTTTCCTTATTTTTTTCTTCTTTGGGAGGAAATGGATCATTTATTATTTATATCACTGTAGATTCCCTTCTACTCTTTGCCTTCCCCATGCCTGTCCCTGCTTTGGGTCTCTGACCCCTCTTTAAATTCTTTCACCTTCTGGTTTCTTGTTCATTATCCACTTTTATGGCTAAATCTTCTTGCCCTTTATTAATCAGAAGTCATAGCTGGAAAGTAGCAGATTGTAGAATTCAGTCAGGCAGAGAGAAAGCACAGGAGAAAATGAGAATGTTTGATCTGTAAAAGAGTTTGTCCAGCTCCTAGGCTGCAAGGAAGCAGGCCTAGATTTCCTCCAGAGCAGGCTTCATTTCTTGTGTGCACTGCATCCCAATTTGACTGACTGCAGGTTCGTGGTTCTGGTTCAAGCTTCATTTTGAGACAGGTTTTGGTTGATTTTAAAGATCATGTAAATGGTTGAAGACCTCATTTTCCTCTTTAAAGTAATCTGCTTTCTAAGCTTAGCAGAATAAAGTTATCTTGAGCATCAGTTACCTTCTACTAAATAATAACAGTTTGTACGTTGAAAAGTGACTTTACCACTGCAGAATTAGGCAGCAGCTGAGGCTTACGTTTGCAGCTCATGGTAAGCATTTCTTTTTTGTTTACTATATCATCCACAGAAGGAAACTGCTATTAGTAAGCTGGTGTAAGTCCATTCAGGATTCTTCTTATTTGGTTAGGGGCAGGAAGCCCTGAAATTTCATGTCCATTATGTTCCTAAGGCTCCAGGGAACTTACCCTCTTTTCTTTATTCTTCTCCTTTTTCTTTAGTTGGTCTTCTGCTTTCCCAGGATTTCATCTCTCACCTTTCCAAAGATAGATCCCAAATATTTGTCCACAGCTCCAATCCTAGTCTATTTCCAGCTTCCTTCTGATTATCTCCACAGGTAGGGGCAGCTAAGTCAGGAGTACCTGAGTTCAAATCCGGACTCAGACCAGACGTTTGACACTTACTAGCTGTGTGACCCTGGGCAAGTCACTTAACCCCAATTGCCTAAAAAAAAAAAGAGAGAGAATGAATATCTCCACATGTATACTCTGCTAATACCTCTGAGTTAACATGCCCCAAACCAAAACCATCCTGTTTTCTTTCCTGCCATTCTCCAACCAAATTTCTTCAATGGGGCTGTCATCCTCTCGAGCTTAAAAACCACAGAATTCTGTTTGCAAAATTCCCCTGTCTTTGCCCCAACTCCACACCTAGTCAGCTTACCAAGGGCTGGTTGTCATCCAGCAGCTCATTTCCACTCCTGTCGTCATCACCACCCTAGTTTTGGTTACTTATTAACTGGTCTCCCTGCCTCTGATCAACTCGCCTTTCCCCCAAGTTAACCTTCTTTTAGATCCTCTTTGAATGTGTCATTCTCCTGAGCAAAGATGGCTTCAGTGGCTCCCCCTTGTCCAACAAATGAAAATCATACTCGTCAGCCAGGCGGCCCCAGCTGCCCTCTTCAGCCTTGTCTCTCACTCATCTTGTCCACAACCTCTGTCCTTTAGTCAGGACCCTGGGGTATTCACCGTGTGTCCAGGGTGCCTTGGCCTCCCTGCTGTGGGGGCCTTGGCTCAATGCTTTCCTTTTTGCCTCTGCAAAGTCTGGAAGGTTTCTCTGTCCCTGCCCTGAGAAGGCCTTCCTCCTTCAGCTGACTTTCTGCAGCACTCTGTACTGCTCCATCATGGACCTAAGTCCTGCTGAGAATCCCTCGTTTGGCCATAAGCAGTTCAGAGACCTTCTCTCACACTTTATGTGCTCCATAGTGTCTAGTACATGTTAAGCCCTAGGTAAATAGTGAATGAATCAATTATAGTGGGGGTTTTTTTATATCTGTCTTTTTTTAAAATGTCCAAGATACCCCACCCTAGTAGCCCCTTATCTACAAATAAAATGTAAACCTCTTGAGAGCAGGAACTGTTGTGATTTTTGTCTTAGTATCCTAACTGGTTACCTTAGTGCCTTGCACATAGTAGGTGCTTAATAAATGTTTGTAAAATGTGTTGGTTGTTGAAGCCAAGTCGTGAGCAATTTCTTCCTGTTCTAAAAGATTTGGAGTTGGAATTTGGAATTCTTGGAATTTGAGAGAAGTGATGCAGCAGAGTGCTGAATGGGGAGTCAGGAAAACTGGGTTTAAATCCTTGCTCTGTATTCACTAACTATCTAGAAAATGGGGATGGTAACATTTATATTCCTTACTTCATAGGATTGAGAAAAAAGCGTCGTGAAACTTCACGCTCTGTATAAAAATGTGCCGTGGGCTGCTGTTGCTGTTTTGTGGTGCATTTCCCCAGTCTGATTTGTAATGTTGCAGGAGAGCGGCTTCTGGTTGTAGAAGTGCAGTGTGAGAGGTTAAGGATGCTCTACCGAGACTGTGCTCGCCCCCCACCCCCACCTCTCCAGGCAGACCGGAGACAGGTAAGCCTCAAGCAGTCCTCAGGGTCTGCTTTTTGTTCTTTTGTGACATGGAGACCTAGCCCTTGGGCGAAGAGTCAGACATCTTAAAACTACTGGGGGGGACGGGGGCGTGGGCAGCTAGGTGGCACAGTGAATAGAGTTCCAGCCTTGGAGTCAGGAGGACCTGAGTTCAAATTTGGCCTCAGACGCTTAGCACTTACTAGCTGTGTGACCCTGGGCAAGTCACTTAACCCGGATTGCCTCACCAAAAAGCAAAAAACAAAACGAAAAACTACTTGGCAAAGCATTGGCAGAATTTACAAGAGGGGTTTGAGTTGCCACTTTGTTGAGGGGCATTTCGTTTGGCACTGTGTATTAGTTACTACTGATCAGAATCAGAAATTCTGTTCTGGGATCTTCCATCTCCTCCTCGGCCTTATTCCTCCTAGTTGGGCTCATCATGACTCAGTAGTTAAAAGAACAATTTAACCATCATCCTCACCCTTTGAATCCCTTTTCCCTATGTTCTTGCCAATTCTTAGGCCTGGGTCAGCCCACCAGCTGCCATCTTTACTACTGGAGGAAGCCTAGGACCCATGAAGCCTGCTCCATTCCTGTGACCGGAACTTAACTGGGAATTCACTTCTGACTGACCCTTTGTTGTTAGCTCTTCAGTGGCTCTTCAGAAGTCTTCCCTCCCTCCCTCTTCCAGGGTATCCTTGTGCCCTGTCTCAGCAGATGGCTTCAACTTCAGTTTTACTGGGACAGTTGAGACCTTCCGTCTTGGTTCCCATATCTCAGATCCCCAGTACACTGTCTGTCACCTGTCCTTTCTTTCTTTGTCCTAGTCTCTGAGGAAACATCAGCCACTCTTCTTGTCCAGGCCAACTCTCCCGCTTTGTGCCCTTAATTCCAGCCCCTCCCATCTCCCCTGCCAGTAGGTTGCACGGTTCCTCTGCCTCTCACCCTAGGCATGACAGCGTTCCCAATACCTACAGACATGCTTAGGTCTCCTCTGTCCTTGATACATTTCACCTGACCCTGCCAGTCTCTGGAGCTAGTCTCAGCCCCCTACATTCTGGCTTCTGACCACTTGACTGAAGCCTTTCTCTCCAAAACTGGCAGTAATGTCTTCACTGCTAAATGAGATGGCTTTTCCTCAGTCCTCATTCTCTTCCTACAGCTCTTGACGCTGGAGTAGTTCAGGGGGCTTGACTAACCCTGCTCTTGGATTCTCTGTCTTCCCTCAGCTCCTGTGATAGCAACTGCTTCCTCCTGGTTCTGTGCCTCAGTTTCTTTGGCTGGTTCCTCATCCATTTCTCACCCGCTGAACATGAGGGCCCTCTAAGGCCCTTTCCTGGCCCCACTTCTTTCTCTGCTCTTTCTCCCTTGGTGATCTCGTCTGTTCCTACGAGTTCATCTCTCTGCAGAACTCAAATCTTCCATCACCGCCTGCCCACTAGAAGCTCTGCCTGGGTGGCTCCGCAGCAGCCAAAGGGCTGCGGGTCCAGAACGGCGTTTCAGCGCCGCTCCTCAGCACCTGTGCTTGCTGCATTCTTTGCTCTCTGTTGAGGGCACAGCCATTCTTCTGGACTCCCAGGTCCTGGACTTCATCAGCGCCCCAGACTCTTCCTTTCTCATTCTCCACCTTTCCCTTGCTAAGCCCTGTTGTCTCTCCCTCCACAGCATCTCCATGCTTACAGTCTCCCCCTCTCCCTCATCCGGCCTCCACACATCTGCCAAAATCAGCTGCTTAGTCTGACCACGGTCTGACCGTGTCACTGCTGCTCACAAGTCTTCAGGTGCTTCCTTTTTCTCTCTAGGATAAAATATCAACTCCTCAGACTCGTGTTCGAGGCTGTCCACAGTTTGTCTTTACCTGCCTTTCCAGCCTCATTTCACATTACGCCCACCCCCCACACCCACACCCACCCACCCACTGCAGTAAAATGGGACTTCTTTGGTGTTCCTTCTACAGTGTCCATACAGTCTTACAAACTGTTGGCTGTGTCTGGAATGTGCTTCTTCTTCTGCTTTGTTTCTCTAAATCTCATCCTTCCCTCCCACCCCCAAACATTTTTCCTAGTAGAATCTGATCTCCTTGAGGGCAGGAGCCATTTTATTTTTTTGTCCATTTTTGCTGCTTCTCTGTTTCCCTGGTGATTAGCACAGTGTTTGGCTATATAAGGGCTTAAATGTTTATGGGTTGATTGATTTGTATTTCCAGTGCCTTGCACATAGTAGGCACTTATTAAATATTTGTTAAGTTGTGTGGAGTGTTGCTTAATTTAGAGAACAAGAGAGCACAGTGATTTGAAGTCCCAGGAACCGTAATAGATCGCTGGTAGAGGGATCAAGCTCTTCAGTCTCTGAATAAGCGTGACTCTTTTGCCAGTGCAAAGGAAGTATGAAAAGATGACTTTGTTTCCAGTCACACCTTCCCCCATAATCCACTTGTATACACAATCACGGTGGATTCTAACAATTCCGTTTGGGACCACTGCGGAAGATACAGTTCTCAGAATGCCTGGTAGATCTCCACAAAGGGCTGTTTGTGTAAGAGGCTAGGTTGTTAGCGCCTGCTTTCATTGGGGTGCTGTCCCAAATTAACCAGTAGTTCATTAAGCAGGCCCCTAATATGTTACTTTACCACAGTGTATGTGCAGTATACTCATTAGCTGTATGATCTTGGGAAGTTCACTTCACCTGTATGAGCTCTAGTCTCCTCTTGGGTAAACTGAGGAGCAGAATGCCTATGGTGCTCACTTCATAGATTAGTTGTGATGCTTAAATGACATAACATATGTAAAGTGCTTTGCAAAATCTTAGTTTTTCTATAAAGGTTGGGTGGTGGTGATGACGATATTATAAAGGTATTTTCCTCCACTGGGCAACCCCAGGATTCACAGACCTATTGAAAGGGTTACTGTTCTTCTTGCCACAGCCCAAGGAAATCACCTGGAGTCCTTCTCGGGTGTTTCCACCTGTTCGAGCCTGCATGTTCTCATCTCACCTGACCTCTGTGACTTTCCTGGCTGATCCAAGTGCTGGTGGAGGTCTCCCACGGGGCACATTTATCTATGCGACCTCCCCACTTCCCATTCAGGTGAGACAAAAGAGACCATCTTTCATCTTCAGGTTCGAAAGAGAAGGCTAGAGAAAGGGTGTCTGATTGTCCCTGACTTTTTCCTAGGCTCCGTCCTTCTACTGGGAAATTGAGGTTGTTTCCTATGGAGATACAGATGATGACACTGGACCAATAGTTTCGTTCGGCTTTGCTACCGAAGCAGAAAAACGAGATGGTGCCTGGACCAATCCTGTGGGGACTTGCCTTTTCCACAAGTAAGTGGCTACTGTTTATCTCAAGGGGATAAGGAAGAATCCTAAGGGTTTGGGGCTTTTGTTATTTAAAAACCATTCCTCTACCAACAGCCCTCCAGGCTTTAACTTAAGAAAATGTTCCTTCTCAAAGCCATATTACAATTATTCTTTTCCTTTCATTTCAGCCGAGATGGCTTTTCTTAACTAGGCTCACCATTCTTTGCCTTGGTTTTGTTCTCGTTGCTAGCAATGGCCGTGCTGTGCACTATAACGGCTCCAGCCTCTTACAGTGGAAGAGCGTGCGGCTGGATGTGACACTCTCCCCTGGTAGGTGGGCCGGCGGCAGCTCTCAGAACAGCCGACTCTCCTCTCTCTCGCCTCCCTTCCAGGCGGTTTCACTGAATGAACAGAACGTGCCACGTAACTCAGGCATTGAGTTGTTTGGGGCACAGCGTCAGGATCTCATTTAGGAACCAAGGATTGGTCATTTATGAGTCATCTTTATTTTTATCTCTGGGTCCTCTTAGGAAATTCTGAGGTTTTGCCTCTTGTCTGCTGTCATAAATGATGTCAAGCAGATATCCCCTCCTGCCCCCCCCACGCTCTGACATCTGATTTCCTGTCCCCAGGCCTCTGTCCTGCTCTCAGTGCTCCCCTCAGAGGCCCCACTCCCACCCTAGTGCTGACCTGGTATGATCTGCTTCCAAATTTTCCCTTAGTTGATAGTGCCGCCCCAGCCCCTCTGAAATGTTTCATGTGTTAAGGTTAGCTTCTGGAGGCCAGGGACTGTTTTCATTTTATCTCTGTGTCCTCCATGCCTGGCACAGAGATATTTAATAAATACTTGTTAAGTAAGGGAACTAACAAGACATTGTGGCAAAGCAGATGGAAAGCTGAACTGGGAATCAGGCAGACCTGGATTCAAATCCTACCACTGACAATGATTAGCTGAGTGGCCAGGGGTTTAGTTAAATTCTCTGAGCCTCAGGCAGCTCCCTAAGACTGATGTGCTAAGTTACAGTATCTGCAGTCACCAACAGAATCTCAGGTCCTTGACATACTGAATATTGACATCAGACATTTACTGGGAGCTGGCAGGCATTTTTAGCAGAGAGGCCTCTAAAAGAGCCAGCACCAGGACCTTGGAGTGAATTATGATCTCCTCTATTTGTTTTCCTTTAAGTAACCTAAATGCAAAGGCAGCCTATATGTCCACCCTGTCCAACCCCTTCTGTTGGTGGTGCCGGTCCAAGAGCCTAGCCCATTTCACCTTCACAACATGAGACAAGCTAATCTCAAATCAGAAATGATCCTAATAATGGCTGTCCATGGCCATGCAGATGGCCCTGATGTTCTCCTTCCTCTGTTCTGTAGGGGATGGGGCAGGAATCGGCTGGGAAAGAACAGAGGGCACCCCTCCCCCTCCAGGACAGCCCCCCAAGGGCCGGGTCTATTTCACGTACTGTGGGCAGCGCCTGCCCCCATGTCTGGAAGATGTTTCCGGAGGCATGTGGCCTGTGGTTCACATCCAGAAAAAGGCAGGTCCTCTCATTTAGAAACCTTGGGATTGGGGGGTTGGCTTCTATCAGCAATGCAGAAATCTAATATAAAGAACTCGATGACAGCTCCCAGTGAAAAGGAAATGCAGAATTAACCTGATTAGGGAAGGACTTGATTGTTTTTATCTGTAAAGCTGTCCTGTGCTTAGCACATCATACTTTTGTGAGGAAGGAAGGAAGGAGGGAGGGAGGAAGAAAGGAAGGGGAAGGAAAAAAAGAGGGAGGGAAGGAAGAAAGAGGGAGAAAGGAGGGAGGGAGAGAAAGAAAGAAGAAAGGCAGGGAAGGAAGGAGGGAGGGAGGGATGAGCAGTACTTTGTAAAGTAAGTGATGTGAGCCTCTGAGGCTTTGTGTCTGCACTAGCATCTTTCAGGCCCTTCCAGGGAGTAAAATCAAGCAGCAGCTTCTCATCTTCCCCCCATGATCCTCCTTTCAGAATACCAAGATCCGGGCTAATTTTGGGTCTCGCCAGTTTGCCTATGCCGAAGGGCAGGCCCACCGGAATGCTGCTGACCTGTGCATTGACCTGGCTGAGGAGATCAGCGCCAACTTTGAAGCCCTTCCTTTTGCCATGGCATCCGACAGTGACAATGATGCCGGCACCAGCATAGCGTCTGACCCAGGGACACATGGGCCTCCCTGTCGCATTGCCGCCGTGGCCACAGCTCAGCAACGTAAATGGCCCTGGGTGTTTCATTACTCCTTAGAAAATGGAATTCTCCTATACCAACATTACCAAAATGTTCATTTAGGATTACAGTGTCATAAGGTGGGGAGCTAGAAGAGTGTTTAGAACACATCTCCTCTAGCTCCCTCATTTTGTAAATGAGGAAGCTGAGGTACAGAGCAGTTAACTAACTTAGGATCCCATCTCTAAACCTTCAAGGGACCTCAGATGTCAGCAAGTCTGACTCCCTCCTTTACAGATGAGGAAGCTGACTTGGATGCCTCATTACAAAAAGCATTCTCTTTTTCATCTTGAAGAATTATCCAAATTGCTCTCTGTTGAATTAATTGTGCCCTGAAAAAAATTCTTAGTATAATTATAGGTAATATCTTATTCCTTTGACTGTTTGCTTGAAGTTCCTCACAGTTCCAGACCCCTTTCTCTCAGGTGAATGGGGGATGTTGTTGCTGGTTTTTTCAGGGTGCCATTAGTTAAGGGCCTTCCTGTCTCCTCGTACATGAAATGTATAGTTTGATTATCCTCTGTTACAGAATATGACAGTGACAGCTCTTGTCATTACAAAGTGGAGCTCAGCTATGAAAATTTCATCACCTCAGGCCCAGATCCCCACCCACCTCCCATTGCAGATGACGAGAGTGATGATGATGACGATGACGACATCCCCCAAGTAAGAGCGATGCAGCCACAGGGAGAGGGTGGGAAGGGCATGACCAGAGCAGGTGTGAAACTTGTGAAAAGGGAAGAGACTACTGGGAAGGAGTTACTTCTGGATGAGAGGGATGGAAGATGGAAAATGGGAGACAGTGGCCAAGCCAGGTCTGGAGGCAGAAGGATTTTTAGTCAAATAATCTGACTTTGAAAAGCATCTCTGATTTATTTATTTAAAAAACAAACAGATTACAAAGCAGTTGCAAGATTCTGATTTGCTTACATCAAGAGTCTCTTTTGCCTGTAACAGATCCAGGGTGTTCAAAAAAGGATGTATTTTGGCAGGGACTCGGTAAGGTTGGGCTGACATGAAATTTCCCTCATGCTTTCTGAAGCAAATGGGGAAACTGGCCTTAATCCAGCTGTTCCCTGCCCCAGCGTCTTGGGACTCTATTCTCCACTGGTAGCCTGCATGGCCTAGTGGCCTGGCAGGGGGAAGGAGTGGTTTTCAGTAAAGAAGGAAGGATGGGAAATTGCCACTTGCCACTGAACCTGGCTAATCCTCCCCTGGTCTGTTTGCCTTCTCTTTTCCAGGAGGATCACTATGCCCTGCTCGTGAAAGCCTGGGAAACCAAAGTGTTTCCTACCATTAGAAGACGCTTCCGCAATGAAGCTGAGCGAAAATCAGGCCTGGACCAGATTAAGGGGGCTCTGCAACTAGGTCTGCTGGCCCCTTTATTTGCTTTGTTTACTTGTGGGGTGGCTCAGGAAGGGGAGATGCAGAGACATGAACTCCGCTTAAGAGAAGCGAGGAGAGGGCACAGCTAGATGGAGCAGTGGATAGAGCACCAGCCCTGGAGTCAGGAGGACCTGAGTTCAAATCCAGCCTCAGACCAAACACTTGACCTTTACTAGCTGTGTGACTCTGGCCAAGTCACTTAACCCCAATTGCCTGAAAAAACAAAGAAAAAAAAAAAGAGAGAAGCGAGGACAGGCCTCAGCTCACTCCTCCTACCTTCGCATCCTTCACCTGAGGCAGCTTTTGTTCTGAGTGTCTGGTTCTCACTTGCTGGTCTCTACAAAGCCGTGTTTAAAAGGATGTAGCTGAGTGTATAAGTTCTGGGAGCTTATAGAATTGGCTTTTCTTCTCAGGCACCTCTTAAGATCAGAGAGATGTTACTAGCCCAAGAACAGTGCAAGTTTTGCTCTTAGATGTCAGATTAGCAGTGAATGTTCAGTGTTCTGGGCCCTGAAAATTGCTGCAGACAGCTTATTCTGTTTTTAGTCCCTTCCCTTTCTCTTCTTGTGTTTCCTCTTCTTGGTAAACATCTGCTTTAGAGGAGAAGAAATGCCCTTTTACAAGTAGTGCTGGAGCTCTTTTTATAGGGATAAAATCTAGACTTCAGGCTTGATTCAAGTCCCAGCAAGGGAACCCAGGATTTAATCTGGGAGCCTTTACCCTCCTTACTCTTCCATGTAGGCTGAGAGTTCCAGCCTTCTGGAAGCCTTGTATTTCCACTCAATGAAATTCATTCAGTTCCAGCACCATATCCATGAGTGGCACTCACACATTCAGCATCTCTGGATTTCAGGAGTGATCCGCTTGACTTTGCTGTCACCCTTCCCAAATGGCAGGAGGCGATGGCAGGAGCTGACTTCTGTGGACTGACTTCTTTGCTGTTACCCATTGTTTTAAGATGTTGATCGTTACTATAAATGACCATTCAACAGGCATATAGTAATTGCCTTTTAAGGGCCAGACACTGTGCTGGGTACCAAGGGTGCGAAGGCAGAAACAAAATAGCCTCTGTCCTCAAGGCCCTTCCCTCCTACTGGATGCGCATAAGCACAGTTTTAGAGCAATGTGTAATCTTTGTAATCTTTCATAAGTACAACATTTGTATAATAATCTATAATATTTATATAAGTTTTTGATCCCTAAAAGATTATAGGAAATAGAGATGTAAAGACCATTATTAACACACACAGTTCCTCCCTCTGCCAGGATCAGAAAGAAAGCCTGCTGTTGTGTTGTCTTAGACCATGGTTCCCCTTTTTCTCTGACTTCCAGGTTAGTTCTTAACCACTTATCCCAATACAGTTCATTGAATCATAGGTCTGGAATTAGAAGGGACTTTAAAAGCCATCTGGCCCAACCTGTCCATGTTACACATGAGGTCCAGAGAGCTGCCGTGACTTGCCCAAGGTCACATAGCTGCTAAATGGCAGGGCCTGGATATGAATTCATCTGCTTAGTCCCCAAATCCAGCCCTCTTTTCATCATGCCACATTGTTTCCCCATCTACTCGGAGGCAGCAATGGGCCTGATGCCCTGAGCTAAGAAGGCACGAAAATGATCGGACGTGGAATGCATTTCACGGTCTCCTGCCATGGATCTCTGAGGCTGGCTCACTTATTCTCAGCAGGTCAAGTTGTGGATGAAGTCAGGAGGTGGTGAGGTCCCAAGACTGATCATTTGTAGGAGTCATCCCAGCAACCGGGAGCGTTGTGTCAGGGGGCTTCCAGTCCGAGGCTTTTGAGTAGGGACCACCTGAAGTACGACAGGTTCTCAGGGATGCATTGTGATTCAGACTGGCTGAGTGTTCTCTTTCAGTATCAGTCCCTGGATGTTTCCTCCTTTTTTAAAAGGTGTATGTATTCACAGTAATTGCTCTGTGGTGTGGAGGAATGAAGGAAGGAAGTTCTTGCTTGAGATTGCTCAGGTTGGTCGGGAAGCATTTTCTTTGAGAGAGAACTAGACTTCAGAGACTCATGATGCCATGAAAGAAAATAAAACTAGTCCTCATGGTTCCCTGGTTTAATGCACAGGTGCAAAGTTTCCTGCACATTACATGGTAGGTGTGGTTTTTAAAGAGTTCTTTGGAAAATGGTGGGAGATGTTTTATAGAATCCTTGAAACTAAAGTGCCTTAGAGGAGGGGATGATTCTGAGCCCATGCTCTCTCCTCTTGTTTCATTTGGCACTGATTTCTCTCTGTAAGCATCCTTCTCTAATTACAACCTCTTTCAGAATTGTGTACTACAAATTGTTATCCTTGCTAATTGTTGCTAATGAGCAGAGTAGTAAATAAGGAGTGGTAGAGATAGCCTTTATTGAAAAGCAAATCCTGTCAAACATTTCCCTTAGCATCAGGGGAAAAAATCTGGCGTGGGTAGGCAGATGTGATGAATATATGTCACACACACACACACACACACACACACACACACACACACATCCCCACAGCAACTCCATACTGCCCACATGGAAGCCAGCCTGCCTATTTTTTCTGAGGAAGTGCAACATGGCCTTCGTTAGCTTCATTGTGAGGCTAGTGACTACTGATCCCAGGGGAGCAGGGGACAGCCCAGCTCCCAGGCTTGGTCTGTGAATGGGAATGTGCCCTCACTTCATGACAAATGGATGTGCGTGTGGCCCTGAAGAGGCTACCAGCCTGGGCTAGTGAGGGAGAATGGGCAGAAACCAGCAACAGGCTTCACCAAAAGGCATCTTCTTCTTTCAGGCATGGTGGATATCGCCCGGCAGACTGTAGAATTTCTCTATGAGGAGAATGGTGGCATCCCTAGAGATCTTTATCTTCCCACAATTGAAGACATCAAAGATGAAGCAAATAAATTCACGATTGATAAAGTTCGCAAAGGTTTCTTTTTCCTTCTTGCTTTGCTAGAAATTTGGAATTGAGAATAGGTTTTTTTGAAAGCCATGAGCTTGAGAAACACAGTGTAGGGCCAGGCATGCAACTGCTCAGGGAAGCAGCAGTGTGGCTCCAGGCTTCTCTTACACCCACTCTTCCTGGGTGCCTCTGCTGGAGCCCTCAGCCAGCCCTGAAGACTTCCAGTAAGGACAGGCATTCTCGGGATCCCTCTTCTCTCAGCTGCACATGAGGCACAGACAGAAAATTGTGGTTGTCAGGGGAATCACCCTAAGAGGACGGGCAGGGGCGAGGAGAAGAAGGAGGTTGCCAGTCTTTTCTAGCCAGTATGTGTCAGTTTGGCCCCATCGCCTGAGGTGATGATCTGCAGCCCCTCTGAGGGCATGTTCAGATGCTGCCCACACCCCCCTTCCCATCCTGGAGCAGGCTTAGGCATGACGCTGGATCACAGGGATCCAGACTCTTGAATGAATCTCTCCCTCCCTTGGCCCCCAGGGCTCACGGTGGTCACACGCTCTCCAGACAGTAACAATGTGGCCAGCAGTGCCGTGGGGACTGCGCTCCCCAAATTTGCCATCCGGGGGATGCTGAAAACGTTTGGCCTCCATGGAGTTGTTCTGGATGTGGACTCGGTAAGTAAAAGACTTTCAAACATGCCTTTGCTGTGCTCAAGGTGTTCTTCTCTTTTCTCCCATCACTGAGCTTGAAGTGGGCTGCAGCTTCCTGAGCCCGTGGCTCTGGCACCTGCGGCCAAGGCAGAGGAGGGGGAGCAGGTGCACTGCTGTCTGCCCTGGCTGTGATGGACATGGTCAGCAGTCAGTCCAGACAGACCGGTTATTGAAAAGACACGTGCCCATCTTCTCCCTGACTTCCCAGTCTCCCATTCCGTAACTGAGGTAAATGAGAGGTAAATTGTTTAAAAATCAAAGAAAGAAACTTACAGCAGATATCAAGTGCCGGCCATGCTCAGTTTTGTGCTTTATGCCTAGATTCTGGGATTCTGGATCCTGTAAAGATTAACTAAGACAAGACCCTTCCTTATGGCACACTGCCTCACTATCGGAGAACTCAGTGCAATGTGATGGCAAGGACCCTGGGAACAAGACTCTGGGCCCTGCTTCTGACACCACCACCCCCCCACCCCCCCAGGCCTTAGGGCTCTCGCAAGTCTCTCCACATTCCCAGACCTCAGTTTCATGTTTGGTAAAATGATGAGGCTGGAATAAATGATCTTTGAGGACCACTCCTGTTCTAAAGTTCTGTGAGCTCTGAGCCAAGTATTCAGATGCAGACCTTAAGAAGAAACTCTAGACCAGCATTCAGGCTCTGCTGAGCAAGCCAGGCCGCTTTTTGGGCCGAGTCCTCTCAGACACCCTTGTAAGAAGTTAGCTCTCAGACCTCCATGGAGTTTAATGCAGCATATCTTTCAGGTCAGGACTGGCAGTGATGCACTCTGTCTTAAACACAGAATTAGGCCAGCTCCTAATTTCATCTTGCAACTTTAAATCATTCTGATCCAGTGTAACTCAAACCACTGACACTGGGACTAATATATGGTACTAACACGTTTTCCTAGCAGTGGAAATTCATGACAAATAGAAATCACTTATGAATAGAAAATCATGAAAATAGCATTACGTGAGAAGCAATAATTGATTATTTCTTGAGCGATTTGGCTTCCCGTGTTAAGTATAGTGTTGTTTATTATTTTACTCCCTCACGTTTGAATCCCAAGTACATCTGTATGATTTTATCCTGTGCCTTAATGACCCCAAAATAGAGATGAGTCATCAGACAGGTACCCAGTTTGGCGAGCATCAGCAATGTTGGGAATTTGCAACTTGGCCTTATTGTAAATCAGTAAACTCCACTGACTACCAGTTCTCTCTGGTGAAGGGGTTGCTCTCTCTGGCATTGAAAGCCTGCTACCGACTGGCTCTAGGCCTTTACCCTGCTCGAGCCCAGCTGGCCTCTTGGCTGTTTCCACCCATGATGTCCCCTGGGCCATCTCAGGCCCACCCTGTACCTGGACTGTGCCTCGTCTTCCCTCTGCTTCTCAGAGTCACTGGTTTCCTTCAGACTCTCCCTGCCCTGTGAGACCTTTCCTGATCCCCGAGCTGTTGGGTCTCCCTGACAAAATGGTCTCGTGTCCCGCTTGTCTCTCTCTTGTGTGGAACTTCTGTGTGTACGCATTGTTTCCCTTGATAGAACACCAGTTTCTCAAGGGGAGGGGCTTTCATCTGCTTTTGTGTGCTTGGCACATAGTAGGTGCTTAATAAATGCCTATGAATTGAGTCCATCTGTTAGTAATAACACATAATTGGTACTTTTTAAAAAGTTTAATGTAGTTTGTGAAGAGATATCTTAACAATTTAAATTTATCTCCATTGCTTGACCAGATCCATTTAGATTTTTAGACTATCCATTGGTATATAACCAACACATATTTAAATTTCCTCTAATCATTGTACTCTTTTTTTTCCCATTTCTATTTTAAATATTTACAACAAGTATTTCAACCATGTTTCATCTAGAAGACTAAAATACTCTTCATTTTTTTCGAGTTTCTACAGTCTCAGTGTTTGTTATGTGGTGTCCTTTAACAAAAAAAAAATCAGACATTTAAAAGTATTGTGTATGGCATTTTTCACAAGTGTAATGTACTATTACTTTTCCTGTCAAATCATGTATCTGATAGTAAAATAGCTCTGAGCCAGCAATTGGCTACCACATAGAAGAGGATTGGAAAGCCTGGAGGGGAGAATAAACATGCATATTTTCAAGCTTTGCAAATAAAATCAGTATTCAAGGGGGAAAAACCAACAAACTTTCATATTATTATTGTAGGTAAATGAACTGGTGCAGGTGGAAACTTACCTCCGCAGTGAAGGGGTGTTGGTACGTTACTGGTATCCTATCGACATGTTAGAAAGGCCACCTGCAGGCTACCGCAGGACTGCGACTAACGGCCTGGTTACACTGGACAACACCAACATTCAGATTCACAGGTAACTGAAACTTTCTGTCTGGCTCACAAGGGTAGGGAACTTGTGTCCTCGAGGACATCTGTGGCCCGCTAGGCCCTCAAGTGCAGCCCTTTGACTGAATCCAAACTTCACAGAACAGATCCCCTTAATAAAAGGATTTGTTCTGTAAAACTCAGTCAGAAGGCCACACCCAAGGACCTAGAAGGCCACATAGGTCCTTGAGGCCACAGGTTCCCCACTCCTGATAGACAATCTATATAGGAAGAGCCCTCCTGGCAGGTTCTCCTCCAGATACTATTTAGTTCCTAAATCAATCCAGTACTTAATGAACACCTGCTGTGTGCCCAGCACTGTGCCGGGCACCTTTGGGGTGAGGTACAGAAGAATTAGGAAGGGAGGCCTGACTCGGGCAGCCTAGGAGCACACCCAGCCAGATGGGCCATACACACCATTTGTCTGTTACCAATGGCAGTTTTTCATTGTGTGCTAGATTCATAACTGTTTATTAGCTTTAATAGAAAAATATCCCCCAGATATATTTCTGAATCTTAACGAGGTGCCGAAAGCTTTTATACTAGTAGATCTTTGGGGTTTATTATTAACAGATATCCAGTATGAAAGAAAACAGCTGGCTATTGATAGACAAAGTGGGCCACAGATCTGAGGGGGATTCTGAAAGTTTGAGGTAGCATCCCAATGCAGGTGTTGTTCTTGTCATTGATAACATGCGTTCGGCAGCAGAGGCACATGACACGGCCGGTACAAACATATTGGGTGACTGAGTATTCAAATAAACATGAAAGACTTCATCACCAAAAGAGGCTTCTGGAGCTCCTTTCCTAGGCAGAAAATACTCCATTTGTTAGATGAAACTTAAACCAGGAAAAGATGAAAATTCTCTTGTTTGTCCTGTGTCTTTATGCTTAACAATTTCACTTCTTTGAAAGGATTTAAAGGTGGTAAGCGCTTTGATTAAAGACCTAGTTATGTAGTATGTTTGTGCTGCTTTCGTCCATCCCTGATACATTTACGTTTATAAACAACTGTACCCAGGGGGAAGGGACAGACAGAGGAGGGAGACACATCAGTTATTTAGCCTATCTTCCTAACACGTCTTCTAAGTCTACTTTGATTTTGTTGATTTTGTTCTTGTAGTCAGTGCCATCCAAGGACCAAAGCCTGTGGGGTGTTTTTTTGGCTGCCAGTCCCTAACAGAGTCCAAATGTTCTTGCATAAATATAATTTAGGCCACTCAAGAAACATCAGTGAATGATGACCTGATCCTTCATGGCCTCCAGAGGGACTTTTGGAGACTGGAGAACTTGTGTACATTTGAAAGCTACCTCTAAAAGACTTTTTGTGTAGTTTTCATCTCTCAAAGGTTTCTTCCTTGTGGGTGGTTAATAAATAAAGCACAGGTGCAGTCTAGGCAAAAGCTTGGGTGCTGGCGAGGTAGCAAGTGCTTTAGGGAGGGAGACACAATCCAGATAATACCTAGTTGGGCATTAACGAGTGATTTTCCAAAGCCCCTGCTCACTGCTTCCTTTGATGGCATTAAAGCCACTGTCCCGGGTAATTAAAATCTGGGGCCCTTTGGACCCCACTGGGCCCAGTTGTTTTTCCAGTCAGCTCTGACCAAGCCCCCGAGGAAGTGCAGAGAGCAGCCACCCCTAGGCACAGGGCATACCCTGATGGGCTCTCACCAGAGTGAGGAATAAAATGGCTGCTTTAGCAATGCTAAGTCATCAGGGCAGTTTGGGAGGGATGGCAGTCATAGGGGTTTGGGGTTGAGGAGGGGAGCAGGAGACTTCCATTCACCTCATCCCGTGTTTCTTCTTTCCAGGGAGCTGCTGAGATGTGAGGCCTCCCTGGCCAGGCTTTACTGTCGCACGGCCCTCCTCAACATCTTTGCCCCAAAACTGCCTCACCTGTTTACCCGTCTGTTCCACATCCCTGCGATTCGGGACATCACCCTGGAACACTTGCAGCTCCTGTCCAGTCAGCTTCTTGCTCCACCCCTTCCTGGTAAAACATCACTTTGATTACACAGTCTCCTTGGTCACTGTCACACGCAGTAGGCCTACTGCTGCGCCCTAGTCAACAAATACCTCTTCGGACTTGCCTCAGGGCACGGGATGATGCCATATCCTTCCACCTTGCTCCCTTTGAGAGGATGAGCAAAGCTTGAGCATGCATTGGGAAGCTCAAGTGGAGAGGCCGTCCTGAGGAATTAACCTTTCCAAATTGTTCTTTTTTTTCATTCACGTGAAGTTGGCCCTAACTCTTTAGACTTCTCTTGTGGCCAGGGGTCCAGTGAGCTTCTTAAAGTTCTTGCGGCTCAGAGAGATGGTAGGACATGTCCCTTATGCAAACGGTGACTGGCCACATACACACTCTTCCATATTATGGGAATCAGAGAGTAAAACATTCTCACTGTGAAGAGCTCATTCGAGGCAGGCCTTTTTGACTTCAGGTAGAGCTGTGTTTTAGGGAGGCCATCCAGATGTCCTTTTTTTGGGGGGGGGATGCCACAATTCCTGTGTGGGTGCTTGGATTAAAGACCTTCCAAGATAGGAGTGAGACAGAATATTTTTGGCTGTCCTGGCAAATGCTGCTTTATTCTGCTCCCTAGCCCCAGGGCAAAATCCAAGAACTGCAACCATCCCTCTCTCCTTCCTTTCACCCCCCAGCTACCCAACCTGACCTGTGCAATCTGCCTTCTGATCCCCGCCCCTGCTTTACCAGAAACTTGGAAGAGGATGTGGGAGGAGGTTGGAGGAGGTGCTGGGGAGGGAGGCACACGCAGTAGAGCCTTTGGTCGGCCAGATGCGCGTGTCCACGCTTCATTCGGGGCTGCACCCGGGATAGTTGCCTCCTCCGTCCCCTCCCCCACAGATGCATGTGTGATGTCCCCAGTGGCACCAGGCCTCGTTTGGGATTCTCAAGGGCTGCGGTTTCCTTGACCTTTCCCTGCCCCTGGGCTTTGAGGCATTAAGTTGTGCTTGTAGGTCTTCTGAGCTCCTCTCAGAATCCTCTGGTTGGGGGAGGGAAGCCAAGCCTCTTGGTACCTTTCAGGTGTTGCTGGTTTGGGCGTGCTTTCAGAATCAGCCTCCCGAGTGAGTGAGGGTCCTGTGGCTGCACCCCCTACCCTGGGCCCTGCAGTTAGGCCCTGTTTGATTTCCTGTTTGCAGATGGCACCATCAGCTCCAGCGCTGTCCTTTTGGCCCAGTCTCTGCAGCACTGCATCCATGCCCAGAACTGTTCTGCTGCAGACCTCTTCTACCAAGGCAACTCGCAGACAGTCAGAGACTGGCTCAATGTGGCCATCACACGCACCCTCCAGCAAGGAGAAGAGAGCCTTTTGGAACTAACAAGACAGATCTGTTCTTTCCTACAGGTAAAAAAAAAAAATCTTTGCTATAACTTTAGCGTGGTCACAATTTTAAAATAGAAGACATTGATTTGCTAAAAACTGTGCTCATTTTATTCTTAATCGACTTCCTTTCCTCTTCTCTAGGTGCCTTTGTACCTTGTTACTTTGTTTCCCTGTTCCTGTAGGGCCCTCCCGTCGTACCCCACCTGCTGCTGAGAGACTTCTTATCCTTTCATTTTTATGCCTAGCATGAAAGGATGATGTGCTCCCATTTCTGTTGGTAGCCTGTGGTTTTCATGATCAAATGTCTCTCTGCAGACAGCCCCGGAACAGTTTCCATCAGAAGAATTCCCAGTTTCCGAGTCCAAAGTCAATATGGATGTTAACTTCCCTGGGGCCGCCTTCGTTGTGGTGTCTTGTAAAGAAAGTCAGTCTGGCTTCCGCAAAGAGTAAGTGGCCCTCAGTCAGGTGGAAGGCCGTGGAGAGGGAGGGAGAGACGGAGCTTGACGAAGGTAGCAAAGAAACATGCCAGTTGTCTCTGGGACACTCACTCTTCCACATCCCCTCCATTTCCCAGGTGGTCACTGCCTTTTCTCCCCACTCCCTGGTTAGCCCAGAGAGCCATCCCTTATGACAAAGAAGGAAAAAAGCAATTCAGCAGAAGAGCCTCCCAAACAGAGGAGGTCTTAACATTAAGGAGGTCTTCACTTGGCTGCAGCCGAGCACCTCCTCTGCCCTGGCCCTCATGCTTTCAGTCCTTAGATTCCTCTGAGGTGATTGTGGTTTGTTTTCTGCTCTTGGAGTGCTTTGTTTACCTTGTCCTCTTAGTTCACTGGGCCCCCAGTTCACAGGAGCCTCCCTCTGCTTCCTTCTGTTCATCGTATTCATCGTGTCTCACATCTCAGTAATGTTCCATTGTGTTCATGTACCAGAACTTGGTTAGTCTTTTTCCAGTTGACGAATCCAGGATATCTGCTTTGGGAAACATTTCTATCTGACAAAGAAATAGTCAGTAATAATAATAATAATAACTACAGACATTTATGCACTACGATAATTTACAAAGTATCTGCCAAAATGCTATTTAGTCCTCAGAACAGCCCTGGGAAATAGATCATTAAAGATCCTTCTCTTTACAAATGAAGAAACAGAGGGTCAGCTAAGTGGCATAGTAGATAAAGCATCAGCCCTGGAGTCAGGAGGACCTGAGTTCAAATTTGGCCTCAGACGCTTGACGCTTACTAGCTGTGTGACCCTGGGCAAGTCACTTAACCCCATTGCCTCGGTGCGCACCCCCCCCACAAAAAAAAGAAAAAACAGGCTTTTGAAGGTTAAGGGATTTCTTTAAGGTTATGTCATTAGTAGATAGCAGTTAGGACTCAAATCTGGGTCTTCTGACTTAGCACGCAGTGCTCTCTCAACTGGTCCACTTTCACAAAAGATGGTGGAAACATATAGGCATGATTCCATCAGCCTAGCTTCCTCTTATTATCATCTCCATTAGAAACACCCACTGTACATGTGGCCGACTCCTCCATCACTGCGGGTTCTTTCTTTCACAGCTCCTCCCTGTACAAGGCTCCATGGGCCCGAGTGCTCTTATATGGGCTAGGCCACAAAGTGAAGCGAAATGGCCAACTCAATCTCATTGAAGCTGTCTGCTATCCACGGGACGCTTCTCCAACCAACACGGGGCTCACCCCGCCTCCAACCACCAACCAGTATCCTTCTGTGATCATAGCGACCGACAAAGTCCACATCAAACTGGGTAAATCTCTTGATTAGCTTGTGGTGATGACAGATTGGAAATCATTCCTCTACTTTCCCTTTTCTAAAATGGAAGGGATCTTCTGCCTTGCTGAGTGCAAGAGAAGGTCTGTTCAGTAGGGTACACTTTGGAGACCTGTGTAATTTTGCAAAGGTCTGACAGGTGATGCACTGTTTGGTGGTGACAGGGATGGTTACTTGATGGTTGGAATGACTTCTCCTTAGTATGATTGGACCAGAGCATAAATCATTTAGATTTCACCATCCAAACTAGGTTTCATCCAGTTCTCAGCCCTCAGACCTGCTGTGATTAAATCAAGCTGCTGGGGTACTGGGTGATGAGTGCCACAGAAACACACTCGGATCCTAAGGAGGAAACAGTACTTGGGGTGTTTTCATGGGAAGAAATGATGTATCTTGTCTCTCCCAGCATCTTCATTAAAGCTGCCGTGGGTTCAGTGCTTGAATCCAGTTTTAGGTGACAAAGAAGTCTGTTTAAATCTAGAGGGTGCTGCTTGCTGCTTGTCTCTCTGCACAAGGTGCTGTTTCTAGGCAGATGATGGAGGAGGAGGGGCCTTTGGTACCAGGTGCTCCAGCAGCAGGTGTCCCCTCCAAGGAGAAAGAGCCAGGCAGGCTCACAGTTTTCAAGTGGAATTGCATACTGAGCTGAAGAGTACTTATTCTGTGATCATTTGGAAGTCATTTTCAATCTACTAGCTTAACTTCAAATGTTTAGGTTATAGGTGGAGGACCCCTGCCCCAGCATGGTCCTCCTGCTCTTCAGTTCTTCATGAGAACAGTCAGCCAGAAATGCAGGCCTGTTCACAGAGCTGCCTCATCATTGTGCTCCTGTTGCACAGTAATAATAACTCAATGTTTTGTAGACAAATAGGTCTTCAGAGATAGAAGGGGACCTTCAAGGTCCTAAAGTCCAGAATGGATCCTCTGTCCCCCATTTGAGGAAGGTCAGACTGTACAGGCTGTGTGGCCGGTGCAGTACCCTTAGCTGTGCAGCTAACCGGTGGCCTTGCCAGGACCAGCCTTGGGCACTGGGGACCTGCAGCGCACTTGCCTCATTGCAAGCTTGGAAGGAAGGAGTCCAAGTGTTATCATCACCACTCAGGAGAAAACTGAGGCGGAGAGAGCTCAGGTGACCTGGCCACAGCGTCATGGCTTGTTAGTGGCAGAGCCAGACTTCGGTCACCCTCGGCTGCTAGCTCTGGCTCCGAGCTCCTTCAGTGGCACCTCTCTGGGTGGCTCCCATCAGTGCAGTGGCTGGCAGCCATCTGGATGGCTTGTGCCCATGTATCAGTAGGAAGTTGGGATAGCCTTTCAGAAGAGAAAAAAGTGGTCTTAGCTTCCAGAAATCATTTTTTCAAGTACCGGTTAGGATATGTTTGACCAGATAGCAGTTATCCAAAGGTCTGGGGTGGTAGGGCCTCCAAACTCAATATGGGTTGCCAGGCCAAAAGGCCTGGTGCCGTCTTGGGCTGCAGGAGAGAGTCCTGGTGTCCAGACCACGGAGACGAGTGTGGTCGTCCTCTGCACTGGGCAGACCAGCACTGGAATCCTGTGTCCACTTGGGGCACCACACCCAAAAAGTGCCTTGGTGAGCTGCAGAGCTTCAAGAGGTTGGCAGCCAGCATGGGGAACAGCCAAGGAGCCATTTGAAGGGGAGAAGAGGCAGAGTAGCATGGCAGAGAGAGCCTGGATTTGGAGTCAGAGGTCCCCCAATTCCAGCTCTGCCACTAATTAACTTTCAGGGCTTGGAGGAGAAGACCTGTAAGTTCCCTTCCAGCCCTAACTCTGATATTCTCACCCTAGGACATAGAGAGGGGTAGAAGAGCAGCCTTTAAGTGTTTGGGAGGCCATCATGTGGAAGGAAAAGTTAGCTGGCTCTTTGGGGTACCAGAGAGCAGAGCTCAGAGCAGTGAGTGGAAGGGCGAAGAAGCAGATTTAGTTTCAGTGTAAAAAGTTTCCTAAAAATGATACCTGTCCCAGAATGGAACAATGGCTTGGCTTTCCCTTCATCAGAGGCCTTCCAGAAGATTCTTGGTATAGACATTGTATTCCTGCGTCAGTACTGCTTGGGTGAGACTGCCTCAGAGGCCCCTTCCAGCTCAGAAGTCCTGGGAGTCTGTGGCAACAGTGGTGTGTGGTTCATTTCATGGGGGCCATAGTACTCCCAGCTGGCCAGCTCTCTGCCCGCAGTAGCTCCCTGATGTGTTAATACAGTCCCAGAGCATTCATTTCAGGAGCGGGAGTATTCTAGGCAGTGTCTCCTTAAAGCACAAAATAGAACTCATGTTCAAGTCACTGAGACAAGTTGGTTTCTTCATGGTTTAAGAAAGTATCTCTTCCTCATTTTTACTCTGCTTCTATTACCCCATTTGAAAGGAAATTGTGTTGGCTTCCTTTTTTTTCTCCCATTTGTTGCCATCCTGTCCAGCTTAGCTTCTACCAACCAGTTTCGTACATTTATTGAAGTCAACGCTAATCAGTGACCTTCCTTCCTGGGGGGTGTCCTAGGGGTCTCTCCACCTCCAGGAGCTGTGCTGCTGTTGCATTCTCTGCCCCTGGAATTCCCACTGGCCATGGCTTTCACAGAGCAGCTCTTGTCTTGGAAAACCGAAGATGGTGAAGGGAAATCTGAAGATGAGCCTGACACCATCATCCCGACTTCGGTTCTGCTGCACTTGGTGGAGCTCCTAGGTGAGATACAGAATAACAATGATGGGGATGATAGTGATGCCAAGAACACCGTTGTCTGAAAGTGCAAGCCGAGCCGTATTTCATTTGGGTCTCACAACAGTCCTGAGAAGCCAGAGCTTTTACTTTTCCATTTTCATCCATGAGGAAACCAATGCTCTGAAAGGTTAAGCAACGTGTTCTGGGTAACAAAGGTAGTAAGTGTCTGAGCTCAAGTCTGATCAAGGGTCCAGATACCCCCGAGCCCTGTGCAGGCTTCAGCTCATACCAGGCCAACACACCCTCCTCTCTGGTGCAAATGTCAGACTGGGGAGCCCCCAAATCATTCCTTCTTTAGAAAGGGCTTCACAGTTGCCACAGACTACTTGCTATATAAGAGGCTGTTTTCTAAGATTGAAAAAAAAAAAGGTCCATGTGAATTTCGAATTAGAATTTTAGAAGCAGAAGGAATCTTAGAGACCACCAAGTCCAAGCCCCCTCATTTCACACTTGAGCAAACTCAGGTCCAAAGGCTAAGGGACCCAGCAGAGGCTGCAGATGGTGGAGCTCAGCTCTCTTTCCCTCTCACCCAGCCCTGACCTGGACAGAACCCGTCTTTCGGGGCATCTGAGGCGCCGGGTGTTGATTAGGTAGTATGAACATTTTTTCCCATGTGTAGTCTTTTCGATCTTCCTGAGCTGCAGTTTTGATCTTAATGATTTAGAGAAGCTGGAGAGAGAAGTGGAAGGTGTCATGGGCAGGGGGAGAAGACTCTGGCACAGTAGTGTGACCCATCTGGTTGAATCCAGCTGATGGATAGCCACCTGCTTAGCAACAGAATGTGAACACCAGTTTCATGTGCTTGGATTGCAAAAGCACCTTGATGTGGACTTTTTTTTTTAATAGGAAACTTCCTCTGGACAACTGATATGGCTGCATGTGTGAAGGAGATGATCTTCCATCTCTTGGCAGAGCTCCTGCGCAAAGTGCACAGCTTGGAGCAAAGGAAGAAGCCGTCAGGCCTGTCGTCCTCCATTGCCCTCCAGCTCAACCCTTGCCTGGCCATGCTCATGGCCCTGCAGTCAGAGCTGCACAAGCTCTATGATGAAGAGACGCAGAACTGGGTCACCAGCGGTGCTTGCGGAGGCTCGGGGGCCCCCGGGGCTGAGCAGGGCAGGTTCTCCACCTACTTCCACGCTCTGATGGAAGCCTGCCTGGCCGTAGCCGAGGTGACTCTGCCCATCAACATGAGTGTGACCTCGAGCGTCATGGCCTCAACCAGCACACCCAATCTCAGCGACTCTTCATCCTCGTCCTCATCTTCCCCGGGGCAGACCCCTCAGAGCCCCAGCCTCCTGTCCAAGAGGAAGAAGGTCAAAATGAAAAGGGAGAAGGCCTCCTCTTCGGGTAAACGGGCTTCCTCTCGAACAGTGGAAACGGACGCATCCATGCTGAGTATCGGTGGCAGCAAACCAGAGGACATGTTGTGGTTTCACAGGGCCCTGACCTTGCTCGCCATTCTTCGGCACCTCATCAAGAAAGATCCCCAAGGGCTGGGAGTGACCAACGACGCCATCGCCGATGCTTGCCAGGCCCTCGTGGGCCCCACGGCCCACAGCCGCCTGCTGGTCATCTCGGGCATCCCCACGCATTTGGACGAGGGCATTGTGAGAAGTGCCATCCGGAAGGCTTGCAACGCCCACGGTGGGGTCTTTAAAGACGAGATCTATATTCCTCTGCAGGAAGAAGACCCCAAAAAGCCCAAGGACAAAGCAGAAGGAGGGGAGAGTAGAACAGAGCTGGAGAAGCCTGGGGGTTTCCCCAGTGCTGACAGCCTGGACGTCAGCAGCTCCAGCAGCGTCACCCCCGCCATGAGCGTCAGCGCGTCCGCCTCCACCAGCCAAGCCTCCATCTGCAGCTCTCAGGGGCTCTCACAGACAGTCAGCGAGGTCTCGGTGGAGCCATTGCCTCCTGCTCTGGAACTGGCTCTTCCTCCTAGTTTGCTGGAGCCCCACGTTGTCTCCAGCCAGGAAAGTCTAGACATTTCCCTCTGCAGCACTGGAAGCTTGGGCAGTCTGGGGAGCCTGGGGGAACCCATTGATAATGCAGAAACAGCCTCAGTGTCTGATGTGGGGTCCACATACGCGGTCACATCGCTGGACAGCCAGCCCCTGTCGTCTCGTCCCATTAAAGGCTTCGCCGTCGTGGAGGTAATGGCCTCTGGGCCCCACGGTGTCACTGGGGTCACTGTTCCTTCCAGCTCTCTCTTGTCACCAAGCCACCCATGATTCTTTTCAAGGGGCTAATTAGTGGGGGAGAGAGAGAGACAGAACAGCAGCACCAGTGACAGTGACTGCTAGCATTCTGTGGGGCACTTTATAGACTTTACCTCATTTCATCCTCACAACAACCTGGGACGGAAGTGCATTTTACAGATGAGGAAACTGAGACAGGCAGAGGTGAAGTGACTTGTGCAGGATCACACAGCTAGGAAGCATCTGAGGCAGGATTTGAGCTCAGATCTTCCTGCAAAGACGGCAACCAGATGATACAGCGGACAGCGTGCTGGTCCTGGAGGCAGATCTGGCCTTAGACACTAGCTCTGTGACCCCGGGCAAGTCACTTCACCTCTGTCTGCCTCCGTTTCCTCATCTGTAAAATAGGGCTAATAACAGCATGTGCACACACCCACACCGCCAATCAATCAGTGCCACCCCCGCCATTGTGAGGATCAAACAAGATAATAATGGTGAAGCTCTCAGCAGAGTTCCTGGCACATAGCCCGTTAGCTGTTGGTGGTGGTTGTTGCTATTATTGTTTTTATTGTTATCATTATTATTCCTAACTCCAAGTCCAGTGCTGTATCCACTTTGCCACTGTATTGATGGGATAGCATTTTCCAACAGTGCTGACTCAAGTTGAGCTAAATGTCCTATATTAAAACACAATGGAACAGTGCAGTCAGCCATCATTAGGTGCCTGCTGTGTACGAATCACATTGTCCAATAGGTGTAGATTAGAAACAGCCCTTTGTCCTTAGGAAAGCTCACAGCATCCCACCATAAGTGCGTTCCAGAGTTACCAAACGAAGTGCCACGTGAGCTCTAGGGATGGCCGGGTTGAGGTTCCTGCCAATTGGAGGAGGAAGGGAAGGTGTCCTGGAGGAAGTGGCCTTGGAGTTGTGGTTTAAAGGGTGGCTCACGAAGTCGGATGGCATTCAGAGTGGGAGGAAGCCCTGGGTGCCCTTGGGGCCCAAGGCCGTGGGGATATTTGCAGAGAGCTTCTGCAAGCTAGGCAGAACATGTAGGTTACTCCAAATAAGAACTTTGTCTTATTTGAACAGCTGAGCTAGTGCGCTCCCAGTGTTAGGCTCTCTTAAGGAGGAGAACTGTCTGTGTCACTTCTTCATGAGTTGGCCGACCTGATACTGTGGGAGTAGCTGGCTAGAAACCACCTGCAGTAAGGGAAAAGACAAGTAGCCAGGTCAAAGAGAGGGGAGGAAAAAACGGATCTTTGTGGCATTGAATGATTGTTTTTCTAGTAAAGCTCCAAGTGACCTTCTTCGTTATTCACACAGATACGCTCCCGGGCCAAAATTGAGAAGATCCGAGCAAGTCTCTTTAACAATAATGACCTGATTGGTTTGTCAAGCCTCGATGGCGAAGACGAATTAATGGAAATGTCAACTGAAGAAATTTTAACTGTGTCAACCGTAAACCAGAGTTTATTTGATACCCAAGGAAGCCCAGGGCTAGAAGACTATTTCAATGACAAATCCATTAAAGGTATGTTGCTCTCTAGAAATACTTCCTAGGAGCTGCTTCTTAGCATTTAGTGGTCTGAGGTCAAGGTGTGGTGTTGGAATTACTTTTTTTCCAAAGTACAATAACCCTTCCAAAGATTGGCGTCATTTTTTGCATGTCAGGAGGAGCGTGTTAATTTTTATTTTCTTTTTGCATATCTGCTTTACTGCAGAGAGAAATTCCTCTCTCGGCCAGGCTTCCATCCAAACCAACACAACTCAGGGAATTAATCACCCAACCAAGAATAGATATCCTGCAGGCTCCTTTAATGGGTCATTATAGTATCTCATCTTACTATTGGTCAAGGAGTTGTAACCAGGTGGTCTTTTACTGACTCTTAAGCCCATTTATTTTGTTCTGTTTTCTGGAGCCAAAGAATAGGATCTTTGAAATATTTTCCTTGCCATAACTTTGTTCGTGTGCTTGAGGATACTGATTCCTGAGCCTTCTCTTCCAGTGAAACATTCCCACCTCCATTAGCCTTCTGGCAGGGTGCCATTTTTTTTTTTAATCTCTTTATACTCTCCTGCCATCTTCCCCACCTGTCCTAAACTGCAGAGTTCAGACTGGACCCAGTACTGATGACGTTTCTGGCAATACTGGCTCCAGCAGAAATTCTGCCGTGGATATGATGTGTCCTGCTATGCCAGCCCAGGAGCGTGCTGACTTTTTTCATCACAGCCAGATATTGACTACTCACCATCTGCCAGTGGTCTCTTTTGACCCTCAGCTTGTCTTCTTTTGCATTTCTCTGTGGCTGGTCTTTCTCTGCCTTGCCTTTGTATCAATTGATTTTATTTCCTAATTATACTAAGGTAGAAACCACATGTGACGTGTTTATTCGTAGCATTTTTATAGTCTAACAAGGCTGTGCTTTAGTTGATATATATTCAGCATTTTTTAAAAGACCACTTGGGCATAATTCCTCATTGACATTGAACAGTGCTGTGTGTTGTTTATGCTACATCCTGGCCAGGATTAGGATTTTATGTCATTATCAGCCTTTCTTAGGGGACACATTCATCGTGTCCCTTAAGAGAAGTAACAGTGCTTAAGAAAATAATGAGAGGAAGGGAGATGAGGAATTTTGCTGAGAAACCATAAGACTGCCTTCTGGGGCCACACAAGACGGTTCTGGAGAATCATTTGCACCATTAGGAAAATGAAGAAATCCAAGAACATAGGCTCAAAGGCCAAAATAAACATGTTCTTTAATGATCACGTGTCATGGTGCTGTTTCTTAGAACAGTAACATTGTGGAAGTTCTAATTTCTGTACTGGCTACACCTTCTCTCCTCCCATACAGCTCCCTGGTCAAGGCAGAGTAGTTAGAATACTTCGGCCTCCCCATTGCCCCATTGCCATTTCCAGGTTCTCCCTTTCTCCCATCACTTCCTTTGAGGGTCCTGCTGTTCACATCTACCACCCAATCAAAATCCCGGTAGCTGTTGTCTACAGACCCTTTCTCTCCGCACTCCCCTCCACACACACCCCCCCCTCGTCTCCCCAGGTCATTCCCCTGCCTTCCTCGCTGAGTCTGATACCTTGGCTTACAATCTTTCCCTCCTCCCCAACTGCTGCCCTCATACTAGGGGACTTTAGTATATACATATATATATACATATATATATATATATATATATATGTATATATATGGAGAGAGAGAGAGAGAGAGAGAGAGAGAGAGAGAGAGAGAGAGAGAGAGAGAGAGAGAGATTCTCTCTCAAACCCCCTAATCTCTTAGGTCCTCACCCTACTTTCCTTCCAGGCACTGTTCCTCTAGCCAACCCCAGCCACACACAAAGATGGTTATACCCTCAGTCTTGCCATTACCCACAATACGAAATACCTCCATGTTCAAGAATTGTGAAATCCCCTCATCTGACCATAATCCATTGACTGTTCACCTCTCCCTCTGCCTTATGTAACATCCTCATTGTGACATCCAGTTCCTTGGCCCCTTGGTTGTTTCCCAGGCCATTTCCCCTGCACTAGCCAGTCTCCTCTTTTCCCCACCTCATTCCCCTTGGTGACCATTTCAGTTCTACACTGTCTTCCTCTTATCATATCACCAGTTACACCCAGCTAAGCCTCAGATTGCTCCCACCATTCATCACCTTCATACCCACATACCTGCCAAATGAAGGTGGAGGAAATCATGAAGTTGTTCTGTCTGGGTCCACTGTAGATTTATGTTACATGAGCTCAGCTGGGCCCTCACTGCTGCTTAACAATCCTATTCTACCTCCCTTATCAATTCACTCTCCCACTCTGCACAGCAGCTCTTCCAAACTTTCTCAGCCTCCTCAGACACTCCCATGGCTTTCCCAGCTCCCAGTTTCTCAGCAGAAGACATTGTTCATGTTTTACAGAAAAAATTTGAGACAAATTGCTGTGGGCTCCTTCTCTCTCTCATCTTCTATCACTCAGGTGCCTTCTACCACTCTTTCCTTCACCCTTGTTTTATGTGATAAATTGTCCTTAGCAAGGCTAACCCCTCTACTACCACAGATGATCCTGTTCTATCCCATCTCCTCCAGCAGATTGCCCCAGTCTGTTGCCAAGGCCTCTCAATTTCGCCATTGTAGCAGCATCTCTCAAATGCGTTCCCCTTCTCTCCTCTGACGCTGCCCTCATCACCTCACACCTGCATTAGCACAATAGCAGTGGGTGGGTCTGCCTGCCTAAAGTCTCTCATCACTCTGCTCCATCCTCCATCCACTAACATGATTTTCCTAAAGCACAAATGTGGCCACGTCACTCCCCTCCTCAGTAAACACTCGTGACTCCCTGTTACCTCCAGGATCAAATTCAAAATGCTCTGTCTGGCATTCAAAGCCCTTCATAATCTGTCCCTCCTACCTCTCCAGTCTCCTCACACCTTAACTCCCAACACATACTCTTGGATCCAGTGATACTGGCCTCGTGTCTGTTCCACAAACAAGATTCACCATCTCTTGGCTCTGAGCATTTTCTCTGGCTGTCCCCCCATGTCTGGAATGTTCTCCCTCCTGACTTCCCTGGCTTCCTGTAAGTCCCAACTAAAATCCCTTTTAATGGAACCCTTTCCTAAACCCTCATCATTCCAGTGCCTTCCCTCTGTTGTTTCATATTCATTCTGTATGTAGCTTGCTTTCTATATATGTGTTTGCATGTTGTCTCAGAGATTGCCTTTTGCCTCTTTTTGTATCCTCAGTGCCTTAGCACGGTACCTGGCCCATGTTAGGCATTTAATAAATATTGACTAATTGATTATAATTGAATTTTCCACAAATGTAACTACAACTTTCTGTAAAATTTTACTATTCCTGCCATTTGTCTGTATCGAATCTCTTAAATATTTAAATACTTTTCTGTTATATTCAGAAGTACTTGAGAGCAGACTGCCTTGTCTTTTCCTGTGAACATCATGTTTATCCTATGGTTTTGTTCCTCTCTCTCAATACCAGGAGAGAAGTTGGTGCCCGGGGCTCGAGAGGTCCTCACAGATATATTTAAAAGCTGTGCCCACTCAGAGCAGATGCTCAGCCTGACGCCGGCCAAGCCCATTAAAGTCTCTGACATCTATCTCAGTAAGGAGCAAATCAACTCCCAGACTCCCGGAAACCTGCTCCATGTGTTCTTCACCAATGTGCGCCCCCCAAAGAAGGTGCTGGAGGACCAGCTGACCCAGGTAAGCTCACCCTCCCCCGTATAAACCCTGCTTGTGGGCTCTGTGTCCCAGGGAGCGGATGGGGGAGCAGGAGCTGTCACCCCAGAACTAACCACTCCTTTCTGTGGGAAGATTCTGAGGAAATATGGCGTGCCCAAGCCCAAGTTTGACAAGAGCAAATACAGCAAAGCGGGCAAAGAACAGCACCCCGTAAAGGTGGTGAGCACCAAGCGGCCAATGACGAAGCCTCCCGCCAAGGAGAAGTCTGTGCTCAACAGTGTCAGGTGAGCATCTGGGGGCCCCCTCCCGCCCTCCAAGGCACAGCAGAGTCTCCTTCAGCTGCAGTACCTGCAGCCAAGAGGCTTCTCTTAGTCACGCTGGGATTGTGCCTGTGAGTTCTCTGCTTTCTGGCAGGGTGATTGACACTTGGCTCAGCTGAGACATGCGGTAAAAACACATCCATCAGGAGGAGCTCAAGTTGAGTCAGCAAGCATTTCTGAAGTGCCTGCTGTGAGCCGGGCATTGTGCGAAGTCCTGGGAATACAAAGAAAGGCAAAAGACAGTCCTTGCTCTCAGGGAGCTTACAGTCTAATGGGAGAAACAACATGCTGGCAGTTACGAACAGACAAGATGTGGACAGGATCAGCGGGAGATAATTAATAGGGAAGGCACTAAGATTAAAGGGAATCGGGAAAGGGTTCTTATTGGAGGATCGCTTAGAATGTTCTCGAATAGTTTTAGAATAACACAAGCTTATTATGTAGTACTTTGTAAACACTATCTCATTTAATCCTCTGAACCATCCTAGAGTGAAGTAGGCAGAGACAAGTATTATTGTCTTCGTTTTACAGATAATGAAACCGAGGCTTAGAGAATCTGGACTTGTCCATACTGAGGAAGTGGCAGAGCTGAGGCTTGAACCAGGGCCTCAGTATTCCAGTATTTTGTCCACTATAGGAGCTGCTTCTCCACATTTTGTCACCCTCAAGTACATGTAGCTACAGTCCTCAGTGAACTAAGATAGCAAAGTGTTAGCAGGTCAGCCAAGGGTCCTTGCATAAACTAGGTGTGTGGCATGAACTGAATTGTCTGAACGATCATACAAAAGGGCCTTCTTATCAGATAGTAGATCAACAGGCGATTTTGTGTGTGTCTGGAAACATTTTATTCTCAAGTTCTTCAAACAGACTTAAATCAACTCTGTCTACATTATTAATTTTCTTAATAAATTCTCTTCCCAGAGAGTACAAAGGGAAACCAGAAAGCTGGCTTTTTGTATCTGCCCCAGGCAGAAACAGTTTCATTCAAACATTTGGTTTTGTAGCAGGACAGCTTTAAGTGAGAAGAAACCAATTGTGAAGCCCAAGTCGCCAGAGAAGAGTAAACCTGATGAAAAGGACCCTGAAAAATCACCCACCAAAAAACCAGAAGGTAAGGATGGGGCTTCAGAGCATATCCCCATGCCAGAGAGCCACGTGAGCCCTGGCGGACAGCGCGCTGCCCAGTTGAGGCCTTGCTTGTCTCTAGGACCCGAGGTCAGACGATTGTTCCTTGCAGAAGCGTCACTGTGAATACTGACTGATGTGTTGAGCACTGGAGGCCGTCCCTGAAAGGGACCAGGGACACAGAGCCTCCAGGCCATGGCAGGGGGCAGTTTGATCCCTTCCCATTGGGAGACCCTCTGGGCGACCCCTTGTCAGTGATGTTGAAAAGGGGGTTTGTGATTCTGGTAGACTGGAAGCTCATTGAGGGCCAGGAATGTGGCTTGTCATCTCTGAATCCCCAGCATCGAGCAGAGCGCCTGGCATCGAATAGGCGAGCAGTTACTGAGTGGACTTTTACTGGATGCTTGCTGAGATCCCCTCCAATCTCAAGATTCTCTGACTTAGCTTGGAGGTTTTCTTCTTAAATTTCAAGAATTGGAAGGAGGAGGAGGAGGCGGCATCATTTTCCTAGACCCCATTCATTGCTTTGGGGCAACAGAGAATGTGGCTTTGTCTCTCCACCGGCACAATTCTCTGCACGTAGTAGGTGCCACACAAAGGTGGCAGTTTGTTGGATTGAATATTCTTAAAAATCAGTGCCAACTGTGGTAAGAAAATGTTTTGGGAGTTTAGGCATGGCTCCTAGGGAAGAGAGAAAATCTGAAGAGGAAAGAAGAAACTGGGAAAATTGGACACTAGAACTGTTGATGATTAGATAGCGCTAAAAACTTCTGAATGCTCCCAAAGTTGGGGGGAAGTCTTAGCAAACCTTCGGGAGTTATGAATAGTAGCTAAAGGAGAGTGTGGGCGTGGATTTACCACGACTACAGGCTGAAAAGACAGCACTCCAGTCTTCTGCTCTCCACATGCTCAAGATCTAAGAGGGGAGCAGACAGGGATTCAGACTGCCCATGATACTTCAGTGTGTCGAGGTAGGATGGGGAATGAATCGAGAGCCAGCCTTGGATCCAGGAAGATGAGGGCAAGTCCCTGCTCTGAGCCTCTGGGTGCTCTGGGCCCTGAGTGTCTGTGCAAGTGCCATTCAGCACTGGTGGATGGAGTCTTCTCATTCTTGAGTTCCCTTTCCAAGTGAAATAGCAGCTCTAGTCCCTCTCTGTGTTTGGTCAGTGCCATGAGAGAAGGAACTGTCAGGTTCATTAAAGATTTAGAGATGGCACGATCAGGGCGGGCTTCACAAACAAGGGGGCGTTTGAGACATGGGCAGAGATGCAGCAGGGGCCTTCCCCCAGAATCTCATTGGAAAAAACAAGAGGGGCCATTGAGGTTAGCCTGTACCTAGACAGGAATTCCCCGTGCGACGTTCCAAATTGTCTTCTAGGCTCCTTTCAGAGATTCCCAGTCAAGGGGAGCCTTCTGCCTAGGAGTACCAGCAGCATGAGCAGGAGCCTGGCGATGGGAAATGACAGGGTGTGTTCAGGAACCACATCTAGCTGGAGCAAAGCAGTGTTCTTACAGGGGAAGAGCGGGAGGTGATGATGGAAGGAAGGGGCGAGGTGGGGGGGAAGGTACTAAGGGTCTCCAGTGCTCGGCTCAGGACACTCTGATTCTCCCCAGTCCCTGAGGAAAAGTATCTGACCTTGGAAGGATTTCACAAATTTGTGGTTGATCGAGCCAAACAAGACATTCGCAGCGTCTGGAGGGCAATTCTGTCCTGTGGCTATGACCTTCATTTTGAAAGGTAGGTGAGTCACTCCTGGCTTTCCTGGACCAAGTTTTCATATAACTGAGCTGTTAAACTTGGATGGTATTTTTTCAGATTCCACATTTCACCCCAGGTGAATTACTGACAGGAAATCATAACCTGTGGAGGCTCTCATGGCATTTAAAATGAACCTCCTTTGGCCTTTGGAAAGTTTCTTGTGGTCCCTCTGATAGGATAAACATTGATTAAGTGCCTGCTATGTGCCAGGCATGGTGCCAAGTGCTCGGAGACTCTCTCTCTCCCTTCCTTTTTCTCGAGCCAGCCAGTCAATGAGGCATTCACTGATCCGTGTTAGCCCCTTTCCATCTCCCTCCCATAGAGAGCCAGAGTCACAGAGTCAAACAGAGACCCCAAACACACTAGCAGTCACCGAGTGTTACAGTCCAGCAGAGTAGCTGTTCTGAGGAGTAGCACAGATGTAGCAGCACCACCTTCAGGCCCCAAATGGGCATTAGAGCCCACATTTACTCTTCTGTCACCATGATCCTCCTCCCCCAGGGTCACTCAGTTATCAGTGCCATGGAGTCCGTCTCAGGGGTGGGGCTGGTCTCGTTCTCCAGGTCAGGCCCTTATCCAGTCGCTGCTTCAGTGCCTCAGCGCACCCCTGCCTCTGTCTCTTGTCCAGGTTAGCTTCACACAGTCACTGTTCATCTTCGCTTCCCTCCTAGGTCCTGTTGACCTTTCTCTTTAGCTAAGTTGGTGAATTCTCCCCCCTCATCATGTTTTTCCTCTTCCCTTCTCTAGTCTCCCATTTCCTAGAAAACTGGCTATCAGTCCTTAGAATGAGGCCACATCTCCTACCAAACAAGGGACAGATAGGCCGAGAGGAGCTGTCCGTTAGCAGACTTGTACTAGGATCTGAACTGATCTTGCCCACTCCTGCCTTGCTGACCAGTTGAACCTTGTGGCTACCCTAATGGCTGGATCTCCAGGGCCCATTCAGTAGTATCTCTCCTTTCCAGTTGGATGCATATTTCAAGCAGGAAAACTGCCAAAGCGAAAGAAATTCCCCTTCCCCCCTCCCCCCAGCCACAAACAAGTTTTCCAGAATGAAAGATTGCCATTGGCTTAGTTTGGACATTCGCTCAACTCTTGGCCAAGCTCCCCCAGAAACCTGTGCACTGTCCTCCAAAAGAAGGTGAGATTTCTGTCCTGTTTACAGCATGTTTTCTCCTTAATCAGAGACTCAGACTTTAGCCACAGTGGGTAGAGAAGAGACAAGCAGTTTGAATTTATTTGTGCATTTAAAGGAGCAATTGTGTTTCTTTTGACTGGAAGACCATGTTTAAGTGGGACAGAACTCAAACCTTGGAATGCCCCAGAAACTGATTGATTATACCTCACTAGAACAGTCTGTCAATTAGCAGAGCTTTGGTGCCTTCCATGCACTAAGATGTCCTTGGGAGGGCCTCAGATGATGCAGTATACTACAAGTCAGAGGTATCTGCCCAAGGACCTATAAAGCAGATGTGTTTCCTACAGAGACACAGAACAGAACCTGCCCTCCAGAGAGGATCCCCCCGTAGGGAGGGGGCTGGGGCTCAGCCTTCGAGCTGCCTTTGCCTGGGACCCCCATGGCCTGGCAGCAGCCAGGGGGGCAGAATGAACCAGCATCAGCATGGCGAGTTGTCCCTCTCTGGGCTAACACCCCAAAGCTCTAGCGCTCCAGCACCTGTTGCACTCAGCTTGAGGCCTTCTCTGCTTGCAGTACTTTATGTCCTGTGTTTAGCACCGTGCTCGGGCCCTCATGTTCAGCTGTTGGAGACCCTGAGGCCGGGAAACTTCGACTGGCCTCAATTCTCTAGAAAAGGAGGGTTTCCTATGAAGCCCACAGCCCCTGCATTGTGTGCAGGGACAGAGGTGCCTCCGCAGTTCCCAAAGTTCATTTTTAAACCTGATTGAGAATTGTTGAAGGGAGTCGTGTAGACCTAAATCCCAGTCCATAGTTTCTGACATTGTTGCTCTTTAGGTGTGCCTGCATCGATGCCAGACATGCACAGAAAACATCCAGGAAGTGGACCCTGGAGATGGATGTCGCGCTTGTCCAGTACATCAATCGCTTGTGTCGTCATCTTGCCATCACCCCTGCACGACTGCACCCCCACGAAGTGTACTTAGACCCCGCAGATGCTGCTGATGCCAGGGTCGCCTGTCTCCTGAGTACGTGTCCTGGGAAGGGGCTCGCACTGAGACCGGTGCCTGTGGTACCCAGTGTCGCTGCTCTGGGAGCCTTAGAGTGCGCAAGACCAGAGAGCCCAGGGGCTCAGCTGAGGAAGAAAGGCCAGAAGAGGGAAGAATTAGAAAACAGATAGGAAGCTTGGAAATCACTAACCAGATTCAAGTATAAATGCTTGACATGAGCATGGGCTCTTGTTTTATTTGATCCTCACCCAGTGGTGTGGTGCAGGGGGCAGCACCAGGCTCACCCCCTCGGGATAAGAACCCAGGGCCCCAAGGCTGCCTGTGGAGGCAGCGTCCTCTCCCCTCCCAGACTGGACTCTAATCATGTTATTCCAGCTTCAGAGAGCGTGACATAGCAGCAGTCACCCAGGCTGCCAGGTCGTGTCCTAACTCTCTTCATTATTGCTACCTTAGATGTTCCCATCGAAAGCTTACGTCTGCGCTTTGCTCTGCTCCAGTCCCTGAACACCACCCTGGAGACATTCTTCCTGCCCCTGGTGGAGCTGCGACAGACTAATGTGTTCTCCAACAGCATTGCCGCCTTACTGCAAGAGGCCAAAGGTCAGAGATTCCTGGGGCACAGGGCTTCTGGAGGCTTAAGCTGAATAGAGATGCTGACAATAAGACCAGCAGCCATGTGTCATCTATTTGCCCTCCTTGGGTAACCAGAGTTAATTGACACAGACACATGCTGTCTTCCTGCCAAAGCTGTAGCATTTGGGCTAGAAAGGCCCTCAAGAGATCACCAAGCTTTCACCTGCCCAACCTCAGTTCTGACATGAAAATGCCCCTTGGACTGGCCTGTTCTCAAGCTAAAAGCCTGTATTTCTGTAGCCTTGTGTCGGGAAACGGGCTCAGGTCTGGTGTGATGGAGCATGTCTATAGGCCTTGTGCTGGCGGGTCACTTGGGCTCGGGTGCTGAGCTGAGTGGGCATCCAGACCAAGTCCTGGACCAGTATGGTAGTCCCAGCAGCCAGTGAGGGCAGTGTAGATAAGGTTGTGTGAAGAGAAGCAAACCAGCCCCAGCTGGGAAAACAGAACAGATGAAAGCTCCCATTCCAGTGTGTAGTGGGATTGGGCCTGTGAGTGGCCACCATCCATCCAGGTGGGTGAAATAGCGAGACCTGATCTGAAAACAAAGGAAGAGAGTGCAAGCAGGTGATGGCGCCAGGAAATGGTGGGGGCACTCTGACCTGGCATCTCTGCCTCCCTTATGTAGGGTTAATCTTCTACGACACAAAGGTGACCGTGATGAATGGAGTGCTGAATGCCACTGTGCAGAGGACAGCAGACCACGCCGCCCCAGAAATCACCCTGGACCCCCTGGAAATTGTTGGAGGTAGGGCGTGGATCATCTCCTGTGGAGAGGCAGCCTCACCCTGAAGGTTCCCCCCTCGTGAAACAAATGCCCTTCTCTCTGCACAGGAGAGATTCGCTCTTCAGAAAACTCCTACTTCTGTCAGGCCGCGCGGCAGCTGGCCTCTGTCCCGTCATCACAGCTCTGTGTCAAACTGGCCAGTGGAGGAGACCCCACCTATGCATTCAACATCCGCTTCACCGGAGAGGAAGTCCACGGGACCAGTGAGTAGTGGTTATCCTAGAGTAGCTTGCCTGGCAGCCTGCTTGGAGGCCTTGGAGGAGGTCGGAGATAAGAACCTGGCACCGTATTTTTTTTCTTGCCCCATAAGTCTCTTTTTAGCCCCCAAGCACAGAGGGTGCTTGCTTAGCCAGACCAGACTGCATTGTCTGTGGCCATGTGCTGCCCTTTGGGGTTTTATTTACTTGCCTCTTTTCCTAAAAGCAGACCTGTATTCCTTTTTTGAAATTGATTTTTGATCGCTAGGTGGCACAGCAGAGAGAGCACTGGGTCTGGAGTCAGGAAAACCTGAGTTCAGATCCTGCCTCAGATGTGAATAACTTAACCTGTACCAGTCTGCCTTAGTTTCCTCATCTGTAACACTGAGTTAACAGTAGCACCTACCTCACAGGATTTGTTGGGAGGATCAGACGAGATATTTGTCAAGCACTTTGCAAACCTCAAAGTGTCATCTTAATGCTAGATAGCATCGTATCATCATTTTCATATGCCCAGAGTGCCCCCGCACCTCTCCCTGGCTCGTCTCCCATTTTTAAACAGAACTGCTTCTGATCATGTTAGCTGTCCTTCAGGGGCCCTTGGGTTCTCTTTGAAAAGATGAAAGTGGGGGCAGCTAGGTGGCGCAGTGGATAGAGCACCGACCCTGGATTCAGGAGGACCCGAGTTCAAATTCGACCTCAGACACATAACACTTAGTAGCTGTGTGACCCTAGGCAAGTCACTTAACCCCATTGCCTAGCCAAAAAAAAAAGATTAAAGTGGGACCTGGCCAGGAATGGCAAGCTGCGTGCCCCATGTTGTCTGAAGAGCTGACACTCTTCTCGAAGCGAGTTCTGAAGAAACCAACTGGCTCAGGTGCACCAGGAAAATACAAGGCCCAACTGAGAGGCTTTGAGTGAATCTTCTTGCCCCCTTAAAGGGAGAAGCCCTGAGTGAAGGTATACTTGCCTCACTTTAGCTCTCTGATAAAGCTGGAGAATTGTTTTAGCGGGGCTGCAGCCCCTGGCTTCCTGGCCATCATCTTAGCAGATTCAGGGTATGTGGGGGGGGAAGAAGAAGAGAGCCCCCCCGCCATGCGTAGATGAGCCCAAATTCTCCTCTGCTGTCCATGCTAGGGATTAAGGGCAGGTGCCTTCAGGAGCAAAGGGGAAGGGCCCCGAGACTTGAGGGAAGACGCAGAACAGAAAGCTTAGCATTGCCCTCCACTTAGCCACCACCCGGTAGAATGGAGCCTCTTCATTAGACCTCAGCATTACCAAGTGGTTGCTACCAGAGGGCGTCTGAATAATCCTGGGGAGCAGGCTCTTTGATGGGTCCCCTGAGGCTGCAGCACTATTAATTTGGGTCTGTAGTGGATCAGTAAGAATTCCTTGCTTCTCAGCAAATCCTGCAGAGATGAAAGGCAGCGGGCCCTTCTAGGGAAAGGCTGGCTGTGGCTCTAACTGTGGACTGAAGCCTCTTGCGTGATTGGCAGCTTCCTTGGGTTTCCTGCCTCCACTGGGAGAGTTCAGATGGCCCGTGATGATTGCCAGTTGCACCTCTATAGACCGTGAGCTTTGGCAAGAAAGGAAGGAGTCAGCTTCCCAAGGGTCAGCCTCCCTGAGGCTGCCCATGCCCCATTCCTCTAGCCTGGCAGACCCCGAATTGCTGCCCCTCCTTGGAGGCAAGAGGCTCTCTTCTCAAGGAGGATGCCCAGAAATGCCTCCAGGGTTCTTAGAGAAGGTAGGTCACCGCAGAAGGAGAGTCCGGGGGTCTGCTGAGGGTTGAAGCTCCTTGGTCTGTGTCTTGCAGGTGGTTCCTTCCGCCATTTTTTATGGCAGGTGTGTAAAGAACTCCAGAGCTCTTCCTTGTCCCTCCTCTTGCTGTGTCCCAGTTCTGCTGTCAACAAAAATAAGGTATGACATCCCGAGAGAGGCAAGGTATCAAGTGACCCTTGTGCTGAGACAGTATGGTGGAATAGAAGGAGTTCTGCCTGGATTTGGAGCCCCAGGACCTGGATTCAGATGCCTGTTTTGCTCCTTGCCAGTGTGTGACTTTGGGCAGAGGCATTTAACTTCTCTGAGACTCAGTTTCCTTACCTGTAAAATGAGAGGATTGGGCTTGATGCAGACTAAAGGTCCTTTGATCCTGCAGTCTCATTCCCCAAGCTGTTTTCCCCAGTGTCAGATCCTGGGACAGTGATCAAAGTGGTCTGTTTCTCACCCACCGTTGGGTTTGTCTTCCAGGGCAAGTACATCCTGACTCCTAGTCCCATCACCTACGGAGAAGAGCAGCTGCTTCATTTCTTTGGCCAGCTGCTGGGAATCGCCATCCGTGCTGATGTGCCCCTGCCCTTGGACCTCTTACCCTCCTTCTGGAAGACCTTGGTGGGGGAGCCCCTAGATCCTGATTTGGATCTCCAGGAAGCAGACATACTCACCTACAATTATGTCAAAAAGTTTGAAAATGTGAGTAATGACAGAGGACCCTCTTTGCCCCTTCATGCCCGTGACCTGAGGGGACAGCTGCCACTGGGCCTGGGGAGAAGTTACCCTCCCAGTGACTGACCCCTGCAACCATGGTCCTGCCCAGAGCCCCACCTGAAGCATGATTTAGGAAAACCTGCACCTTCCTCAGTGAGAAGCCTCTCCCTGTCTTTTCATGCATTGACACCCTAACATAACACATACACACATACACACACTCTCCCTCTCTCTCTCTCTCTCTCTCTCTCTCTCTCTCTCTCTCTCTCTCTCTCTCTCTCTCTCTCCCCATATCTCCCCCCTCTCTCTCCCCCCCTCTCCCTCTCTCTCCCCCTTTCCCCCCTCCCCCCTCCCTCTCTCTCCTCCCCTTCCCTCTCCCTCCCTCTCTCTCTCTCTCCCTCTCCCTCTCTCTCTCTCTCTCTCTCTCTCTCTCTCTCTCTCTCTCTCTCTCTCTCTCTCTCTCTCTCTCTCTCTCTCTCTCTCTCTCTCCCCCCCCTCCCCATCTTCACTTGACAGTTGTTGACTTGGCTGAAAAATCTGCCTACCCCCTTCACTTTCCTCTCTCCCTGCAGAGACTTGGCCCTGAAAGGCTCAGTGAGGCAAAAGATGGGCCCGGGTAGTGAGGCCATGATGGGAAATCATAGGAATTGGTTCTTTTAGATGGGCTTGAATGGACAGACAGGAAGGCACAGAGATTGGAACCATAAAACACGGGATAGGGAAGAGGGCCTCTTTGTCCTACTCTGAGGGACATGCACAGAAACTCAAGAAGAAGGCGTTCTCCCTCTTTTCTTGGGCCATCTGTCCCACTTAGCAGTTTAGCATCTCCCCTCCAGCCTTCTGACAAGGTGAAGCTAGCATTCCTGTTTGCAGGGAGGGATGGACCCGGTGACCTTCAAGATCTCTTCAGCTGTGAGACTTTCTGTCAATGCCCTGTCTGTTCACCAAGCCAGCCCAGGGCAAGAGAGGCCTTCTCCATCCCCTCTCCTGCAGTGTAGGTCTCAACTCTTTCCCAATATGGTGGTAGATAAGTGCAAGTCAGGCGCTGATTCTACTGGGTCACCTTTAAACATAGAGGCAAATGGCTCTCCCCGTGCTGGCCAGAAAGCTTGTGTTGCACCTCCATGGAAACGTCCTCTCTGCCCACACTGTGGATGGTGTGGAGCCCACTTACTGTGCCCACATCATCCCCCTTTGATCCTGGGAGACCACAGGAGCCCGGAGAACTGGGCTCTAGAGAAGGCGCGCTTGCTTCTGGTTCTTGGGCAATCCCAGCCTCGGGCTGGCCGAGGCTCCGACATGACCTGGACGTTCTTCTCCTTTCTGCCCTGGCCCCCGTGGGCAGCAGTCTGCTGAACCCAGAGACCCTTTCTCAGAATCGGGCTTTTACACGTGTGAGATAAAATACTGGGATTACAGAGGAAACCCTTTCCATTAAAAGGCAGTGAGCAGAAAATTGTTTAGCAGTTCATGAACTCCTCACCAAGAGTTCCACCACACCTTTGTTCGGTCACTCGGGGGGAACAAGAGAAGAAGCCTGGGTTCTCCTGTCTCGCTGCTCTTCTAGTTGGGATGGTGATGCAGACAGGAGACAACCGTAGTGTTCATCTTGGAAGAAGCAGCAGAGAGATGGGCAAGTCCCTTCACACTCCAGGTCTCTGATTCTCTGTAAAATGAGGATGTTGGACTAGATTAGCTCTGGAATTCTTCTAGCCCTGCCATCCCCTGTTCTCAGGCCCCTCCCAGTACTGCCATCCCTCTGCCTTCTCACATCTCTCCCTGCTCTAACTAGGGCTCCTGGAGGACGCAGGGACTTTCTAATTAGTCTCTGGCCAAGCTACTCTGAGAGAAGCTGGTTTTGAGCAAATGCACAATTAACTGCATCACGAAGTGCCTCCTCACTCTCACCAGCTCCTGTGGATGAGATCACAGAAGCTGCCAGTCCATCACTTCTCCGTTTCTAAAGTGCCCCTGTAGTTGTCTCTTTCTAGAGGATGGAAATCCCAGGCACAGGGCTCGCCTTGGCCTCTGATGGTGGCATTCTCTTCCTGGGGTGATAACAGCCAGGGTGGGACTGGGCCAGAGGTCACCTGTTTCCCGGCACCTTGGCCGCCCGTCAGGAGTCTCCTATGGCCACGTTCCCACCTGCTGTCCTTCTCCCATCCTAGATTAATGACGAGACAGAACTGGAGGCCCTTTGTGCTGAGATCGCCTCCCAACATCTGGCCACCGAGAGCCCTGACTCCCCCAACAAACCGTGCTGCAAGTTTACCTATCTGACCATGACTGGTGAAGAGGTGGAGCTGTGCTCCCGAGGAAGGCACATACCAGTTGGGTGAGGCCCTTGTTCTCCCCATTTGGGCTTTTGCCCACCAACAGGGCATAGTGCTAGGGCCCCAGGACCACATGTGGGGAGTGTAGGAGTGAAGTGAGGAAGCCTTGTTAAACTGGGCAATTAGAGCATGAAAGATGGGCCTGGAGGTAAGGTCAGATAGCAGGAGGAAGGTCCTTGAAAGGGAGGGTGACAGCCTTGGAACAAGACTGACAAGGCCTTGCCAAACAGGAGACTGACTTCCAGCTCCTGGGGAGCCTGGGAGGGGAGGCCCCTGAGGCTTAGGGAAGAATCCCTGGATAGCCTCCTAAAGGGCCCAGCAGACCTCTCCAAGAGAGGCGATGGAATTGATTGGCATCCTCAGCTTCTTCCCTCTCTCTGTTATCACGCACGCCGCCAGGTGGGAGAACAAAGACGTCTATGCCATGGCCATCCGGAGCCTGCGGCTTCGCGAGCTGCAGAACCATGACTGTGTGATGGCCGTCCGGGCAGGCCTGGGCTCCATCATTCCCCTGCAGCTGCTCACCACCCTCACGCCTTTGGAGATGGAGCTACGCACCTGTGGCCTCCCTTATATCAACCTGGAGTTCCTGAAGGTAGAAGGCCCAAAGACCAGAGCGGGGGCAGCGGGAGAGTGGCCATGAGGGCTCGTCCTCCTAGAAAAGAAGGCCCAACCAAGAGCTGTGTGCTCACTGTGTGCCCAGTGCTGGCTGAGCGCCAGGGACACAAAGAAAGGCACTGTGGTCCTGCCTTCCGTGGAGGAGGCAGCACGTATGTTACCGAGTACACGCAGGATCTGTGGTAGATGCAGGGCTGTCTCAGAGGGAAGGCCCTGGTAGTTAGGGAGGGGGAGAGGGCCACAGCAAAGGCCTGGACGGGAGGGTGGGGGGAGACAGAGGTGAGGAGGGAGTCTCCCAGCACCCAAGCACAGTCATGGACAAGCCCCAGAGTTACAAAGTGATGGAAGGTCATCGTTAGTTTGTAGAAAGACAGAAAGGGCAATGTTGTAAAGCATTTTAAATACCAAAAAAAGGGTTTGGTATTTGATCTTGGGAGCCATCGGGAGCTAGTGGAGTTTATTATAGAGTAAAAGAGTGACGTGGGCAGACTTGCACGGACAGCAGGGTGGAGGACAGCTCAGAGCAGGGAGAGGCTGGAGGTGGGGAGACCAGCTAGACTTAGCAGGACTCGAGGGCCTGTTCCAGGGGGTGGCTGTGGGAGTAGAGAGCAGGGGACAGCGACCACAGGCAAGGAGTCATGGAAGACACAGGTCAGGAGCCTGGAAGACTAGGGGGGAGGGGGAGGCTTGAGGCAGTAATCGGGACGTTCTAAAGAGGGGAGAGTCGGGGGAGAAAGATGACGGGTTCTGCTTTGGCCATGCTGAGTTTGAGATGTCTGTGGGACATCCAAGTCTGAAAGGCAGTTGGTGACGCGGGAGCTCACCTGCCGGAGCAGATACAGTCACCAGGTAAAAGGGTAGAGGGAAAAGAGATGAGCCCAGGCGGCCCTGCACCTCAGGCCAACAAAGGCATTCCTGTTCAATTCAATTAGGTAAACATCCACTGAGCCCCTGCGGCCCGCGGGGGACCCTGCTTAGGTGCAGAGATGGGAAATGCCAGAGGTCAGTGCCTGACACAGTTGGGGTGGAGCTGCTGTGACTCTCTGTGACCCCGCTGGGGGTTTTCTTGGCAGAGATGCTGCAGTGGTTTGCCGTTTCCTTCTCTAGCTCATTTTACAGGGTTAGGTGACCACTAATAAGTGTCTGAGGCCATAGTGGAACTCGGGAAGATGAGTCTCCCTGCTCCAGGCCTGGCGCTCTGTGCACTGTGGCGCCCCCTAGTGCCCACACAGAGACTAGCTAGCATACATGATTACTGAGGGGAGGCAGGACCAGTCTGCAGAGGCTTATCGATAAGGTCAGGGAGATGGGGAAGAAGAAGGAAGGGCCGGCGAGCAGAGGCAGGAAACCAGGGCCATACTTCAGCCGTGTTCTGGGGCGGCGGGTGGGTCTTGCCTAGCCTCCTGGGGGCTGCTTCCCTGGACATCATCAACTAAGGCATCTCCTCCCTCTGCCCGTTTTTAGGACCTCCTAGGTTGTGCAGAAAACACGAAGACCAGGCGTGGGGGTCGGCAGTGGCCCACTTCGGGGTCATGGCAGGAGGGCAGAGCTGGGACTGATCGCCCCTCTTCCCAGACAGTCCCCTGCCTCTCGACCACCCGCCTTAGCATCATAGGGTGACTGACTGTCTCTCCCTGCAGGCTCATACCATGTACCAAGTGGGGCTGATGGAGACTGACCAACATATTGAGTTTTTCTGGGGTGCATTGGAGACGTTTGCTCAGGAGGAGCTCTGCAAATTCATCAAGTTTGCTTGCAACCAGGAGCGGATCCCTTTCACCTGTCCCTGCAAAGATGGGGGTCCTGACACTGCCCATGTCCCCCCATATCCCATGAAGATTGCGCCCCCAGATGGCACTGCAGGTACCCTCCTTCCCCTGGGGCACTGCAGTGAAGGCTTTGGAGCCTGATTGTATGTGTCCTGTTCCAGGCAGGGAAGCCGGGCCCTGGGCTGATCAGGCGGAATGATCCGGCCTGCTCCCACCTCCCCCAGCTCCACTCCTGGGAAGGCGCGGCAAGGCTGGCACCTGGGGTTCTCCGAGCCCAGTCACTGTCGCTGCTCTCTCCTTCCTCTTTTGTGCCTCAGTGACCGGGTGGGGGAGGGGGGTGCTCATGGGCCTAGCTTCTGTGCCCACTCAACAGGCCAGCCTCCTCCCTTCTGGGGAGCTGATAACGGTCTGTGGCTGGTTGTTTCACAGGCTCCCCAGACTCTCGGTACATCCGCGTAGAAACCTGCATGTTCATGATCAAGCTTCCCCAGTACTCGTCGCTGGAGACCATGCTGGAGAAACTGCGCTGTGCCATTCACTACCGGGAGGACCCCTTGAGTGGCTGAGTGGCTGGCGGGAGGGAGCCCGCCTCAGGGCACGTGGAGGCGCGAGGAGTGGCCGCGGGGAAGCCCGCCAGCCCAGGAAGCCCACCTGGGGGGCAGCGCCTGGGAGGAGCTGGGACACGGGGCTTCTCTGCGGCCTGCCGTGTCCTCTCCTTCTGAAAGACCGCCTTTTGTACTTGTCAGTCTTGTGCTGGAGCGGTTCTTTGGTTGCCTCGCTCATTTGTGGAATATTTGTAGGGTAGTTTAGTACCAAACAGTTTGGTGTGTGATTTATCTCCCCAGACAAGGAGTCTGGATCTGGGTGTCCGGCTACTTGAGCCCAGGAGCCTCAGCCAGACAGAGGCCACTGGTGAGGGGAGCAGTCCCCAGCACTGCCTCCAGCCAGCCCGGACTCCTCCTGCCCCAGCCCTGCCCCTGGCCTCCCTCAGTGGACCCACGGGGCTTGTGCTGGACAAGCAATTCCACTCTGCAACCTGCATTGCCTGCAGACTGCTGGGGCCAGTTAGCCAGTAACTGAGCTGGTCTGAGAGGCTGGAGAAGCGAGAGGACGTGTGGATTTCCTTGGCTCTTCTAGAGTCCTCTTATCTGCCCTTGAAAAAAGCAGCCATAGTGCAGTCATTGGTAGGGGCCTTCCCCCTGCCCCCCCCCCCCCCCCCCCCGTCAGCAGAGGTCAGCCCAAGTGTGGACAGGCTGCCGTGGAACTCTGGGAACAGAAGCCTCAGCAGCTGGCCAGGGCGAGTGGCCACCTTCCCCAATTGCGAAAGGGCCTCTTCCCAAGGGCGACAAGCAAGCACATGCTTCCAATTCTGGCTCCCTGTTCTCGTGCTCTAGGATGGCCCTTCTCCCCCACACTGGTCCTGGAAAGAGGACACTTGGAACAGGAGGAAGCGGGCCACATGTCCATCACCTTGAAAAAGGTGATGATTTGAGGTATTGAATCAGGAGTTTGCAGTCAGGCCACTGACCCCCGTGGCTGTGACCAGGGACCCTCTGGCCCCCAGAGGCAAGTCCCAAAGTGGGCACGGGACACCAGGGAAGAGTCTCTCCCCACTACCCACTGGACACTGTCATCTGCTATCAGATCCACGCTGCCTCCTCCTCCAGCGGGGGGGCTCGGCCTCCAGGGTTCTGGGGTAGAGTGCTCTCAGCTCCCCCTGGACGCTCGACTCGGGGTGTTGCCAGTTCTCACGGAATTGCAAAGCTGTATTTAGTGTATATTCTTGTGAATAGCGGGAGCTCTGAGTGCGAGGTCTTGAGGGCTTCGGTACATACACATGTGCCTGAGAGAAGCCCCTTCTTTCCCTGTGTGGGCTAAGTCTGTGCTCCCCTCCGAGTGAATGGAGACGGGTTAGAGCTGTCAGCTACATCACCACCCCTGTTATTCTTCACAAACATATTAATGACCATTTTATACATCCATATATATATATATATATATATATATATGCATATATAGAACCCCCCTTTTCTCCAGTCTTCTAAAATAAAGTCTAGGACTAATCTCTACTACTGAAGTGATTGTGTTGTCAGGTTGCTGGAGCCTCCTTGAGGGGAGGGGTGCACAGACCCCAGGGAGGGAGGCCGGGCACCATCCACCTCCCCTAACCCCTCCAGCTACGACCTTGGCTGGGGAACCACAGCAGGACCAAGCTGCTGCCCCTCGGCACCCCCGTCCATCTGTTCCCACTGATGCTTGTTAAATATGGCTCCCGAGTAAGTTGTCATTACTGCTCTTTGTGGTCCCCCTTTTCCATCCACTCCTTGAGCGGACTTGAAATTCTGTAGCTACCTCCCCTGTTGGGGTTTGGGAAGCTCCTGCCAATCCCATGGCCCCACCTGAATGACAGCTGTGAGTAAGTCAGATTCCTGCTGCTAACGACCTGCTCCCCCTCCCGGAGGCCCGTGGACCTCCCCGGCCTGGCCCAGAGGTTACATGGTGTGTATTTATTATCCTTATTTATGGTTCCTTTGACCCAGTGCTCTTTACACACAGGCGCTGTGTGAAGGGCCCATGCTACGTCCCTGGTATTCAAGTCCACAATAAATAACCTTCATCTGATTTTGATTTCTCTGAAGTCATGTTATTGTCGATTCTGGCTGAGAACAAGTTCCAAGAATGTTACTGACACAGAATGATGTATTTTGGCGGCTGTGACACAATTTAACTGCCTCCAGATGGCTTGGAATTAAAAACTTTTTGAATCATCATGGTTTCTTTGCACTTGAACTGTATTTACTCCCAGTGGGTCCGGGGGTAGGCCTCCATCTGTGTCTCCTGCTCTGGGGTGGGCCCTGGCAGGACCAGCATCACCTAAGGAGCGGCCCCCTTGGTCATTAGGCAGAATCAAACCACCTCTGGGCGAGCACCCAGGGGGCTTGGTCATAACCACTCTGCTGCATTTGTACCTACTTGCACACAAAGTGTAAATATTTTGTACAAAAGGGAAAAAAGCTAGTGGAGCCCCGCCTCCGCGTGAGCCCTTTGGCCTACACCCTCACATTGCTTTCACTCAGTCCCCAAACCCCTACTCGGTACAGAGAACATTCGAGCAGCGGGCCCCCAGCTCCCTGAGTGAAGAGCCCCCCAGGCCCTGCCCCATCAGGCACAGAGCCACTTGTTTTAAATCTCTTTAATCTGCATATCTTGTATTTAATAAATGCCTGCTTTGGTGGCTATGTCCTTAAAATGTCATTATTTGGGGCCACGAAGCCATCAGCCCGGACCATTGCCTATAAAAGTTACCGGCGGCCCCTTTACGCCTCTCCTTCTGATGTGCCCCCCGGGCCTCGATGTGCTCAATGTCTCAGACACCTAGGTGGGTACTCGGTGCAGAGTAAGGAAGACCCAGGTTCAAGTCCAGCCTTGCTGGCTGTGACCCAGGCACTTCACCCATTTGCCTCAGTTTCCTCAACTGTAACGAAGACTGATGTGAAGGGCTTATGCCTGACACACAGTACCACTTGATGCAAGTTCTTATTCCCAGGGGAGGCAGCTGACCCATTTACCGGCTTACACTGCTTGGCAAGTGCGTGCAAGAGAAAGGAGTCTTCTCAGAATGGGACGGTGTCAACGAGGGCACTCTCCTTCCCCAGGCAGTGACCATCATGGGCATGGTAGGCCCCAACAGGCTTGTGCTGCACAGCCCCAAGTTAGCAAAAGAGGAAGCCCAAGCTTGAACGTTGTACTCAAAGGTCACCCCATGTTGTCATGGGGAAGGGGCACAAAAGTGGTCCTTCGTCCCTCCCTCCCTGAGGAAAACTCAACAGCATTCACTTGACCCCACAACACACCAAAGACAGGAAACATCAGAGACAGGCTGTGCTCCAAGTACAAATTTTATTTCTATTATAGGGAACTTTAAAAAATTAAAATTAAAAAGGAAAAAAAATTAAAAAAACAAGGGACTCTGAAGCTATTCTCAGAGCCAACTGCAGAACTGCTTGGGGAGTAGGGGAACCACCCTACAGGGGGCCCAGGTCCACCCTGTGGCTCCCAGTGAGATGGGCTATTTTCACAGACCAGCAGCCCTATCAGGGAGCCAATGGCAAGGTTTCCTGAACAGCCACCCCCAAATGCCCTTGGGACAATGCTCTTCAAGTCCCAGGTAGAAGCTGCACTGGTGGGCTTAACACCAGTCCTCGAGGTCTAGCACCTCAAAGTGAAAACATCAAGGTTGGTGGTGGTTCCTTCCCACTTTTGGCCGAAACTTGACATCCCCCTCACTGGAATTCCCTGACCCAAGGGACGTCTAGTGTTCGGGACATGAATTTCAAAGCTAGCACAGAGAACAGGAGCGTATAGGTCAGCTGGCTACAGGAAAGCCCCCAAAAACACTGAGCGAGCTCCCCTCAGGCAACAGGAGAATGACTTCACAGACAGCACAGAAGGCAGGAAGGAGATGACTGGCCGGGGCCTCTGCCCACCCTCCACCCCCACAACACTGCAAGGAGACAAATGCCTCGTGGGAAAGGGAAGCCTTTCACCGAGGGGCTTCTCCACCTCAATGAGGCCCCAGCCTACAGGCAGACGTGGAACTCTGACTGGCCTCCCTGGGCTCTGAACAATCCTCCCCACTCTGACCACTTCACAATGTAAAAAGTTAGAAAAGGATGGCTGCCTAGAAAAATTAAAATCCATACGAGGTTCTCTGTTGGAATAATCAGAGAGCCAGCATCTTGCATCAGGGCAGGTGCTGCTGTGCATAGAAGGGTCAGACCAAGCTAACATCTCTAGCCCTGAGGCTATTCCTCCTCTTCCTCAGCATCACCAGCCGCTGGTTTAGGAGATTTTGTCTGCGGAAACACCACACAGCCTTTTGTTCCTGAGCGGCCCCTCCCTTCCGCCTCTTCCCAATTCTGGTCCCCACAGGGCTGCCCTCCCCTGGAATGCTGGTGGGAAAGAAGAGCCCACAGGCGAGGGGCCCGGACCCTCCCCACCAACCTTGAGGGGAAGGTTTGCCAAGCCGGCACTGCTTGGTCATGGGGCGTGTGCCCCCCGGGGAGAGGCCTGCCCAGGGCTGGATCCCAGGTTACCTTAGTAGTTCTGTTTCGGAAGTTGGCGGCAGCGGGGGTAATCCTTGAGTTCCTTCCAACCTCATTCCTCATGCTGAAAATCCAGGAAAAGGAATTGGAAACCACTCCCTGAGTATCTTAAGGTCTCAGGGACTAGTGTGGGCAGAAAGGGACAAAGGAGTAGGTAGGAGAGACTAAAGAGGCATGTCCTGAGGGAAAGCCCTGCAGATACTGTCCACCTGCCTGCAGGCTACAAAAAGAGGAAGCCTACTTTCCGGCAGGTCTCCTCACTGCTCCAGGTGAGTGGTTATTTGTACAACCGGAGAGGTGAACACAGGTCCATTACAAGAGGGAGGTCAGCTCTCCTAGGGGGCTCCTACAGAGGATGCCCAGCTAACACTATCTCTTTACTACTTACCTTGATCCATGTCTCACCGGAGGTATCCGGGAGAAACTGGGCACATAATTCTCTGGGTATAAACTTCGGGTGGGCCGAACGGCAGGGATGGGCCCCGTGGTGGGGCCATGGTTCCTGCGACTCTGGCCTCGTGTCTCCAGGCTATCCAAGTTGCTGGCCTTCAGCACACGGGGAGAGCTGGGCAGCACCCCAGGCCGAGGGTCCAACGCAACTTTGGGCAGTCTGTTTCGGGCAAGCCCTATGCTGCTCGTGGACCTGCTGGGGGGAAGGGGGTACTGTGGTTTGCTGGATGCTTCCCGCCGTATGTCGTCCATATAGCAAGAAGACAAGTCTCCTGAAAGGGGAGAAGGAGACCATCAGTGATGTAAGGCCCATGCTGCTGGGAGTCAGAGCCAGAACCGGCAAGGGAATCAGGGACGGCTCTCCAAGGGAAATTCAGGTGATATAAAAACAAAAGACACTCATTAATTTTTTAAAAAAATACACCCAGCGCCCAGCTAAGACAATGCCTGTTAGGAAGCCAACGTCTCAGCCTGACAGGCTGCTTAGATCGCCTCTGCCCCCGGCCTCCTCACTCCTAAGCCAGCCAGCTCTATGGACTTGTTGAGAAAGCAGAGTTAACGCTCACATATTAACACAAGGGCTGCAGTGACGCCCAACATGAAGCCCATTGTATTTTCCTCTAAAATTTATTTCTAAAGTAATTTTACCTCCTCATTCATGGGTTACTACAAAATCATTAAAAATGAATTTATGCGGGGCAGCTAGGTGGCACAGTGCATACAGCACTGGCCCTGAAGTCAAGAGGACCTGAGTTCAAATCCAGCCTCAGACCAAACACTTGACACTTACTAGCAGTGTGACCCTGGGCAAGTCACTTAACCCTGACTAAAAATTTTTAAAAAAGAAAAAGAATTAACATTCTTAGTCCAAATAGGCTGGCATGGTCTTCCAAGTCCAGAGAATTCCCCAAGAAGTTACTATACACAGGAAGAAGTAAAGGACCATCGCGGGCTCAAAGCCTACGGGCAGGACCCTCTACACCTCAATCTAAGATGAAGGGTTACGAGGCCCACGTGTGCTGTGTCGGAGGTCCTGGCGGCTCTTTCCTGTGGAGCAGAAGGTGAGGAGGGAGGAACCGGGCTGATACCTTGGTGTCTGATCCGCCGCCGGGGCGGCTGTGGCGGCTTCTCCAGCTGCAACTTGTCTTGTTTGGGAAGTGGTTCGCAGTCGGGAAGCAGCCATTCTACGGGGACGCCAGTGCCTGGGCGGAGGTCACACTGGTCCTAAGAACAGAGACCCAAAGGAGGCCTTTTTAACAAGGGAACTCTCTCCTGTTCACAGACAGCCTCTTTCTGGGGGAGAAGCTGGAGAACGGACCCAAGGCTGTGTAAGGAGTCACACAAGGGCAGGAATGCCAACCGCCCCACACTGAGCAGGTCTTACCATCCTCCTGTGAGAGGTAGCAAGCCAGGTTCCAGCTTCTCCCTTACAGAACTCCCCACCTGCCTCGGCCAGGGAATTTGGGAAAGAAGCTAACTGCATTTTCTATCTCTGCTGGAGGATGTCTATCTTTGAATTTCACCCTCTGCCACAAGGAGGCAGCAACAAGCAAACAGCCTTGGAATGTCCTGGAGCAGGGTGTCTGGCCAAAAGCAAATGCCTCCACTAAGTAAAACTGATGCCTATCACACAGCCGCATTTTCTCTCCTGCACGGATTAGGGCCAGCTCCCTAAAGGAGCCTGAGCAGAACTGTGACTGCTAGTTCTCAGAACAAAATCGGTCTGGACAGGAAGCCCATTTGCCACACTGGAAGGTTCGAACCAGCAACGAAGCCCAAGGCTCTCCTCCTTCATCATGGCTCACAACAAGCAGGCCAAGGACTGGCCCAAAGTCACACAGCTGGTGAGTGGAGAGAGCCAGGACCAGCAAATCACCTGTACCAGCTTCTCTCCTGGGGGGAGGCCTCTGAGACTGAACATGCTGACCTCCAAGCTCAGCCCCACAGCGCGTCCATGCAAAATCGCGATCTTGAAGCCCTCACCCTATGCCGGCTACAGTCTAGTGACAAAGCTTTTTCAGCTCCCAAGTTACCACAGCTGGCCAATCTATGGGCTCACTGAGCATCAGCCCAGTAGTGCTGGCTCAGTGAGCCAGAAAAAAAGGACCAGGACTTCTAACCAATGGCCCAGAGTCCAGGAAGACTTCCCTTCCCATTAAACCTCAAGTCCAGTCTCCACACGGCTGCAACCTGTGGAGCCCCATACCTGGTGGTGGAAAAGGACTTCCTCTTCTAACTGAATGCCACAGAATTCACAGGGAATGATGACGCTGTCCCCGGAGGGTGCGGCTGGCAGATCCAACAGGGAGCGGAACCTGCTATTGACAGCCCGCGTGGCTGGCAGGTCCAGGAACCTCTGAAGCGGATCGTCGTGGTCCTCGCGGTCCCCTCGGTCCCCTCGGTCCTGGGACAGGCTCAGGGGGGAGCTTCTCTTACTGAACGAAGCCAGGGCGCTCGCAGGGTTACAGCCCGTCTGCCATTTGGAAGGTTATGATCAGTCACACCAGGGAATGCAAGATAACTTGGTGATTAGAGACTTACCCCACTGCCAGAGGCTCCCATCAAGGTTTCTTTTTGGGCCCCAGTGGACGTACTTTGGGACATCACTCTGCCAGGGTGAGGCTGCTGCATCCCTCACATCTGTTCCACAACCTATGGCTGGCAGGTCATCCTTCAACCTTCTCTCCAGCCGCCAATCTGGCTCCTGGCCATCTCACTGCCCAGAGCTACCACTCATTCATCCTCCCAATCGCCAAAGCGGAGGCCTCTTTTCCAGTCCTCCCCCTTCCTGACCTCGTCCAGAATGCTGAGCCCTCCTCCTGGGTTGTCCTGACAGGCCCATCACCACATCCCAGCCCTTGTGGGCTCTGTCCTGGAACCTTCTCTTTTCTCTCTAGACCCTCTTGGTCACCTCATCAGCTTCCACGGGTTTGAATGACCGTCTCTACAGAGAGGATTCCCAGATCTATGCATGAGTCCTAGTCTGGAAAGAAGGGTTCAGCTCCCAGGGGCTGCCCAGAGCTTTGGTCTCCCAACACTAACTACCTAGGAAACATATCAAACTGGATGTCCCGGAGACATCTCAAATCCAGCATGTCCAAAATAGCATTCATCTTTCTTCCAAGCTCATTCCTCTCCAAGCTTCCCTATTTCTGTCAGAAACACCCATCTTCTCCGCCTCCCAGAATCCCCTCAAGTTCTGCTTTCTACAAGAAGCCCTTCCTTCTTCTCTACCCAAATGCTAGCGCTCTCCCCTTTCCCAAGGACCACTGATCTTGAGTTGAATATTTACACACAAAAATATGCACATTACAATGTCTCTCCTAATAGAAAGCAAGTGTCTTAAGAGCAAGACTTGTTTCCTGTTTGTTTTTGTCCCCTCCCCCCAGCACCTGGCATACAGCAGGTCCCTAATGCTTGCTCATTATTAACCACTGGAGGCAATCCAACCTCCTCCATTCCTGGGTCCCTCCTCCCCATCAGGAGTGACCTAACTCAACCTTCTCACCCAGCATTTTTCTTGGAACGCTTACCTTTATAACACTGTGGATGAGTCGCATCTTACCTGCCCCGCCCCCTTCGAGTAGGACCTCCATGCAGTCCTCAGGGGGGCACCCGCAGCATACATAATGCCCTTGTAAGCACCAGGCACTTAGTAAGTGTTGGCAAGCCACCACTGACATCCAGTGCTGGGCCACAGAGAATGGGCTCCCTGCCCACCAGCCGGGCAGGAGCCCCTTTCCGTGCCAGCCACTGGTCCTGCCCCTCACAGAGCTCCCAGAAAGGCCGCCCACAACGTACCTCATGAAGAATCAGGTCTTCCTCAGGATAAAGCTCCTCACAGAACTCACAAGGCAGCATGGTCTCATCACCTGCAGAGAGGCCAAGCGTGCCTGTCTCCTCCTGGCCCCCATCAGCCACGCCCACCCCCACCTCACTAGATGTTCTAATGCCCTCTTCACCAAAGACCCCCTGGGTCTCATGCCATTGGCCCATCACCTCAACCGTTCTCACGCCCAAACCGCTTCTACATGGCCAGGCCCCCACTCATCATCCCCCTCGACTGGCCGGTAGCTATGAGGCAGTACGCCTATCCATTCCAACGGCCTCAGTCTGAGAGGTTTCTTTTCATGACACTAAGAGGGAATCGGCAGTTCGGCAGATTCTCCTTTTTCTAGGATGTGTAAAAAGGCAGTCAAAAGAAGGTGATCAGAACACCCACAAAAGAGACACAAGGAAATGAGAAGTTAACTTATCCTCAGTCTTGATAACGGCTTCGGGATCAGCAAAAGCAAACCCTAAAGCCAAAGGCCAGCGGACCCCTTCCCAGCACACACAGGACAATTCCCTAAGTCCAGCAATGTGACCCAGCCCACCCTCTCTCCCTCCCGTTCTTGACAATTCTCATCAGGGGACATGGGGAAGGTCCCAAAGCACTGGCCACTGCCCCAGGGCCCCCTTGGGCTCTACCTGCCTCGTAGGAAATGCTCTGCCACCAGGTGCCTCACCGGCTGCCGTTCTTTCAACAAGTTACCCACGAGTGGGTCCCTTGCTCGTGTCAAGGTTTTATTTTTCTTAAACTTACTCTTTGACTCCTTTGGACCCTCTGTGGCTAGGAAAGGCTCGGCGTAGAGCAGGTCAGTGTCCCGGGCCTGGCCCGGACGCGCAGTGGGGCCGAGATCTTCAGCACACACGGCTCTCCAGAAATCCTCGAGGTGGGCAGCTGTGCTGCTGGGGGTACTGCTCTCGCTCTGCAGGCTCAGGGCCAGCATGTAGTCCAAATGGGCGTCTTCCTCACCAGACACTGGGGGGGACAGCTGGCTTTTATTCCCCGTGTGCCTCTCCTGTTTCTCCGCTTGAGCAAAAACCAGCAGAGAGAGACACATTAGAGGCAGGCGAACACTCTCGTGGGGTCAGCTCCCTGCCTGTGACTGGCCATTTCCTATTTCACATCAAAGGAGAATTGCTACCAGGCCTGCCGGGGAAACTTCCTTCACCACATGAGAGGAGAGTGGAAAGGAGGCCAGGATGCCCCATGGGTCATCACCTCCCACCCCCACCCCTCCCCTCAGGAAACACCAAAGGCCTTGTAGACCCTCTGCCCTGCTGCAGTGATGCCCATGAGCATACCCTCCTCTGCCCCCACCAGCACCCAGGATGGCTCACCTCGATTCTGGTCTAGCTGCATGGCAGGCCCAGCCCCTCGGTTTGGATTTCTTGCTCTCTGGTCGGCTATGAGACGGCTAAAAAAGGGATCCTCCAGGGACCTCGAAAGCCTCTGCAGAGGTCTGGTGGGGTTTTCAGGACCCATCATGTTTTGAACAGTCTGTGCTATGAACCACGCTCCATCCTCCTCCTCCTCCTCCTCATCGTCATCATCATCATCCTCATCCTCGTCCTCCTCACTCTCATAATCGTGTGGGGAGGTCTGGCTCTCACCTCTCTCTTTTCCTCCACCTCTCTCCCACACACTTCAGGGTGAGCCTTGAGGTCTTTCACCATAACGTTCCGGCCACACTTGCCACAGAGCTCAGTGCGGGCCCCACAGTAATCTTCGTGGTCCTTTAGTTTGAGGAAGGCAAGCTCCAACTCACAATGCTGGCAGACAGCAAGCCTCAAGGGGCATTCCAGGGCCTGCAAACAGAGTGGTGGAGGCTTGCTTCAGTGGCCCAGGCCATGTCCTTTGGGAGGCTCTCTACCTCCACCCCCACCTGGCCCAGCTGGCCCATCCCTGCCCCCTTTTTCCTTCTGACCCTTGGCTGTGAAGCTCTTAGAGGACGCACTCAAGGACCTGACCACCCACCAGGCTTGAGCTAGGCCTCAGCTCCTACCAACTGCTCCTGCTCTGGGCTTGAATGAGGAAGTTGGGAGATTTTGCTGACTAGAAAAACATTTCCATCTTTATGGACTTTGTGCATAGCCCTGCCAACATTAAAAGGCTGCTCCAAGCAGTAATATATATAGGTGAATAAGAACAAACTGAATTTTATGCCTAAATGGAAGTGGTCATTAAAATCAGAAAATATGCATGAAGGACTTTTAGATGAGATTGTACCCATTGCTTGCCTCTGAAGCTTAAGGCTCTAGTTTCAATGCAGCACCATTTCTAGGACTTGTGTAATCTGTAATTACAATGCTGAGAGAGAACCAAAGAATGCTCCAAATTCCCAAACCTTCCATACCTTTAGTATTGACATAATAATTAGCCAGTGAGGAAACTGAGGGTATTAAGTGGTAGTGGGAACCGAGTGAGCCACGCTGATTCCATCTTGTGACTCAGTTCTGGAGCTAGCTCAGTTCCCTTTCTATTCAATTAGGGGTCTATCCAATTTCTGTCTTGTGAGAAAACTTTACTGCACTGTTTGAACCTAGCCCTGTGTGGCTGGGAAGCTGCCCCACCTCTCCCCACTGCCTAGAGACCGTTAACCAAGGAGAAGCCCAGTCGAATCCAAAGATCAACGCAAGGAGTCTCCTCACAGTTATACATCTCAAGCAACCCCTAAGTCTAATCTGAGAACTGGCACTGTGCTGATTAATCAGTTATTATTTCCATGTTCCTTTTGGGGGGGGGGGCTAGGCAATGGGGTTAAGTGACTTGCCTAGGGTCACAGAGCTAGTGAGTGTTACATGTCTGAGGCCGGATTTGAACTCAGGTCCTCCTGACTTCAGGGCCGGTGCTCTATCCACTGCACCACCTAGCTGCCCCTCCACATTTCTTTGATTGTTTACAGGAACTTGGGGTGGAGTGGGACACCTCTTTTTCTGATTTCAGAGAATTGCACCTGTTTGCTCTCCCCCTCCCAACTTGGAAAGTCCCTATTTTTATCTCCAATTAGAAATCAGACCACCTAATTTTGTATCCCGGTTTTATAGCCTGTTAATTGTTTTCTTTTAATACATAACAATCTGTCTCCCCCCTGCATTTGGGGTCCAGTGCTGAGGGGCCTGGTCCCGATCTGTTGTGTAACTGGCATACAATGCTTAAGAAATCAATATGCTCCAAAGCTGAAACCTCTGTTTCCTCAGTCATTTCAACTTTCACCCCCTACCTCCACTCACTGAGGGATGTGGCTTACAAGCTTGCTAACAAAGTGCTGTTAAGTCGCTACTAAACCCCATAGAAGAGCAGATAAACAATAAACCATGAAAAGGTGCTTCAGAATCTCAGCGTGACAAGATTCTGAGGCAGTGTCTGCCTGATCTTCAGGACACGCCAGCGCTTACTAGCTTCTCCCTTCTCTGATCCAAGTGGGAGGTCCACTGACCAACTCCTTCCCCTACAGTTCTGAATCTACTGGGATCTCTCACCCAATGCTCTTTGACAGTGTTTAGGTATAAGTAGCGCATGAGAAACCAGGAAGTCAGAATGAAGTGATAAGACGGGCCTTATGCCAGAGTCCACGCAAAACTGTCCACCAGCAGCCTGGATGAGCACACAGCCAGCCAGGTGAGCAAATGAGGGCCTTGGAGCTCTGAAGGCAGACTCAGAGCCCTGGCCATCTGCTCCTAGCAGGGCCAGCTGAACCAAAGCTGAACCACCCATCCCGTGACAGCAGAGAAAGCCCAGCGAGGTGGAAGAGCAGGGGCCACTTTGCAAGTGCAAGTAACACTGTGTGACCAAGTGAGGCCCAAAGTACCTAATTCCCCCTGGAGGGCAAGGGTACCAACCTCGTGGTTCGTTAACTGCCATCTTTCCATCTTCATGTTACACTTACAGGTCACCTAGGGTGAGAGTGAAGAATGATTAAGTCTATTGTCTGAAGATAAGCTCACAGCACTGTTGAGTTATGAATATGGAAGAGGATTAAGCTACCTGGCTGTGCTCCAGCTCCATGTGGGCCTTCATTTCAGACTTGGGGACTGGCTCCTTGCAGGTGTGGCACATGCCAATGTTTCGTCGACAGTGAATTTCATGGATGGTAAAGTTGGGCATGGGAATTTCTCTTTTGCTACAGAAACAAACAAAATAAAAGTGTATTTATTTGCTGACAGCTACATCCCTTTCTCCCGCCTCCCAACTGCAACATGAAACATTTCAAGCTTCAAGGCCGGTTCCTGGGGCCCTTCACGCCAGGTTCCTCGGCAGGCAGGGCTGGTGCCCTGGCTCAACCCTTCTTCCAGAATGTTTCTTTCTCCTTTATTCTACTCATTTCTCCCCCGCTTTAAAAAATGAAAACCTCTAAGTTTTGAGTTAACACTCTGAGTCTTCATTCAGCCCTCCACATAATGAGTAATCTACATTTATCCCACGATTTGGAGGTGACTAATTTAAGGGAACACATGAGGAACAGATTCAGGTTTCAAATCCAGAAAAAGATAAAACTTGAAGTGGTGGAGTTCAAAACTCTAATTCAATTAAGACGTAAAAAAAGCCCCTAGGTCCTGCTGTAGCAGCAGCTCCTCCTCGAAGGCCCAGCTGGCAGGCTGCTCCTTGTAGAGTTACCTCCCTATACGAGAGAAGGATAACTCCCTGAGGCCAGACGGGGCTTCATTTCTTAACACTCTCTCCCAGGGCCTAGCATAGGGCTTACCACTGATTAATGGATTCTCCAAAGTCAAAGTGCAAGCTCTTTATTGGCCACCATAGAAGAGACTGTTTCCAGTCACCCATCAGAAAAATGCAAGTTAGGGCAGCTAGATGGTGCAGCGGACAGAGCGCTGGCCCTGGATTCAGGAAGACCCGAGTTCAAATGTGGCCTCAGACACTTGACACTAACTATCCGTGTGACCCTGGGCAAGTCACTTCACCCCACTGCCTCGCAAAAAAAAAAAATGCAAGTTAAAACTAAAGGTTTCACCTCAAACCCTGCAATGTGGTAGGCAGCAAAAGCTGAGCCTCATGAAAGGGTGATGGGAAGACAAGGACATGAACGCAATGCAGGGGAGCTGGGAAGCAGGCCAAGCATTCCGGTAAGTGATTTATAATTATGCTAAGAAAATGACTAACCAGCCCAAACCCTCCGACCCAGAGATCCCAGGGCATAGGGAGGTGCACGCCAGCCGGGGCAATCAAGAAGAGGAAGCACTCTATAGATGCTGGCAGCTATTATTAGTAACAATAATGCCACAACATTTTTAACAGCAGCAGCAAAGAGCTGGAAAGTAGGAGCGCCCCTCACCCGGTGTCTAGGTGGACAAAGGCCAGGGCACAGCACTGCTCTGTAAAAGGACAAACGAGCAAGAACTCAAGAGAAGCCTGGCCAGCAAGTATAGCAGGGACTGAGGCTGAGGAAAGCAGAAATGACAAAGCCAACATCACCAGCCCTGGCCACTCTGGGGTGTGTCTTTGTATCCCTACTCCCCACACACGGAAGGCACTTCATCGATGCGCCGTGACTGACTGGCTGCCAGTGCCATCAGCGGAGGTCAAGGGTCAGACAAAGTCTCCCTCTCCTGGGGTTTTGCTTTTAATCGTTTGTCACTGTCACAAGGGGAGGTCTGAATTCAGAAATGACTATCATATGAAAACAAAAGACTCCAATAAAACTTAAAAGAAAAATGTAGATTACTTCATGGGACACAAGGAAAGAAAGAGTGAGCCCTATCAGCTTTTCCTTATCATGAGCTCGAAGCCTGCAATCAGGAAGACCTGAAGAGCTGGGTGACACTGGGCAGGCCACTTGACCTGTCTCCTCCTCCCTAAAATGGGGATCCGAGCAGCCCCTGCACCCCAGGGCCGTGGTCAGGATCCGACGAGACGGCACCTAGCACATGGTAAGCGCTGTCAGGCCTTGGTATCAGTATCGTACTATGACGCAGCCCAACAGCCCGTACTGCTCAGGACACGAGGCCGCTTGACTCAGATCTCCCTCTCACCACCCCCACAAACATTCCGAAGTCAATTCTGCCTCTCACCTTCGATTTCACTTTCCTCACATGGAAGGTCATCTCCCTTCTTATTCACTCATCAAAAAAACTTTTCCAACGCCCAGCTCAGGTCCCACTTTCCCATCTTCTCATTAGACTTGAAATTGCCCCTTACACCTAATCTAATCCAACCCCATAGGATCCAGTTGACCTCATTTCCAATCCTGTGCTGTTCCCATGCTGTTCAGTCATTTCAGCTGTGTCCACTCTCTGTGACCCCATTTGGGGTTTTCTTGGCAAACATACTAGGAGTGGTTTGCCATTTCTTTATCCAGATGATGAAACTGAGGCAAACAGGGTGAAGTGACTTGCCCAGGGTCATACAGCTAGTTAAGCGTCTGAGGCCAAACTTGAACTCAAATTCAGTGCTCTGTTCATTGTGCCACCATAAAAATCTCCTAAAATTACTTTGAAAATAAGCCCCACCCCCCAAAGGCCAAGGAAACAGCTGAGGGCTTTGTAAAGAAGGATCAGAGGAATTCCATCCCAAAGAGCCCTGCCTTCACAAGCTTAAAATAAAACCTAAAAACAGGGACACCCCCCTCGAAAAAAATCCTGCACGAGGAGTTTGGAGCCTGAGAAGTGACTCAGTTATTCAAACAAAATTACCCATGAGGCACCTGGAACACTTGCTTCCATGCTGCCAGGGCCCTCTAGATCTCCTACAGCAGGCCACTCTAGAACAAGGGTAGCCTTTTTCCCAACTGCTTTTCTGATTAAAACTTTAAAAAAAAAAAAAGAAAGAAAGAAAAAGAAAAAATCCTGCCTGTAGAACTTTTCTGGCCCAAACAATGTACTGTGAAGGTGCAGGCTGATTTGGACTCCATTTGGTCCAAGCCTAAAGGACAGGAAGCCAGAGTTCTAGCCCAGGGTCTGCTACTAAAGTCACTCAGCCACTGGGGGTCAGCTCCCTCATCAATTAAATAAAGGCAACCTTTGACTGTGTGTTCTAGAACAGGGGTTCTTGACCTAGAGAACATTTACTTTAAAATACTATATTTTAAAAGTTATATTTCAATATCGCTGGTTTTCTTTGAAACCCTATGTATTTTATGGATTTAACATCATCGTTCTGAGAAGGGGTCCCTAAGCTTCCCTAGACTGCTCAAGGGGGCCAGGACACAAAAAAAGGTGAAGAAGTCCTGTTCTCAAAGGTCCCTTCCAGTTCTAAATTCTATGATCTCCAAGCTAATTCTCTCACTCTCAGTCTTCTCCAGATTCTGTCAGCCTCACTCACCAGCCAGAGTTAATTACACACCAATAATAATCAAGTTGGCTGCCAAGAAGTCTGGACCAGGTTTGGTTTTTCCAAGTCTGGCCCTGCCCAAAAGCAGAACACACCCACCCAACTCATATAACAAAGAACCAATTCAATTCAATTAACACTGATTGAGCCTCTACTGTTAGAAGGAGAGAAAAAGATAAATCAGACTGGAAGTTCATAACTTTCTGGTCTCAGGACCGCTTTACACTCTCAAAAATTGTACACCCCCAAAAGCTTGTTCGTTTGGGTTATCTATATTGATATTTACCATATTAGAAATCAAAATGGATAATTTTCTAATTTAAAAATTCCTTTAAAAATAATGAAGTACACAAAAAATAACAATTTTCCAAAACAAAAAATAATTTATGATAAGAATGACACTGTTTTACATATTTTTGCAAATTTCTTTAATGTCTGGCTTCAATCTGTATTCAATTTGCTGTGATACATGTGTTGTTTCATTGATGTATATGAAGAAAATCCAGTCTCACAAAGATGTGTGGTTGGAAAAGGGAGGAATATTTGAATAGGCAAATAACATCTCAGAATGATGAAAATAGTTTTGACCTTGAAGACTCCCTAAAAGGGTTTCGAGGACCCCCAGTTGTCAAACCATGCTTTAAGAACCACTGAATTAGACAATCTCAAGCCCTCCAGGAGAGTATATTCTAGTAGGAGAGATAAGACAAGAACACAACTAAATGTAGCATAAGGTAAAATGGAGTAAGCAATAAAATAGCAGATTTGTATAGCAACTTAACTATTTACAAAACACTTAACATAAATTTGTTATCTGATGCTTACCAAGGTGGAGAGAGAGCTGACCTGGGAGCCAGGAGACACTATAATCACCTTCCAACCCTGACTCTAGCTATATGGCCATGGGCTAGCCAGAGAGTTTCTGAGCTGACAAGTACCTGAACAAGCTCTCTCCTCAACATCCCTGATGAGAGGTCGTCCAGCCTTGGCTGGGAGAGCTCCAACAACGGTGAGCTTACCACTTCTTGAAGCCGCCCAGACCACTTATGGATAGTTCCATTACTGGGCAGTTTAAAGCCTCAGTTTCTCTTCAATCCACTCATTTCTTCTAGTTCCCACCTCGGGGCACCAAGTATTCTACAGCACAGCCCTTCAAAACATTTGGGAGCGTTTGCGTTTCCCCCTCTCTCAGAACTCCACATTTTTTCCCCTCTTCTCTTTCCTTCAAATAACACCACGCATATGTTCAGTCCGTGACCATCCTGGATCCCTTCCGCTGCACCCTTCAGCTTATCAATATCCTTCTTAAAAGAAAATACCCAGAATTCCAGATAACAGTCCAGTACCACAGGGCTATCCCGCCTCCTGACTCCTGGACACTACACAGGTTTTGAAGGCAGGCAAAGACAGCCATAGACGCTGTGGCTGCCGCATCTCACCACTGCCTCCTACTGAGCCTGCCCTCCGCTAAAAGGAACCCCTCTGAGCCTCTGTGTGACTGGCATCAGTCAAAGCAGGGCAATACTGTACCTACCTCCATACTGTTAGATGGATCAAATGAGACAATGCATGTAAAAGACTTTGTACGTCAGCCCTTAAGGCTACAGATTCAAGTCAGTTCTTGGAACCTAGTCTAGCACAGAAAAGCCCTACAAGAAAATGAACAAATCTCTGACGTTGGTAACAGCCTCTCAGTCCTTATACATAATTACCACTTGGTCCTACAAAACCATGTTACAAAGGAATCTCTCATCAACTCCCAAAGGTTCACGTTATCGCCCCAGTACACAGTATATAGGTGATTATCTCCTAAGCACCATCAACTGCCACTAGACAGCCTCCTGGAGATATCCCATGGGTATCTTAAGCTCATTTCCCCAAGGGCAAATAAATCCCCTCGCAAAAACTTTATTATAATATTAGGATAACTGACTAGGGTAAAGAAGACAAAAAAACTACCAAATATCTGGTTGATTTAGATCCCTTCTTCTCTAGGCCTTGGCTTTACTACAAGTGATTTAGTTAAGACTTAGGGATATGCAGGGGCAGCTAGTTGGTACAGTAGATAGAGCACCGGCCCTGGAGTCAGGAGGACCTGAGCTCAAATCCAGTCTCAGACTAGGCACTTGACACTTACTAGCTGTGTGACCCTGGGCAAGTCATTTAACCCCAATTGCCTTGCCAAAAAAAAAAAAGACTTTGGGATATGCAATTTTTTTAAATTACTTTTTTAGATTTTTAAAATTAATTTATTTTACATGCTTTTTGTTCATCTCTCCCTCCCACTAAAAAACAAAACCAAAACCCCCCCCCCCAACAAATAATAAAGCCTTTATCAGAAATACAACTACTTCAGGCAAAACAAATTCCCATATTGGGCCATGCCCACATCCACACCCCAACATGTATGTCTGCATTTTAAGTTCACAGTTCTCTGACAGAAGGCTAAGTAGTGTCTCACTCTTCTAGAATCGTGGTTCACTTATCCCAGCTATGAAGTCGTTTTTCCTCATACCTGTGATAATCACTGTATCATTGCCTGTTCTGGTACTGCTCACTTCACTCTGCATCACTTCACAAAATGTCTTCCCAGTTTGCTCTGAAACTGTCCATTTCATCATGTTACGGCACAACAATATCCTACTGGATTCAGAAATCAGAATTTGATCGGCCAATCTGCCTATTGGAGTAGTGTCCTTTAGTTTCCAATTTTTGGCCACTAGAGCTGCTATAAATATTTCTGTACCGATACAAGCTGCTACCCACTTTATTTGATCTCTCTGGAGGACAGGCCTTGTAGTAGTATAGCTGGGTCCAAGGGAATGGATGGTTAGTCATTTGGGAGGCATAACAAATTCCAAACTGCTTTCTGAACCTGTGGATCAATTTACAGCTTTACCAACAATGCAACAGGGTCCTGCTTTCCAACACATTTGATATTTTCTTCTTATCATCTCTGCCAGTCTAATGGGTATAAATTTGCTTTCATTTGCATTTCTCAAATTATCATTGATTCAGAGCATTTTATATGGTTGTCAACAGCTTGCATTTCTTCCTTTTCAAACTGCCTATTCCTGTCCCTTGGCCATTTATCTACTGAGGAATGGCTTAGTTTGATCACCCAAATTCTGTATCTTAGAAATGAGATCTTTTGTCAGAGAAACTAGCTGCAAAGATATTCTTTCCCCTATTTACATGTGTATCCTCCTACTTCCCTTTTACATTTAATCTACTCCTATATGGGGAGGACTAGAGTGTATGTTCAATCCTCCTTCATTAAATTTGGATGAAAGTGAAATTTGTGGGATGCCTGTCTGCCCTCCCCCATCCTCTATGATTATATGTTCTTCAGCTTAAGTACCTTTATGTCATGTTATGTCTTTTGACATTAAGTCATAATCCTTTTCTTCCCCAATACTGTACTCTGGCCCTCCCATTTTTGTCTTCTAAAATCATCAAAACCAAACCAAACCATCCATGGGCCTTCTTGTCATTTTTACGTTTTTTTCCTATGACCCTTAATTGGGCAGCTAGATGGTGCAATGGATAGAGGACTGGGCCTGGAGGGAGGAAGACCAGAGCTCAAATGTGCCTGAGACACCTACTAGTCATATGATCCTGGGCAAGTCACTTAATCCTGTTTGCCTCAGTTTCCTCATCTGTAAAAGGAGCTGGAGAAGGAAATGGCAAACACTCCAGTATTTCTTCGAAGAAAACCCCGTGACCTATACAACAACAACACGACCCTTAAAGGGTCAGATTTTGCCCAAAGGGCTATAAAACTGCATACTCTTTGACCCGACAATCCCACTTTCTAAGGCTGTATCCCAAAGAGATCATAAAAATGGGAAAAGGACCCACATGTACAAAAATATTTATAGCAGCCCTTTCTGTAGTGGCCAAGAATTGGAAATGAAGGGTATGCTCATAAGTTGGGGAATGGCTGAACAACTGTGGTATAGGAATGTAATGGAATACTATTGTTCCATAAGAAATAATGAGCAGACTTCAGAAAAACATGTAAAGACTTATGTGAACTGATGGTGAGTGAAGTGAGTAGAACCAGAAGAACATTGTACACTACACAGTTACAGCCACACCGTGCAGTGACTAACCTTGATAGACTTAGCTCTTCTCAGCAATGCAAGGATCTAAGACAACTCCCAAAAGACTCACGATGGAAAAGACTACCCACATCAAGAGAAAGAACTCTAGAGTCTGAATGCAGATGGAAGCATACTGTTTGTTCTCCTTTTCTTTTGTTTCCTCTTTCTCATGGTTCCTTCCATTGGTTCTAATTCTTCTTTACATCATGACTAATGTGAAAATATGCTTAATATGAATGCATAAGTGAGTAGAGCATGCCAGCTTGGGGAGGAGGAAGGAGAGGAAAGAGGAGAAAATTCAAAACTCAAAATCTTAATGGAAGTGAATGCTGAAAACAAAAAATAAATTATTTTTAAAAAAAAAAGAATGAGAATGCACAAGTAATTCAAAAATAGTATTTTTATGACAAGACCAGAAAAGATAAATATGCAACTATATTACTGTCAGTCACACAGTTCTGAGAGTCAATGATAGTCAATTTAACTCAAAATAATGTAACATACAAGTATATCAATGAACTGAAGCAATTTCTCAGAATAAATAACTAAATCCATGAGAACAGACCCTTGTTTGTTCACAATTCAGTAAAGCTTGGTCACTTCTGAGCTCTGTGAATTTAGAAAACCAAAACAAAAACAGTTTCTATGTGGCTTTGGAGAGGGTTTCCCACGAGTGACTAAGGGATCTTCAGCAGCAGCTTTCCACGGTGGAAGCATCTCCCCAAAACAGCAGTCATTCTAACCTGATATAACTGTTCTACTGCTTTCTTCTCTATACTAATGTAAAGTTGTGAGTACCACAGTGTCTATTTGGACATACAAAGGGTTTACCCTAACTTGCTTCCTTGAGACTTCAAGTGCATATGTCTCAAATATTTCTCCCTGTAGCGCGCTCCTCTTCCCCATTCTGGTTTGAGTGATATAGGAAGCCAGGTGCCTCCCAGAATTCATCCACTGGCCTGGCCGTGTGTCTGTGTCTCTCATTCAGGTGCTATTTTTTGTTTCCTGCTGTAGGTGACAGTCAGATTTTTACTGTTCTGATTTGTTTGACCCCTTTTACCTTTTGAAATCCTCATGTGGTTTCTCATCAATGGTCTAATCCCACACTTACAACATAAATTTTTAACTGCTTTCTGGCAGCCACCACATTGTTTTGCTTGTACATGCATAATCTATATCAGATTGCTTGCTGTCTTGGGGAGGGAGAAATTTTACAAAAATGAATGTTGAATACTATCTTTACATGTAATTGATAAAAAAATTAAAATATTATTAAGAAAAAAAGAGTAGGATTTTGAGAAGCCCTTTTTTTAATCTCCCTATTAACATGCGTAAAATTAATCCCCCATATTCCCTTTCAATTCAGCAAATATGTGTTCCTTTCTGTTTCTCTTGGTGCCTGAGTTTCCATTTCAAAGTGTCTACTCAGTTTTATCTGAAATGCTTGGAAATCTTCTGTCCCATTAAAAATCTATTTTTTCCCTTGAAGGATTATACTTAAGTTTTAGATGATATGCTATCCTTGCTTATATACCTTCATCACTTGTCTTCTGAAATACTGTATTACAAGCTCTCCTCTTCTTTGCAGCGGCTCCAGTCTGGTGGATCTCTGTCTGCGGCTGTCAGTGCCACAGAGATCACCCCTCTGCTTTCTTGCAGTCTATCCCAGGTAGCCCCTATCTGGGTCTCTGGATGATTCTGGAGGCTTTCTGTGGATCCCAGGGAAGGGTAGAGAAGTCTACTAGAGGTATTTCTTTCTTTTTAAACTAGTGGATTTCTAAGCCCCAGAGCGGTATTTTCGACCTAGCATGCCAACGCCGTCTCATAAGTCTAAGAATTTTTTAGGATTTCAGATTGAGACTGACAGTGGTGCCCAAATTAACTCACCGATTTGGCGCTGTATCAAACTATCAAGAGGTCACTCCATAGAGCCAGACAAAATGACAACATTCATTTGGAAGAACAAAGGCCTAGAATTTCAAAGGAAACTGTGGGGAGGGGATGCAAAGATGAGGAAGCAATCACCCTCTAAAGCAGTACCACAGAAACTCTGATGCTGGTTAAAAGGCAGACTAGCACAGTCATCAGGTAATAGAGAAGGAAAAATCAGAAACTATCAAACTCAACCCAGTGTTTGATTAACACGAGAATACAAATTATCTAGGAAAGAACCTCCTACTTAACAAGAACTGCTGGGAATATTCAAAAAATAGGTTGGCCAAAAAAAGAAAAATCAGGTTCCACATACAACATGCATCACACTAAGCTCACCATAGACACATAACCCAGGAGATACTCAAGAAAAAAATCAGAAATCCTAAATTAAAAAAAAGAACCAGTTCATATACCTTTCACACTAAGGTTTAAGGTTTAAGAAACAATTTACAACCAAACAAAGTATAGAGGCAATTGCAAAAAGTAAAATAGATCATCTTGATTACATGCAATTGAAATGCTTTTCCATGAATAAAATCATTGCAACTAGGATAAGAAGGAATTCTGTCAAAAAAAATTCAGTCAGGGGGCAGCTAGATGGCACAATGGATTGAGCACCAGCCCTGGAGTCAGAAGGACCTGAGTTCAAATCTAGCCTCGGACACTTACTAGCTGTGTGACCCTGGGCAAGTCACTTAACCCCAATTGCCTAAAAAAAAAAGTTCCTGGCATCAAATATGTACAATAAGGACATGATATGCCGAGATACTGGAGGGTAGTGGGGGAAGAGGACAGGGGTCACACATATAAGACCAAGAGCCATTCTACAAAGGATGAGTGGCAAAGGACATGAACAGTTCTCAAAAGAATTGCAAACTATAAACAATCATATGAAAACCAGCTCCAAGTCACTAATAAGAGAAATTCAAGCCAAAATAACTGAGGCTTTACTTCCTACCCATTAAACTGGCAAAGGTGATACAAAATGGTTATAGTCAGTTTTGAAGGAGCTACTAACTGATCTAACCATCCTGGAAAGCAATCTGGAATTGGCATATGCTAAGAAAATGGAGAAAATGCCCAAACCCTCTGACCTAGAAGTTCTGCAGTTAGGTATATACTCCACTCTACTCCACTCTACCTCACCCCCACCCAAGAATGTTAAAAACAGAAAGGTCCCAGGGACACCAAAATATTTACCGCAGCATCTTTTGCAGTAACAGAGAACTAGAGTAGATGCCCATTGTTTGGGAAACAATTAAACAAATTGTGGCTGAATGTAATGGAATATTACTGTGCCATCAAAAATAATGACTATCTGGAATACAAAGAAGCCTGGGAAGCTTGATAGGAACTAAGGCAAAGTGAAGTAAAATTAGAAAAACCACATGGACAATGACGACTGTTAAGAGGAAACAAAGGAGCAAATGAAACAGCTGATTCTCAGGACCACACTTGACCAGAGAGTATATACGTACCTCCCTGCCCCTGTACAGATGTGGGCATGGAAGAGGCAGGGAACGCCATCACTGGCAGCGGATGGCTTGTTTGTGTTCAACCCTTCCCCACACTCATTTTCTTTTGTTATAAGAGGGGGCTCTTTGGGGGAGGGGCGGAGGGGAAGACCAGGATTTGGAAATGAAAGTGACAGAAAAACAAAACACCAAAAAAAAATTTTTTTAATGACAGATAGAGACAAGATGTGTTCAGTGTGCTTTTGTTGGATTTTTGCTATTCGCATGAAATTTCTCTGAAATTTAATAATTAAAATTAGACTCATTCAAAAAGTCAGATCTACACTAACCACTTTGATGAAATAATCATTACAAGGTTGTCAGTTAAGATCTGCTGAAAATGCAACCATTCATAAGGTATTTACTGATTTATAAGTCTTAGGTGAGGGAAGTGAAAAGAATGGAAGATATTCAGAAAAAAACACACAACTACCTGAGGTGGTAAAATTTTTAAAGGTGTAATCAAGAGAATCCCCTCCTCCCCCCAAAATTTGCCATTAGAAGTTAATAAAATTAGTAGCACTTGATAAATTTATGTGTCTATTATATGTGTGTATATGTGCACAAACACACACACATCTCCGTGTTTAACCTGTCCCTACAGCCAGGGCCAGGTAGTGCTGCTGTTAAGAACACACTGCCTTTCTATATCTAGACACAAGTGCACAAACCCCAGAGGAAGAACTGATGAATGATGAAATCTCGCCTTAGACATAAATCAGTATTTAGACAAATAGGAGACAATACTACCGGGATCTTCAGTAAAATAAACTGTTCACCTCACTCCCACCCACCAGGCCAAAGTCTGAGACCAGAAGCAAAAGAAGAGAGCTTCAATCTCGGTCCCTGGCCGTGTCCAGGCTCTAGACAAAGACGAGGATTACAAGCCATTGATCATAATGAATCACTCCTTGCCTCTGAGGTTGCCCAGCTTGGGCCTCCAACCTTGACTGCAGCTCAAACTTTGCACAAAACAAAAAAAAATTACCTTAACCTTTTGCTAAATAGGAATGATGGGAAAAACAACAACTCCAAAGGTTCAGCAGCCTGGACTCGAGCTGTTTGTTTGAGGGAGGATGCTTAGTCACATTCCTAGCTGCCTGAGCTTTTTCTTTAAATAAATGGCTTTGCTTTAAGTCGCCCTGTTTTCATTGGCTCTGCCGTAAGGTAGCAACAAGCCAGCCTCTGTGACTCTCTGCACAGCTATTTATACATTGTCATGGGCCTGAAGGCTGCTTCCTGGGGTGGTAGTGGTTTTCTCACTTGGGAAAAAGTCCTTTCCAAGACTGAATTCATGATAAAATAACATCATGCTGACACCAGAAGCAGCACTGAGGTGACAAGCAATCACCAAGTGTTATTGTTGTTGCTGGTGCTATGTGCCAGGTACTGTGCTACACGCACTGAAGACACCCCAGGAAAGCAAGCAGTCTCGGCGCTCTGGAGGCCCATAATCCACTGGGGGAGCGAGCAATGTTCTGGGGGACCACACTGCACATATACAAAACCAAAAACACAGGGGCTGGAAGGAAGTCACTGACTGACATCTTGTGTAGGAGGGCGAACATGGGGCTCCAAGAGGTAGAGGGGAGGAGGAGCCGGGGCCAGCCTGGGCCAAGGCAGAGGCAGAAGCAATGCCGTGAATGGAGAAGAGAGGGCAAAGGCCAGTTCCGCTGGAGTGGCGCAGTGTGTGGGGGGAATGATGGCCAATGAGCCCAGAAACACAGGCTAGCCTTGAGCAGAGAAGTGCCCAGGTCTCAATCTAACCTTGAGGACGATCACTTCAGAGATAGATTGAGGGAAGGGAAGCTGGGGGCAGGAAAACCAACTAGAAAACCACTGCAACAGCAAGACGTGATGCGATTACAGCAATCTTTCTCAACGACCATCTCATGTCATAGATGACAGAGTAGGAAGAACAGCAAGAAAAAGGACAGAAAGAAGGAGGGAGGGAGGGAGGGCAAAGCTGACTTAATCCTGTTTCCTCAATTCATTCAACAAGTATCTGTTAAGCCCTGCAACTATGTGGCAGGCAGAGTTAGGAGCTGAAGACACAAAACCACCCCTCCCCAACCATTAAACCAAAGCCTCTACCCTCACACTACCCAAGTCTCTCACAAAGCACCCCAAAGCAGTTTTCAGAGAGCACAGACACAGCAGTCACATCATACTGACACTGATTCTAAAAAATCTCTAGCAACTCATGTCAATCAATTGGGACTTTTGTGCTGGGGGAGGAGTAGGGGAGGCCTCCCAATGTGGAAAGTCCTTCCACTGATATAGAAAACTGCAAGGCCTCTCTAAATCGTAGTTTTCTGACACACTTCTGGTCCCCTGAGACAGAGTCATAAAGTCAGAGACAGGACTGACAACCAGTTCTTCCTGATTCTAAGGCCAGCCCCCTCTTATTACCTGGGCTCATTCAACTTGTTTACCATGTTGGTAACTACATTTCAATATATTGGCTTCTCTGGTAATTCTGGGTATTTATTTTATGCATTTAAAAACATCTTTCTGAAAAGGCTTCAGACAGCCAAGGAGGTTCCTGACCCAATAAAGGTTATGTCCCCTGTGGCACATCATGCTGTCACATGGATTACTGATATTAAAATTCCAGTCAGATTTATGGTGAATCCATTAACGTGACCTTTGAGCCAGTCACCAAACCTCCCAGGGTCTCAGTTTTCCCGTCTATAAAATGGGGAAGTTGGACAGTAAGGGAATTTATTTTGCTCGAACATCTGTTTGTAACAGGTTTTATTTTCCTTGATTTCTCAGCTGGGGGGGGGGGTTGCAGTGAGAGGAAGAAGACCTGAAAATGAAACAAAACTGGCTTTCACAAATAAAAAGAAAACAGTGCAATTGCACTAGATGACCACTAGGGTGCACTCCAGCTCTTGGATCTATGTCTACTAAGTTTCCCCGAGACAGAATCACAGACCTGGAAGAAGCCTTAGAGTGGCCAGCCTCCCCCTCCCCCTCTTTCCCCTTTTATTTCACAGAGGAGCAAACCCAAGAGGTGGAAGGGCCCATAGCAAAGAGCAAGAGCACCAGTCTCCTGCCCTGCCTCCCAATACCCCAGAAAGAAAATGCTCAAATGATCAAGATGAGAACTCTACCCAAATCTGGCCACTTTCAGACTCACCTAAAGCTCCCACTCTGGCCCCACAGCCTCATTTGTCAACCCTTCTTCAAGGACCACCACAAATGTCTATGAAAAGTAAATTTCAACAAGGAGATCCTGTCTGATACTGCTGACACTGACCAAGGGTGGACTTAGGAGGCCCTGAGGACAGACAGCCCAACAGGAAGCAGTCCCTGCCCTCAAAGAGCATTCTCACCTTACTGCTTGTTGGAATGCCAAACACATTTGCTGAAAAGACTATTTTAAAGAGAGCTCACACAAGACAAGCGCTCACATGGAGGTCAGAAGAAGCAATAGAAGGACACTCTCGAGGTCTCTCTGAAGGATTGTAAGGCATGGGAGACACTGGTGCAGGAGCACCCAGCATGGTGTTGCCCACATCAAAGAAGGTGCTGTGCTCTAAGAGCAAAGCAGAATCACAGTAGCTCAAAAGAAACATGGAGATGGGCAAATTTAGAGCCATCTCCACTCCAAATGCTCACATAGACCACTTGTGCCCAACCTGTACTGTGACCCCAACATAGTGATGTCACTTCCGTCCAACTCAAATATGGAAGGACAGGGGGCAGCTGGGTGGTGCAGCGGATAGAGCGCCGGCCCTGAAGTCAGGAGGACCCGAGTTCAAATCCAGCCTCAGACCAAACACGTGACACTTACTAGCTGTGTGAGCCTGGGCAAGTCACTTACCCCCAACTGCCTAAAAACAAAGCCAAAAAAAAAAAAAGAATGGAAGGACAACCACTGCTCTTACTACCATGTCTTACTTTGGGGTGCAAGTGTGGGGAGAAGGGTTGGGGAGGGAGGGGGCTAGTGAGGGAAACAAGATACACCAGATCACAAGGTAAATACAAAGACAACTTAACTAAAAACATCAAAATAAGGAGTTACCACACACTAATTTTCTTACCAGTTGTCACACAGTTGAGTTTCCTGTTCTATCACTTCAGCCATCTTCAACTTCTGAGACTTAGAGGAAAGAGAAAAAAAAAGGTTGGCACTTTCAGTTTCAATTCTGAGAAGACACCAACAAAAAAGAAACTGATTTTGTAAACTACTGCACCAGAAACCTTCCCCCAGCAAAATCACTGCTCTGAAAGTATATCATGGAATCCTCAACAAGTCTGATTTCTTCTTCATAAAGTTTACGATACTCTTCCATAAAGGGACTGAGGATCAAAAGAGCACAGATTGAGGCCTGGAAGGGAACTTCTAAGACATCCAATGCATTTTAGAGATGAGGAGAAGGGTCACACATGTGCTGGCTGGTGGGATTTGAACCCATTTCCCCCGATGCCAAATCAGGTGTTCTTTCCACTTTGGGGTGCTCGTAATAAATACAGCATCTTTAACCACAGACACTCAACTATTCTGCTCAAGAAGAGACTCATTTGGGAAGGTACTCATTCTGCAACTGTCACTGCCCAAAATTCCCTTCAGCTCATTATCCTGGCTTGAGCCACCTCCCTAGGTCATGGAGCCTGGGGACAGGCTGGGAAGTAAATTACATCTCACAGGGTAGGAATAAGTATGTGTCTACAAGAGTTCTGCTTCACTTAGGATCACTAGAAATGGAAAGGATTGTATCCCAACCCCCTCATTTTACAGATCACGGAACCTTGGCCTTTTTTTTCCAGAGCCATGATCTCATCAGGACTCTCCCCATCCCTCAGGTACACCGTTTTCCAGACCTTAGGTGAGGGCTACACTAGTTGGATAAATGGATTTTTCCCTAGCGAAAAAGCAAGACAAGAAAATGAGGCCTGAACCATCAGAACAGATGGGAGAAGGAAGCCGCTCCGGCCCATCTGCCCACCCGAGCCCACCTGCTTGGCCCGCCCCTCCCCCTCCCGCCGGAGTCCCCGAGCCCACCCCAGGCCGGACCGGTCAGCGCTGGTCAGCGCCGGCCAGCACGGCAGCAGGGCCCGAGGTGGGGCTTCCTGGGCGGGGGGCCAGACAGCAGGGATGACAGGCGCCCCGCCCGCCCGCCCGCGTCGGGTCCAGCCGGAGCCGCCCAGCGCCGCTCCCGGGGGGACGCCGAGGCCCGAGCGCGGCCGGAACCTCGGGCCTGGAGGACGCGTCAGGCCGGACCCGCCCCCTCCCCCAGCCCCGTTACCTCAGAGCTCGAGGGCGGCCGCCCCCTCCCCACCCCCCGGGGGTCCGCGGCCGCCCCGGCCCACCTGGGAGGGAGGAAGGAAACAACCCGGCGGCGGCGGTGGCGGCGGCGGCGGCAGCGGCGGCGGCAGCAGCAACAAGAAGGAGCAGCGGCGGCGGCAGCCACGGCAACAGCGCTCCCGCTCAACCCCCGCACTCAGCAACCGCCCCTGAACCGCCGCTGCTTCCGGCCACCGCAAGCAGCCGCGCCCCGATTGGTCCCGCCTCAGAGCCGGCCTGGCGCTCATTGGCTGCCCTCCCCCGTCGCTCAGACAGCCCTTTGGGAGCCGCCTCCTAGTCTATGATTGGCTCACCAAGCCTTTGAGGCGTGTCCGTTTCCTGGCAGCTCCGCCTCCTGCGCTTCTGAGGCTCTGCTGTTTAACCTCGCAGGTGTTTACAGAGGCTTTGGGGAGCTCTGATTAACGTTAACGATGTTGGTGATGGACGGTGGAAGTTGTTGTTAACTAATAATGTTGCTAATGGACCATGAAAGTTTTATTATTTTTATTATTAGCTAATGCAGTTGCTAATCCGTTTCCTTCAATTTCCTCACCTGTGGAATGAGCTGGAGAGGGAGATGGCAAACTATTCTAGCATCTTTGCCAAGAAAACCCCAAATGGGGTCACGGAGAGTCGGACACGACTGAAAAACAACTGAACAACAACTAATGTTGCTATGGACCGTTTTATTATTGTTATTTACTAATGTTACTAATGGACTGTGGAAATTATTTTTATCTTGAGAAATTGAATTGTTCAATTCAACAAACGTTGATTAAGGGCATCTGACCGTATGACTGCCCAATTCAGTATAATACTCCACTGGTTTCTTGTTACCTCTGGGATAAATTATAAACCCCTCTTTAAATTAGATATAGATAGATAAGTGATAAAGGAGATGCATAGAGGCAGAGGGATGAGTGGGTAGATAGATGGATGGTGAATGAATGTAGTGAGAGAAGAGAGAAATGTAAGGGTACAGGGAGGTCTGCCTGGAAAGAATTCATGCATTCAAATCTTTCAGTGAAGGTGGCAAGGTTTATAGTAACACCAACTGTGAGAACTAGATTCCTAATGAATCTGCAATTTAATGGGGGTGAGGATACTTATATCAAAAATGGGACAGTGAAAAGATCTGGATGGGATTAAGCAGAGGTAAATAGCCTGGGGTGAGTCAGGTGAAATAGTGAAAGGAGTATTTGTTAAGTACTCTAGGGTGGGCCAGATGCCTGGGACTAGAGGCCAGACATCTGGGTTTCAGAAATGTGTGGGAAAATTCAGGGACTGAGTTGCTTTCAAGGACTTGGTTTTTTCCTTTTAGGGGGCCAGGTCCCATCACCCAATCAGATACATGGGTAGATATGAGAAAAATAGAGAGGGAGAGAGAGACGGAGAAGGAAGGAAGGAAGGAAGGAAGGAAGGAAGGAAGGAAGGAAGGAAGGAAGGAAGGAAGGAAGGAAGGAAGGAAGGAAGGAAGGAAGGAAGGAAGGAAGGAAGGAAGGAAGGAAGGAAAGGATCATTGTCTGACCTTAATAAACTCCACTGGCTCCTTATTACTCTAGGTTCAAATATTATCCTCTGTTTAGCTTTTAAAGCCTTTCACAACCTGACCCCCTCCTACCTTTCTATTCTTCTTAAACTTTACTCACACACTCCCTAATTCAACTATTCTTCCTCCTTCACAGAACTCTTATCTCCCAACTCTGGGCATTTTCCTGGACTGCAGGGGTGGAGAACCTTCAGCCTTGAGGCCACATGTGGCCTTCTAGGTCCTCGGTGCGCCCTTTTGACTGAGTCCAAGTTTTACAGAACAAATCCTTTTCTTAAAGAGATTTGTTCTGTGAAGTGTGGATTCAAAGGGCCACACTTGAGGCCCTAGAGGGCCACGTGGAGCCTCTAGGCCAAAGGTTACCCGCCTCTGGATCCCCTTTCCCTGGAATGCTCTCTCTCCTCATCTCCCCCTCCTGGCTCCCAGGCTCCCTTCAAGTCTCAGCTAACATCCCAGCTTCTGTAAGAAGCTCTTCCTGGTTCTCTTAAATCTCCCTCTGAGTTTACCTCTAGTTTATCCCTTACATATCTTGTTTGCACATAGTTTATTTGCATATAGTCTGTTCTGTTAGACTGAGCTGGTTTTTGGCTTTCTTTATAGCCTCAGTGCTTAGCGCATAATCTGGCACATAGGAAATACTTAATAAATACTTGTTGACTTGATCTGGCTTGTTGACTTTATGCCAGGCACTGGGGGATACAAATCAATCAATAAACGTGTATTTCAAGTGCCTACTGCATGCTAAGTGGGGGATGCAAATAATTCATTACCAAAACTTTCAAAATTCCAACGGTGTTCTGCTAAGAAATCTTGGTGGTCATGGGACACACCAGTTAGCAGCTTGATGGAAAGCCATTCCATTCTCTCAAGATCACAACTAGCGTTTATATGGCATCTTAAACTTGGCAAAGCAGGTTAGATTTGGCCCTCCCAACCACCCTGGGAGGTAAATACGACTAGAGAATTTTAAATGTAGTCCAAACTAGACCAGTCTCTAATCTGTGGATGGCCAGAGCTGAACAAATCAGTCCAGAGGCAAGAGAGTCAGGAATCAATTAGCAGTTTAATTTCAAAATGAAGAAGTGGAAATCCACCTTCCTGAGAAGAAGGGCTTACTTGCATGTGGCAAGGGTAGGGTTTTTAAGCATGAAAACCACAAAAAAGCAAGATCAAACACAGCCATTGTTAAGTCTTAAGGAAACAGATCCCAGGAATACAGGCATTTTGGCGACAATACAGGAGTTCTTGGGGCCTGTGGCAATGATGCAGTTCAGGGTCGCTGGGAAGTCGGAAATGTCAGGGTACAGGGTGAGTCTACCTGGAAAGAATCCAACCACTCAAGCCTTCTTTCAGTCAAAGTAGCAAGGTTTATTGCCTGGTCCATCATCTTCTTTGCTCATACATTTCTTTGAAGAACGTCATCTCAGAGCTTCATAATAAACCTTTAAGGGCTACATCAAAGAACATTCCTACTTTTTTGTGCCCTCTGAGATGTAGATGAACCCAGGCTCTGGGATTTCAAATTAAACTCGCTTTCCACTGTACCTCATTACCTCTGTCTCATCAAGTAGACCTCAAGTTAACTGAGTGACTTAGAATCATAGGAGCATAGATGTAGAGCTGAGAAAGGCTTTAGATGTTATCTAAACCAAAGCCCTCACCTTATAGAAGGAGGAAATGAAAGTAATTTGCATGAGGTCACACAAAGCCCAAATTGGAGCTCAGCTTCTCAGAATCCAAATCTAAGACATTTTCCACTCCACTATTCCTTTCTCTTTTTTTTCCTCTCTTTTTTTCTTCCTTCCTTACCTTCTTTCCTTTCTTTCTTCTTCCTCTCTTCCTTCCTTCTTTCCTTCCTTTTTTTTTGTGCCCCTGGGTGTCTCTACCCACAGCTGGTTCTCAGAACAGGCTGTCCCCAACTTATGAATGAGCCATGTTCCAAAAATGTGTCTGGAGCTAGCTTGTCTGAAATTCAAAAAGCATTTTTCCCATGTAAACAATGTTATAAATATTAGTTCCCCAAACAAACCTCAAAGCCTGATTGACCCCTAGTGTTATTTGAAATCCAGTACATTTATATAGGAAACAAAACTGTGAACTAAGGTACAGGAGAGGGAAAGCGTGAAATGATGTTTAGACTAATAATATCTTAATGCAGCAGTTAGATAGCTACAAGTACAATAATAATATGACCCCAGCTGACAATTGGAGGTAGCATGGCCTAGTGGAAAGGGGATTGGGCCTGGAACTGGAAAGACCAGATGTAAAATCCAGCCTCTGACACTGTGATTATGACTAGTCCCTTCTGCAGCTGGGTAGGTAGCCCAGTGGGTAGTGCTCTAGACCTGGAGTCAGGAAGAGCAGAGTACAAATCCCCTCTATCCATCTCAGACCTTTACTAGCCATGGAACCCTGGCCAAGTTCACTTAACCTCTTTCAGCCTCAGTTTCCTCATCTGTAAAATCAGAATAGTAGTGATACCTACTTCACAGGTTGTGTTGCGAGGATCAAGTGAAAAAATACGAAGTGTCCCAAAAGTCTAATTTCAATTTTAAGCAATTAAAGCTCAAAACTACACTAAGATGTTTGGGATACTGTGTATAAGGATGTTTGCAAACCTTAAAACCCTATATAATGCTGGCTATTATTATTAACCTCTTTGAACATGCATTTTCGTCATTTGCAAAGCCCGGATATTAATACTTGTAGTGAGAGGGGCATTGGGTTGTAGTAAGGAGGGAGGGAATAAGCATTTATATAACACCTATTTTGGGCCAGGCACTGTTCCAAGCATTTTACAATTATTATCTCATTTAATCCTCACAACAACCCTGGGAGGCAGAAACTGTTATTCTCCTCATTTTACAGATGAAAAACCTGAAAGGCTAAGTGACTTGCCTAGGGTCATGTAGCTAGTGTCTGAGGACATATTTGAACCTATCTCTTAGTGCCATTGTAAGATTTAAACAAGATAGTAATTGTAAAGTGCTTAGCACAGCCCTCTGCAAATAGTAGATGCTATACAAATGTTAGCTATTATCATTATGATTGTGATTGTTATGGCACCTAGTTGGCACAGTAGACAAGAGTATTAGACCTAGAGTCAGGAAGACTTATCTTCATGAGTTCAAATCTGGCCTCAGACACTTACTGGTTGTGTGACCCTGGACCAGTCACTTAACCCTGTTGGCCTCAGTTTCTTCATCTGTAAAACAAGCTGGAAAGGAAATGGCAAATTACTCCAGCATCTTTGCCAAGAAAACCCCAAAAAGTAGTCACAAAGAGTCAGACACAATTGAAAAGAATTGAACAACAAAGGTTGTATCATCATCATCACACCACCTCACTACCTTTAAGGTCTGACCTTAGAGTCAGTCAGTCCCGGGTTCAAATTCTCCACATACTAGCCGAGCAACTACAGACACATTACTTGACCTTCCAGTGCCACAGGCAACTCTCTAGAAAGGAAAACTCCAGGCCAAAAAAAAATTCTGGTAGTATTTACTTCTCAAGGTTGTTTTGAGAGTCATAGGATCATGGATCAATGGAGAAAGCATTTTTTTTTTTGAGAAAGCATTTACTAGCTGCTTACCATGTGCCAGGCACTGGAAAAACCAACATAAGAAGAAAGACAGCCCTTACCTTAATGGACAAAGATAGAGTCAAGGGTGGGGGTATAAAGTCATGTAAGAGCTATCTCAGGAAAGAAATGAGCCACCTGCCTTAGGGGCCATTGATTCCAATCTCCATGGCTGTACAGATGAGGAAGCTGAGGCTGAGAGATTAAGTGACTTGTCCAGGGTCTGATATGTGTGGGATGCCACTCGAATTAAAAAAAACACATAGAGGTATCCAAGGAGAAACAGAAAGTTAATTTATTATTATTATTTCAAATCTCGAGATCTGGGTGTCCCTCCACCAGGATGATCTGATGAGGGGAGACACAGACAGAAGCAAAGAACCAAGTTATATAGCCCTAATGGGTAAAGTCCCCCCCTCCCACCAACTGGCCAATGTTTTGGCCCCCAATCTCAACATGAAATTCTACCATAGGAACAAGCAACAGCCAAACAGTATGCATATCTTAATTACAAGTTATAGATATCCATATTTAGTCCTTAGTTTGTTGAAATATTACCAAAAAAGCAATTACAGATGTTCAGTCAAGCTAGACACTGTACCATATAGCCAGGTCACCATGACCGAAATATACCATCAGGTGCATCAACAAAATAAAGGGGGGGCTTCTTCAGGAGTTTCAGGCTTGGCAAACTTTAACTGCTGAAATAACAGTGGCATAGAAAGGGGGGGGGGTGGTACTTGGGGCTAGACTCCCCTAACTCAGGTGATTTCTAGTAAACTAAAACTTAGGCCTGTCAGGCTGCTGTGCCTACCTTGTGTCATAATACAATTTCCATTTATTCTTCTAAGAAATTTTCACAGGACCCTTCATCCCACTCAGCCTTATCCCAAACCTTAATCACACTGAGGAGTCTTCACTGGGACATCCTATTCGCATAGCTCAGCGTCTGAAACAGGATTTGAAATATAACTTACGTAAAGCTCCATGGAAACATTACAATCCTGTAAGAAAGACAGTTATGATTGATCTATGCCTTGTTAGTGTTTCACATGCTCTTTTAGAGATTAATAGGCTGCTTCAGAAGGTCAGTCAATAAACATTAAATGCCCACTGTGTGCCAGGCACTGTGCTAAGCACTGAGAGGTACAAAAAGAGGCAAAAGACAGTCCCTGCCCTCAAGGAGCTTACAATCTAACAGAGGAGACAAGTAGGTTAGGTAGCTTGAACTTAAGAAAACATTGTAAATAAATGAACTCCTTTAAACCTGCCGGGTGGATGATTAATATCCCCATTTTACAAATGAGTAAATTGAGATTAGAGAAGTACTAAGATATTGCCCTGGGTCACATGGCTAGTATAAGAGACGGTATTTGAACTCAGTTATTCCTGACTGAGAGTGTTGTGGTCGAACAGTGAGCCCGCTCATGAGTCATTGCCAGAGACAGGGTCTTTGGGCTGGAGGGAAACTGTCAGGGATAGTGTTTCTGAGGTTAGGGAGAAATATGATCTTGGAAGTGGAGTCTAAGTAAAAGCACCCCATCAGGAGTGATTGATTCTGAATGAACAGCTATTGATTCACTTTAAACAGACAATAAAACAGTTTGTTGACTGAATGAATGAATAAAAAGCATTTATTAAGTGCTTACTATGTGCTAGGCTCTGCGAATACAAATACAAAAGCAAAATAGCTCCTGTCCTCAAAGTACTTACATTCTAGTAGAGGGAAAAGACACATGTAAGAAATGGTAGCCAGGGAGGGACATTTTGGTTTGGACTGTGGGGTGAGTGGGGCCATCTTCTCTTCAGGAGCAATGGTAATAGATTCAATCAGCTTTGGTCCCCTCTCTCAGAGTCCGGCCAATGACATTTCTTCCTCTTGGTTCTAGGCCAATTTTGGTGCCTTTCTCTACTGCCACCATCTTGAGCCCGCATCCACTGTGTTCCCATCACTGTTAGGAGCCAATAAGCAAAACTCATATAACATCAATTAGCTTTTACAAAAGGGCAGCTAGGTGACAGTGGATAGAGCACAGAGCTTGGAATCAGAAGACTGATCTTCCTGAGTTCCAATCTGGCCTCAGACTCTTACTAGCTGTGTGACCCTGGAGTAGAAACTTAACCCTGTTTGCCTCAATTTCCTCATCTGTAAAATGAGCTGGAGAAGAAAATGGCAAACCACTCCAGTGTCTTTGTAAAGAAAATCCCAAACGGGGTCACAAAGAGTCTGAAACAATTGAACAACAAATTTATTTTGTGGATGTAACGACAAAAGTACCAGACTTGTCAAAGTTATAGAATCCCCCTTACCTCCCTTACCTAAACAAACAGCAAGGTAGACAACTCAGATCTGTTCTCCACGGGACCATGTGTTGGCCTCAGAGAGAGGAAGGCTCAAGCCCTCTACCCCTGCAGCATTGTCTCTCATGAGATTCTAGTAGCAAAGGAGTCAGAACAAAAGAAAAAAGAGAATACAGTTAAACAGAAACGATTCACTCATTGGTCTTTAACCGTGTGGTTAGCAGACCAGAGTGTCTATATCTCCCCAAGTCTCTTCCATTACATATAATTGGGAGTCTCTTGAAAACAGTATGCTTCCAAATGCAAACATGCCAAAAGAAGAAGTTTATGCATGTGTAAGAACCCCATCACACACACACACATACACACACACACACACACACACACACACACAGAGCAGTAAAATACAAGACAGAGTTTGGAAAGAGTACATTAGCTGTTGTTGGGGAGATCAGAAAAGGTTTCATGTGGAAGATGGCGTCTGAGTTTCATCTTAAAGGAAGGGAGAGAGTCTGTGAGACAGTGCGTTCCAGGTATAGGTGATGGCCAGCACAGAGGTAGAGATGGTAGATGAGCATCATGAGTGAGAAACAGATAAAAGGCCAGATTGATGGGACTGCAGAGTGTGGGAGAGGGAATAATGCCCAATGAGGCTAGAAAGGTAGGTTGGGGCCAAGTTGTTGTATCGGTTTTAAAAAATTAACGGGAGTTTATGTTTGATTCTAGAGGCAATAGGCAGCCACTGGTGTTGGTTGAATAGGGAGATGATATGGTCAGATCCATGTTGAAGGAAAATTACTTTGACAGCAGTGTGTAGAATGGACTGGAGGGAGGAGAGTCTGGAAGTAGGGAGACCAATTAGGAGGTCATTACAAATCTAGACAAATGCCAACAAAGGTCTGTAGAGTCAAAGCTATGGTCTTTCCAGTAGTGACGTATGGGTGTGAGAGTTGGACTATAAGGAAAGCCAAGCATAAGGACGATAAGGAAAGCTGAGCAGAATTGATGCCTTCTCATTATGATGCTGGAGAAGACTTTTGAAAGTCCCTTGGACAGCAAGGAGGTCAAATAAGTCAACGCTTCAAGAAATTCCTTCAGTCTGTTCACTGGAAGGACAAATACCGAAGGACAAATACTTTGGTCTCATTGGAAAAGACCCTGGTGCTAAGGAAGATTGAAGGCAAAAGGAGAAGGGGACAGCAAAGGGTAAAATGGATAGAGAGTGTCATGGAAGCAGTGAACATGGGCTTGAACAGACTTTGGAAGATAGGGGAGAATAGAAGGGCCTGGCATGTTATGGTCCATGAGATCATGAAGAGTTGGGTATAACTGAATGACTGAATGATAACCACAGATCTAGGCAAAGGTGATGAGGGCCAGAACCAAGGTAATAGCTGTAAGAGTAGAGAGAAGGGGTCAAATATAAGGAATGGCAAAACAGAAATGGCAAAATTTGGCAACTGAATGGATGGAGGGAGGGAGGCAGAGTGAGGAGTTAAGGATATTGCTACAAATGACGAAGGTGGGAGACTGGAAGTATGGTGGTGCCTTCAACAGAAAGAGAGGAATTTGGTCCATTCATTAAAGAATCTAATTTAGTTTCCAATTTTTTTTTTAGTCTATCTTTCCATGGCCCTTTATTACGTATAATTTTTATTGCATCATGATCTGAAGAGGATGCATTTAATATTTCTGCCTTTCTGCATTGGATTGTGAAGTTTTCATGCCCTAGCGTGTGGTCAATTTTTGTGTATGTGCCATGTACCGCTGAGAAAGAGTATATTCCTTTCTATTCCCACACAATTTTCTCCAGAGGTCTACCATACCTAACTTTTCTAAAATTCTATTCACCTTTTACTTCTTTCTTGTTTATTTTGTGGTTAGATTTATCTAGTTCAGAGAGGGGGAGGTTGAGGTCCCCCACTAGTATAGTTTTGCTATTTATTTCTTCCTGTAACTCTGTAAACTTCTCCTCTAAGAATTTGTATGCTATACCATTTGTTGCATATATGTTTAGTTACGATATTACTTCATTGTCTATGGTGCCTTTTAGCAGGATGTAGTTTCCTTCCTTATCTCTTTTGATAAGATCTATTTTTGCTTTTGCTTTGTCTGAGATCAGGATTGCTATTCCCGATTTTTTTACTTCAGCTGAAGCATAATATATTCTACTCTAGCCTTTTATCTTTACCCTGTGTGTGTGTTACTCTCTTTCAAATGTGTTTCCTGTAAACAACATATTGTAGGATTATGTTTTTTAATCCATTCTGCTATCCGCTTCTGTTTTATGGGAGAGTTCATCCCATTCATGTTCACAGTTATGATTACTATCTGTGTCTTTCTCTCCATCCTATTTCCCCCCCCCGTTTATGCTTTTCTTTCTCCTTTCTCTCTTTCCCTCCTCACTAGTGTTTTGCTTTTGACCACTGTCTCCCTCAGTCCCCCCTCCCTTCTATTAGCCCCCTCACTTTTCTTCTCCTTTACCCTTACTACTTCTTCTCTCCCTTCTATCCCCCTCCCTTTTCTTTTCCCTTTTCCCTTTTCCCTCCTCTGCCTATAGGGCAAATTAGATTTCTATACCTAACTGATTATGTTATTCCCTCCTTTAGCCTGAATCTGATGAGAGTAAGGTTCAAACAATGCTCATCTCTCTCCCTTCTTTCCCTCTACAGAATGGGTTTTTGTGCCTTTTCTTGTAACATAATTTACCCTTGTCTGCCTCTTCCTTTCCTTTTCTCCCAGTACTTTCCCTTAGTTAGATTAGGTTAATCCACTTACTTAGATCCATTTAACCCACTTGATTAGATTTTTTTTATCATTCCATCAAAGTCAACTTATACTCACACCCTTTATGCATACTCCTTTAAAGTGGTGTAATAACAATACAATTCTCAAGAGTTACAAGTGTCATCTTCCCTTGTAGAGATGTAAACAGTTTGCCCTTATTAATAACATGGTTTTTTTTCTTGTCTCATTTACCTTTTTATGTCTCTCTTGAGTCCTGTATTTGAAGATCAAATTTTATGTTGAGCTCTGCTCTTTATTGATCCTTGGTTGTAATCCAAGCTCCTTTGCCTTACAGAATATTGTATTCCACACCCTACTGTCTTTTAATGTAGAAGGTGCAAGGTCCTGTGTAATCCTGACTGTGGTTCCATAATATTTAAATTGTTTCTTTCTGGCTGCTTGCAGTATTTTCTCTTTGACCTGGTAATTTTGGAATTTGGCTATTATATTCCTTGGCGTGTTCAATTTGGGATCTTTTTCAGGCGGCGAGCGGTGGATTCTTTCTGTGGCTATTTTGCCCTCTGGTTCTAGGACCTCAGGGCAGTTTTCCTTGATAATTTCCTGAAATATGCTGTTCGGGCTCTTTTTTTCATCATGTTTTTCAGGTAGACGAATAATTTTTAAATTGTCTCTCCTGGATCTATTTTCCAAGTCAGTTGTTTTACCAATGAGGTATTTTACATTTTCTTCTATTTTTTCATTCTTTTGTTTCTGTTTGACTGATTCTTGCTCTCTCATAGTCATTAGCTTCCACTTGTCCAATTCTAATTTTTAACAAATTATTTTCTTCTATTAGATTTTGTACCTCCTTCTCCATTTGGCCAATTATGCTTTTTAAAGAGTTGTTTTCTTCAGTGTACTTTTTTCCAGTTGGCCAATTGTATTTTTTATGGACTTGTTTCCGACAGTTAATTTTTGTCCTTCCTTTTCCAAGCTATTAACTCTCTCTTGCATACCTCTCATTTTTTTCTTCTACCTCTCTCATTTGACTTTTAAAATCTTTCTTGAGCTCTTCCAAGAAGGCTTTTTGGGCTTCAGACCAGTTCCTATTCCCTTTTGAGGTTCCAGATGTGGGTTTGTTGACAATGTCGTTCTCTTCAGAATTTCTGCCTTGATCTTCACTGCTCCCATAATAAGAATCTATCGTACGTTTTTTTTTGCTCATGGTGTTTGCTTATTTCCTGGCCTTTAAAGAGACTGAGCTCTCTTCCTGGGGAGCACGGGGACACTGACCCAAGCTTCTTGTGTTGGGAGCCTGGGGCCTGCTCGCTGGCTTTGTGTGCTGGGGCCTCCAGTGCTAGCGGTTGGAGGCTGTGGGGTTCTGGCAGCTTACCTGGTGTTGGGCTGGAATCAGCAAGGCTGGAACTCTAGGGGTAGGATTGGGTAGTCTGGCCCCTGGAGGCTGCCTGCTCACCTGGGCCTTTCCTTCCTCTTGCTTTCTTCGCCTCCTTTCAGATGGATGTTTTGCTGGGGTTGTTGCTCCGCCTGCAGGGGGAGCCCCTGGAACACTTCCCAGAGTTTTGCTGGGGCACTGGGAGACTTGGCTGCTGTAGAACACTTACTGAGGCACTCGGGGGTCCTGGAGTTGGTGTTTGCCTGCTCCACCACTTGGGGTTCAGGATCTCCCCCTAGTATGCTGAGGTGGGGCTTTCTGCTAGCTTGCTGGGACTCCTCCTGTTCTGTACTGTTCCCCTTCCCCCAGGGCAAGAGGGGCCTTTCCCATTAATCCCTCAAGCTACCTGGGCTACAGGCCTGCTGCACCCCATCTTTCTGCTGATCTATTCCAGGGTTTTTCCTGGGGCGATATTTTCTGGGCTTTCAGATGTTAATAAGGGTCAGTGAAAGCCACTTACTTCTTACTCTGCCATCTTCGCTCCCAGAAGTGGAACTCGAGAAATTTGGAAGAGAAGGGGGTTAAGGGGAAAGATATAGAGTTCAGTTTCAGACTTGTTCAGTTTGAGAAATCTCCAGGACATCCACTTGAAATATCCAATAGGCAATTGGTGACATGGGACTTAGTCTCTGGGGAGAGATAGGCTGGGTATGTAGATCTAAGAATCTTCTGCACAGAGATAATAGTTAAAACCATGGGAGTTGATGAAGTTATCAAGAAAGAGAGAAGAAGAGAGGAGGAGGAGGAGAGGAGAGAGGAAAAGAGAAGAAAGGAGAGTAGCAGATAAAGGAGAGAGGAGGAAAGGGGAGGAAAAGAAAGGAGATAAAAGTCAGAACCTTGTGAAATACAATTAGAGGGCCTGATACGGATAAGATGGTAAATGAGACTGAGAAGAAGCAGCCCGACAGGTAGGAGGAGAGAATATTACAAAAACCCAGAGAATAATAGTCAGCTGTGTCAAATGAAGCAGAGAAGTTGAGAAGGATTAGGCCTGAGACAAGACCATCTGATCTGGCAATTAAGAGATCATGGGGGTAGGTAGGTGGTGCAATGGATAGAACATCAGCCCTGAAGCCAGGAGGACCTGAGTTCAAATCTGACCTCAGACTAAACACTTGACACTTACTAGCTGTGTGACCCTGTGCAAGTCACTTAACCCCAATTGCCTAAAAAAAAAAGAGAGAGAGAGAGATCATGGTTGGGGCAGCTAGGTGGCACAGTAGATAGAGCTCTGGCCTTGGAGTCAGGAGGTCCTGAGTTCAAATCTGAAGTCAGACACTTGACACTTACTAGCTGGCAAGTCACTTAATCCCAATTGCCTCACCACAAAAAAGCAAAAAGAGAGAGAGAGAGAGAGAGAGAGAGAGAGAGAGAGAGAGAGAGAGAGAGAGAGAGATCATGGTCTTTGAAGAGATCTAAGGTGGCCAAGGGTGGTCAGGTGGGTTAACAGTGATTCATTCATTAGCTGTGTTGAATTCAGAAGTGAACTTGGTGGTGCAAATGTTACATAGAAACTGCTTTAAGTATAAGCTCCCTTTTCCCAGAGAGTGAGGTGGTAAAAGGGAGAGTATGCCACCAGACATTGGGGGAAATGTCTATACTCCCATTCTTACTATATTTTCACAGTTAATATTAATTTGTAAAAAATGAACTGATATAAATTGGCTAAATGAAGTTATTCATATTAAATGTTAATATGAATAAATAGCAATTGGTTCAGTGAAACTGAAGTCCTAATCTGAGGCAGTTAACATTGGGGAAAACATATCAGAATAGGGTCTGACGCCCCAAGAAGGACAGAATCAGGCACTCACAGCACCTACAACGTGCCAGGCACTGTGCTAAGAACTTCATCAAGATTGTCTCATTTGATCCTCACAACAATTATGGGAGGTAGGTGCTGTTATGGTCTCCATTTTACAGGTGAGGAAACTGAGGCCAGACAGATGCGAAGTGACTGGCCAGTGGTCATACAGCCAGATTTGAACTCAAGTGTTTCTGTCTCCAGGCCCAGCACTCTATCCACTGTGCCACTTAGCTGCCCCATAGCAACTACAACCTCTTAGAAACACCCTTAGAATCAGGTGAGATAGAGCTAGCCTTGTTCTGGGGTACCTGACTCATCAGTGAGCGTATGAGTCAGGATGAGGATCCTCAGCATTTATAAAAACCACAGTCTCTGTCTACTATACCATCCTCTCTCTACCGTGTATTGTAGAGGGATTTCTTATTCACGTATTGCTTAATTCAGTGGCCTCTGAGATCCCTCCCATCTCCAACGACCGGGGAGAAAGTGTTTCAAGTTCCAGTTGAGAATGGAGCTTAACAATTTGGGTACTTAATATGTGCAAGGTTGAGTACACAAAAATTCCTATGGTTCTGTGATCTCCTAGATGTGAGGAGAGGAATGAATAAATGAGTGAGTGAGTGAGTGAGTGAGTGAGTGAGTGAGTGAATGAGTGAATGAATGAATGCATGAGTGAGTGAGTGAATGAATGAGTGAGTGAATAAAAAAAGAATCATTAAGCACTAATTTTATGTCAGGTACTATGCTAAGCTCTGGAGATACAAATATTTTTTAAATAAGACAGCTCTTGCCCTCAAAAAGTTCACATTCTAATGGGGGAAGACAATCCACACAGGGGAGTGGTGAGCAGGGAGGGCCATTTTGTTCCCAGATGATAGAAAGGGGAAGCAAGAGACGGTAGCAGGAAGATGGTGAGAAGGCTCGGGTAGATGGCTGGATCTCTTGTGAAGCTAAGGCAGATTCTGACTCAAGGTCCAGAGCAGGCTAAGTCAGCTAATTTACAAAGTATTATTAAGCAATTACTCTGTGTTAAGCTCTGGGTATAAAAGAGCATACTTTCGTATTAAAAAAAAAATCATCCCCAATCATGTGGTTTAGGCCCTAGAATTAGAGCTCCAAAGATAAATCGACTATTTTCCACAGGAACTAGGAGCTTGAATTGGAGATGACCTGGGTCTGGGTCGGGAGTGGAGGGCTCTGGTCCAACTCCAACCCGTCCATGCCTACCTTTCCTGGGTCCATCTCCTCTTGCAAGTTCATCCTAGGGGTTCCTCCCAAATGGAAGCCTTCCTCAATTTCTCTTGACACCACAAAACTATCAGTGGAGCCCACGAGCTTTTCTTTACTCATCTCTCATTCTTACCCTGGGACCAGCTCATCTTCTGCCCATACATGTCTTTGATGACACACTTTATGCCAGATCGCCTTCATAATTCCCTGTTTGCTTAAGCCGACTCACACCTGCCATGGGCATCGTCCTTGCTTTCTGGGCAGTATAGCTTTTCCATTCTTAGAAGGCTTGCCCCCAAACAGGAACAGCAGTACCTCTTACACAACGCTTCAAGGTTTGCAAAGCGCTTGACAGACGCCTCCTTATTTGATCCTCACATCAACTCTGGGACATTGGTGCTATTATTATCCTCATGTTGCAGATGAAGAAACTGATGGAGACAGAGGTTAAGTGACTTCCCCAGGGTCACACAGCTAGTAAATATCTGAGGCTAGATTTGACCACAGGTCTTCCTGATTCCATGTCCTGCACTCTCTATCCACTGGGTCTCCTAGCTTTTGAACAATAAAAATAAAACAGTCTCTGCCCTTGTGGAGGCTAAATTTAACCAGGGATGGGAGGAAGATAGGAGGGAGATTTACAACATATATACAAGTAAATAAGACATGAGATAGCTCTGGCAACGATAATGCCCACTGCCATAGTTACTAATCCTATCACCTGAGGATTATTCCACCTCCTCATTAAAACGGCTACCGATTGTGACTGCCATGATGTAATGTCAGGCCAATCAGAAGAAGACGCTTATAGAGCTGAAGGTTTTGCTGTTATCTTGCTGATAAAGACCCTGTCAGCCTTCACTTGGAGCCTTTGGTCATTGAGAGAGGCCATTGGCCTGATTTATTGATTACCACTTTTCTGTTTCTGTCCTGTCCAACTCCTTTTTTCCCCATTTGGAGTTTTCTTGGCAGAGATACGGGTATGGTTTGCCATTTCCTTCTCCAGCTCATTTTACAGATGAGGAAACTGAGGCAAACAGGTTTAAGTGACTGGTAACATAAAAGTTCTTATGAAGGAAGCACCCCTCCTGGTGCCCTAACTTGACAAAGAGAAAACGGCACCACTCGGGACCAGCTCTGACTCCTCCCAAAAGGTTCATTACAACTTTTCTTTTTCTCTTAGGCTTTTTACTTCATCCAGTGGCAAAAGGATGGTAAGGATCCTAAGAAAATTTGTTTCATAGGAATGGGACACAATTACATCAGGAATTCAATTCAACTGAATTCAATTAAAAAAGAAATATTTTAAGCACTTACACACCTACCAAGCACTATGTTAGACTCTGGACATACAACAAATGTTCAAAATGAAACCATTACAGATCATATTCTACTGGAGGACATACTTTGGAGAGTGTGTTGTTAACATTTTCAGTGTGAGCATTTATACTTCAGAAATGGCCAAATGCTATGATTTATGGCTTTGTTGATTGTCTCTAGACGTCAGAAAGTGATGCAGAAAATGTCAGTGACATAGATTAAATGCAAAAGTGGGTACCACTGGGTACGTTTTTCCCAGAGAGAACCTGTTGTTAAACATTCACTAGCACTTCCCTGGCCAGATATGATATGTAAACAGAGAAGTAAATATACGAAAATTTGAGAGAGGAAAAGAGGATGGGGAAAAGAGGTTTCCTGAAGATTCTAAGAGGCCTGGACTCACAGTCAGGAGACCTTGGCCTGGATCTCAGCTCCAGTGCAAACTAGCCAAGAATCTTGCCTCTTTTTTTGCTGAAAAAGTTGAGGTTATTAACTGAGAGCTCCCTCTCCCAACCTCCTCAATCCCCATCACTCAGATGCCCTCTGTCACTGTTGTCTCCCATGGTGGAGTGGCCCTTCTCCTCGCCAAAGCTAACCCCTTTTCTGGTGCAAATATTTCCATTCCATTCCTTCTTCTCCAAGAGATTGCCTCTTTTATTATCTCTCATTGATCTTTTTTGGGGGGGGGTTAGGCAAGTGACTTGCCCAGGGTCATACAACTAGTTAAGTGTTATGTGTCTGAGGCTGGATTTGAACTCAGGTCCTCCTGAATCCAGGGCTGGTGCTCTATCCACTGCGCCACCTCACTGCCCCTCTCCTTGATCTTCAATCTCTCCCTGTCCACTAGCTGCTGCCCTACTGCCTACAAATGTGCCCATGACTCCTCTATCCTCATGTGGCAAGGCTGCCCCCCCCCCACAGCAAGGGAGGCAGAATAGATTTCTCTAGCCTCTTCTCCCACTCTTCTCTAAGGGAGATTTTAATTCCCAACAGGAGGATGAGACCAGAAGCTCCGCCATTCTGTTCCCACCAGAGAGAGAAGGGGTACTGGGCTAGAATTATAGCTATCTGCTTCCCTAAATACTGTTAGTCTAAAGCAGTTCCCCTACCTCTGGTCTAGAGGATATTTTCAGTTTCAAGCTAAACCTCTAATCCCTATTCATCGATGGGGAAATGAAGGCCCCTTGTCCAAACCTTGACTTCCTTCCTACCAAATATCAGAGAGCTCCGGTTGAAAAACTCCCCCTGCCAATGCAGAATTACCCCTCCTAGTTTCAGAGAAGTGCTTCCATCACTGAGAATTTTAGTGACTTGGGCCAGGATCACACAAGCAGTACCTGGCAGAGACAAGTCTTGAAGTCAGGTCTTCCAGACTCTGAAGCCATCTCCCTATCGACTCTACCATACTACCTATCCCCAGTCAGCTGCTTATCAGTCACAGAGCCCAAGATGACCTGGTCACTTTCTTCTAAAGTTGTTGTTTCCACTTAAAAGAGTGGTCATGGGGGTGCTCTATCCACTGTGCCACCTAGCTGCACCTATTCCTATGCTTTTTAATGTTTTTTTAAAAGAAGTATTATATTTTATCAAAAGTTTTTTTTCTACATCTATTATTATGATCATGATTTTTTAAATGTTAGTATGTTGTATTATGAGTCAGACTTTCCTAATATTGAACTGCATTCCTGGTAGGAATCCAACCTGGTCACAATGAACATAATTTTTTAATATGTTATTATAGCCTCTGAGCTAATATTTTATTAAATATTTCTGCATCTATATTCATTAGAGATATTGATCTGAAGTTTTCTTTCTCTGTTTCATAGCTCCCTGGTTTAGGCTTCAGGACCATATTTGTCTCAGAAGGAGTTTGGTAGGGCACCACATTTCTCTATTTTTGTAAATAATTTATGAGTTAATTGCACTTTGAATGCTTGAAAGAATTTATTTATAAATCAATATGGTCCTGAGGTTTTTTTCTTCAGAAGTTCCTTTTTGGCTGGTTCAATTTCTTTTTTGAAGATTGGGTTATTTAAACTCTCAATTTCTTGTTCTATAAATCTGTATATTTGATATTTTTGTATGTACTCATCCATTTAATTTGTCATCAATTTTGTTGGAATGTAGCTAAATAAAATAGTTTCTAGTAATTCCTTTTCCTTTGCTTTCAATTATCCTTTTTCAGTTTTGATTTTGGTAATTTGGTTTTCCTCTTTTTTTTTAAAAATCAGATTAGTTAATAGTTATATATACATATATGTATATGTGTATGTGTGTATATATGCATATATACATATATACTTATTCATTTTTCAAAAAGCCAAATCCTACTTTTATTTATCCATTCATTTTTTTTGCTTTTAATTTTATCTCTGATTTTCAAATTTTCTATATTTGTATTTAGTAGTGGTTTTTTGATTTGTTGCTTTTCTGTTTTTTAAAGTTACACTTCCAATTCCCTGATCTATTTTTTCTTTTTTTTGTTGATAATAGTGTTGAGTGATATAAATTTTCCCTGAAGGATTGGTTTGGCTATCTCCCAAATGTTTTGGGAGATAGCCAAAGTTGGATATAGTCAGTGTTGTGCTATCTATTTCTCCCTCTAATTTAATTAACTTTTCCTTAAAGTATTTAGATGATGTGATGATATATACGATGCTATAGATATGTGGTACGTAGATAGCAAGTATTTCTATGACTCGATGATTTATGGTGCCATCAAACACAATGCAATTTCCTGCTTTTCTGTTGCTTTATTGGGGATCATGATTTCTACTCCTATTTTTTAAAATAAAATTTACTTACAGCATAATAAGTTTTGCTCCAGCTTCTTTTTCAACTGAGCGAATCTTTAGGTTTCAAGTGTTTTCTGTAATCGAGTAGATTTTGTTGTTCAGTCATGTCCTACTCTTTGTGACCCCATTTGGGGTTTTCTTGGCAAAGACACTGGAGTGGTTTGCCGTTTCCTCTTCAGCTCATTTTACAGATGAAGAAATTGAGGCAGACAGGGTGAGGTGACTTGCTCAGGGTCACAAAGCTGGTAAGTGTCTGAGGCCAGATTTGAACTTAGGAAGATGAGTCTTCCTGACTCCACAGTGCTCTAACCACTGCACCACTTAGCTACCTAGAAGCTACCTAGAAATACTTATGTATTTAAGTGCTTACATGTCCAAGCACCGTGCTTAGTGCTGGGAATACAAACAAGTCAAAAGAAAGCCAACCCTCAAGATGCTTCCATCCTGATCAGAAAAGAAACACATAGGATGGTGAGGACCTTCCCTTCCCCCCCCACCTCACCCAAGGACTGTGGAAATGAGTCATCAGGAAAGGCCTGGCAATCTTCCTTAAAATGAAGAGTCTGGGGGGAACTAACCAATTGGAAGTTGCCCAGGAGTGAACTTCCGAAAGGGAGAGCTTTTTATAGAGTGGCAGAGAAAGGCCGGTGAAGATGAGTCAACAGTACAACCTGGAGAAACTGTTCTGAAAAACAGCACATGGTGGGTCCTTGGTGGATGCTACTTTCTATTCCATTCATCTGCCTTCCTCCATTTCATGAGTCAGTTCTTCCCCTCTAGTTTCATGGTTATGCTTGTTAACTATTTCCCTTCATCATATCCTTTCATTGTTTTCCTCCACATTTTGCAGAGAAGGAGGTGGAGAAAGTCAAGGAATATGATTCACCCTTGGAATCTATAATTGAAGTTTCTTTCTCTACTCGTCTTCACCAAGACCAGATCCCCACTTCTGGCTCTTGCATTTTCTGTCTCTTTTTAATCCTCCATTTATGGCTAACCTTCTGAGGTTGCATTTGTCTGTCACTATTCCTTCCCTAGCTCTGCTTTCCCCCCTTAAGCCACTCTCTCCTCTCTCCCTTTCTCCATTTGTTCTTTTCATTGAGCTTAATGTATTCTACACCACACTCTGCATGTGTGTTTTCAAACCTTCTTTGATTCAGATGAGTGAAATTCATGAGATTTCCATTCCTTCTACCCCTTCCTCCATTTTTGTAAGTTCTTTTCTCTCACCTACTTACATGAAATAATAGTAAATTCTTCATCCTTATTTCTCATCTCTCCCCTAGTATAATAATAATAACAATAATAATAATAATAATAGCTAGTAATAACTTATATGACACTACAAGGTTTACAAGGCCCTTTATATTAAATATTGTCTTATTTTATCACAACAGCTCTGTGAGGTAGGTGCTAGTATTCTTCCCATTTTTTTCCTCTTTGCTCATATCTTCTCTGTACAATGCCTCTTCCTGAGCTCAAATGCTACAGGTCCATTTACTGGGGTTGGGGATGACTTCTCTATGCAAAACCTCTCCCACCTGGACATTTTTCTTTGCAGTTCTGTATTGGATAGAATAATTACTTCTGGGTTGTTGTTTTTTTTCTTTTTTAATTTCATCTGGAGTCCCCTTCAAGATCTTTTCTCTGGTGCTGTGGGAGAGATGTCTTTACTTGGTAATTGGGATTGGATTTTATTTTTCAGTCTCCATGGGATGGTGTTGGGGCAAAAGGTGAAGGGTGATGGGTCTTGGTCACCAGGCTACTCTTCTGGGTTGACTAGGGATAGGATAGGTGGTATAGGAGGAAGGGAAGTTTAGGAGAATTGAGAGTTGGCGGGGATGAGGGGGAGAAAATAATAGTTCTTCTGTTTTGGACTTGCTGAGTTTGAGATAACTGTGGAACACACAGTTAGGAACATCCAACAGGCAGCTGATAATGTGGGACCACATTCAGGAAAGAAACTAGACTGGCTATGTGGGTCATATATCAGCACAAAGCTAATGAGATGACCAAGAGAGGATGTGTGGAGAGAGAAGAGAAGCTGGATCAGGACGGAGTCCTGGGGAGCACCCACACATAGTGAGTAGAACATGCATGACGATCCAATGAAGGAGACTGAAATGGCACAGCCGATAGGTAGGAGGAGATCCAGTAAGGAGGGGTATCTCAAAAACCTAGGGAGCAGACAATAACCAGGAAAAGGGTTTAGCTAAGCAGGGCTAGTGTTATGACTTTACATACACATATAAATATATATAACATATATGCCTATATATATATATGGAATGACGATCATATTTCTTGCCTTCTCAATAGATAAAAGAGGGGTTTAGAGAGGGAGAGAATTTAGAACTGAAAATAAAAATAAAATTTGAAATTATAAAAAAGAGTATCTAATGCCATAGAAAACTCAGGAAGGATGAAGACTGCAAAAAAGCCTTTGGATTTGATAGTTAAAAAAAATCACTGATTGATGATAATAGCTAGCATTTACAGAGCACTTTATAAATATTGGGGCAGTTGGTGGCACAGTGGATAGAGTGCCAGGCCTGGGGTCAGGAAGATTCAAGTTGAAATCCAGCCTCGGACACATACTAGCTGTGTGACATCTGGCAAGTAACTTCACCCTATTTGCCTCAGTTTCCTCATCTGTAAAATGAGCTGGAGAAAGAAATGGCAAACCATTCCAGTGTCTTTGACAACAAAACTCCAGAAAGGGTCACAGAGTCGGACACGACTGAAATAACTGAACAGCAACAAATTAAAATATTGTCTCAAGGAGCAGTGAGGTGGCACAGTGGATAGAGTACCGGACCTGGAGTCCAGAGGACCTGAGTTCAAATCTGGCCTCAGACCAGACACTTGACACTTACTAGCTGTGTGACCCTGGTCAAGACACTTAACTCCAATTGTCTCACCCCCCCCCAAAATATATATATTATATATATTATGTGTGTGTAAGTGTGTGTGTGTGTATATATATATATATATATATATATATATATATATATATATATATGTATGTATGTATATATTCATTTGATCCTCATAACAACCCTGGGTGGTTGGTTTTATTATTATTACCCCCATTTTTTAGATGAAGAAATTAAGATGCAGAGTAACTTGCCCAGAGTTATAGATAGTAAGTGTCCGAGGCTGGATTTGAACTCAGGTCTTCCTGATTCCCTGTTTAAAACTCTATCCACTGTGGTCCCTTGCAGCCTAAATTGACGTCTTGGTTTGCTTTAGTTTCTCTGCCAAGGGCAATGACCCACGTGCTAGAAGTGGTAGAGCAAAAATGGCTAACAGGGAATTGATAGCCAAAATAAGTCAGGAAATAATAAGAGAGTAACTTGGTACCCTTGATGTATTCAAGGCTTTGACCCACATGAGGTACATCTTCAGGTAGTAAAAGGCTTGATTGGTGTTGTTTTCATACTATACGACTCTTAGTGACCCCATTTGGGGTTTTCTTGGTAGAGATATTGGAATGGTTTGCCATTTCCTTCTCCAGCTTGTTTGACAGATGAGGAAACTGAGGCAGACAGGGTGAAGTGATTTGCCCAGGTTCACCTAGCTAGTAAGTGTCTGAGGCTCGATTTGAACGCAGGTCCTCCTGACTCCAGGCTGGGCACTCTATCTACCGCACCCCCTAGCTGCCCCCAGTAAAAGGTCTGGAAGATGTGATTGTTGAAACACTCTCAGTAACATCTGAAAGGCTGTGAAAAAACAGGAGCTGTACCAAAATATCAGAGAAGGGACCATTTTCCAAAAAGGGAACAGAATAAAACTTTCAAACTTGAGAGCATCAATATTTGTCTTCTGTTCCTGGCGAAATCCTAGGACAGATCCTTAAAGAGACGGTGAAAAGCTAGAAAGGGAAGCCGTGCTTACTCAGGGCCAGCAAGAATGGTTGTGCCAAGAACAGATGGCTTCTGCCCAGCATCACTTCCTTATTTTTTAACAGGACAGCTAAGCTAGTAGATGAGGGGGATGCTGTGGACATTGTTTTCTTATGTTTTAGCAAAGCTCTTGATCGGATATTTCATATCATTCTTGCAGAGGAGACGGAGAAATATGGAATAGATGATAAGACAGTCATATGGTTCAGAACTGGTCTGTTTTTGTTGTTATTGAATCATTTCCGTCGTGTCCAACTCTTTGTGATCCAGTGTGGGGTTTTCTCGGCAGAGATACTGCAGTGGTTTGCCATTTCCTTCTCCAGCTCATTTTACAGATAAGGAAACTGAGGTAAGCAGGGTTAAGTGACTTGCCCAAGGCCACACAACTAGGAAGTGTCTGAGGACAGATTTGAACTTAGGTCTTCCTGACTCCAGGCCAAGCACTCAACCTACTGTGCCACCTGCTCTATGGTTATACTGTAAAAGTAATTGGGTAGTAGGAGATCTCTGGTAGAGGGCCCCAGGGATCGATACTCAGTCTTGTGCTTGATAATATTTTTATTGGTGACCTAGATAAAGGTATGGATGATATGCTCATCAAATCTGCAGATGACCAGAAGCTGGGAGAATCAGCTAACACAATGAATGATGGTCAGGAGCTGAAAAGAATTTATAAGTTAGACCAGAGTTAAAATAAATCAAAACAGATGAAATTCAATAGGGGTAAATGTAAAATTATATATATGAATTTTTGAAAATCAACTTCACAAATTCAGCTGACTCAAAACAGATGAAATTCAATAGGGGTACACGTAAAATTTTATACTTAAATTTTTAAAAAATAATCAGTTTTACAAATTTACTTGAATTGAAACAGCGGAAATTCAATAGGGGTAAATGTAAAATCATGTACCTGAATTTAAAAAAAATCAAATTCACATATATAGGATGGGTGAGGTATGGTTAGAGAATATCTGGGAGTTTTAGTGAACAGCAGTCCCAGAATGAGTCAGCAGGGTGATACAGAAACTATAAAAAAGTGAATGTGATCATGGGCTATAAATGAGAGGAAGATAGCTTCCAGGAATAAAGAAATGCGTCACATTGTTTTCTGCTCAGGTCAGACCACATCTGTAGCATTGAGCTGAGTTCTGGGCACCACTATTTAAGAAGGGTATTGAGAAGCTAAAGAGAATTCAGTATGGGACATCCAGGACGCTGAAAGGCCTTCATATCACGCCATATGAATATTAGTTGAAGGCACAGAAGAAAAGAATATGGAAGGGTGAGGAGGGGAGTGAGAATTAAGAGCTGTCTTCAAGTACTTAAAGTGTATTGAAGAAAGAACAATCACTTGATTTTTAGCTAACTGCTTAGGGCTTGATTCACTCATTCAACCCATCTGGAATACTCTTTTAGAATAAATAACTCATTTTAAGCCTAGGAGGAATGAAAGGGTTGCTAAGATGAACGTTTCCCTCCTCGGAAGCTCTAAGAGTTTATTTTAGACAAAAAAAAGTTGTAAGTTCAAGCACAGTCGCTCCAAACCCCCAGGTCAGTCAATTTTTGATATTTAGGCAGCAATTGGTTGGGCTCTTTAATTCACATTTATATCTGTCTCTGGTTAATCCGTGGCCTCTTTAAGGTTGAAGAAAAATTTAGGTTGCTGGAAACATTTGGATAACGAAACAGTGGTTGATATTCTAACGTCTGTAGATAGACAGACGTAGAGAAGAGACATTGTGGAAAAACCAGTCCTTTTCTTGGGACTTCCCTTAATCTTTGGGTAGGTAAACTGGTGGCATTAGCTGGAGTCTTCTGCTCCAAAGGGGCCAAAGGGGTTCTTCTCCAGCTCTGCCACAGCTCAATCCTATCTTCTTTTTCTCTATCTGCTTGTACCTAGGCTATCCATTCATTCTTTTTTATTTTTTAAATTTTATTTTTTCTGCCCATCCTTTCTAAGTCAGCTCTCTATGACTTCCCCTCTTCTTCCAAACCCTCAGAAATCTCTTCCTGGATGAGATAGCTCCTCCCTTTTATATGTGTTTCTTGGAACATGATCAAGTCTCTCATTAAATGGCTTTGATTAACTCAAGGTGGTGTACAGGCCCTGTTTACATTTTGTTCAGGTTGTCTGACTTAGTCAAGAAGGGTCCTTACCTAACAAAGTAAAATTATATTTAAGTGAAGTAGATAATCAATGGAGTCCTAGGCTTACAAATCAACCTGCAAGCGTTTCTTAAGAGCCTTATTTATTTTACTCTGCAGATGACAAAATGAATCTGTCAGAGATACATCATTTGTTAAACATATACGCATCTGCTTGAAGAGAGATTCTGACCTGCTGAGATTCTTCTCCAGGTAAATCAGAAAAGGCTCTTCCCTCAAGCAATTCAACTTACATTTTGTAATAATTATGAAACAAAAGATGACATTCCCCAGCTGTGGTGAAAACAGAAGTACCTAGCTTAGGTTAGGGTTTTTAGAATGATGAAACAGAGAGCTCAGTGTCGATGTAGGCACACAGTCATAAGGAAGACACCTTTTAGAAATTAACTGCTCCCTCTAACAACTCACTTTTTCAGTGTGGTCCAGTAAACAAAGGGGATACCTATAACTGGTTAACAAAAAAGACTTTCTTTCTCTTAGCTTGGCCCATCATGGATTCTCTCTAATGATCCAGCTGCCAATTCTGCCTCCTCTGGGGAATTAAATATATTAAGTATATTTTGATGAAGTGTTCTGTTCAAAGGAGGCTGATTAAGTCTTTATTCAATCAATCACCAAGCATTTAGGAAGCACTAATTATATGCCTGGCACTGGGGATGCAAAATTAAAAATGTAGATGGGCATACTGGTAGCATCGGGCTGAGTCTTCTGCTACAAAGGGGACAGTGGCTGTCCTCCAGCCATAGCTCAATCCCACCTTCTCTTTCTCTTTTATCTAGCTGTACATAGGTTGCCCATCTTTCTTAATTTTTTTATTTTTTTCTGCCCATTCTTTCTTTTTTAAAAAAATAATTTATTTTTAGTTTTCAGCATTCACTTCCATAGGATTTTGAGTTTTAAATTTTCTTCCCCTCCCTCTCATCCCCCCTCTCCAAAACGATGTGTAATCTGATATAGGATCTACTTATACATTCATATTCAGCATATTTTCACATTAGTCATGATGTAAAGAAGAATTAGAACCAATGGGAAGAACCACAAGAAAGAAGAAATAAAACAAAACAGCAAAAGAAAAGGAGAAAAAATAGTGTGCTTCCATCTGCATTCAGACTCCATGGTTCTTTTTCTGGATGTGGATAGCATTTTCTATCATGAGTCTTTTGGAGATGTTTTAGATCCTTGCATTGCTGAGAAGAGCCAAGTCTATGAAAGTTAGTCATCACACAATGTGGCCATTACTGTGTACAATGTCCTCCTGGTTCTGCTCATTTCACTCAACATTAGTTCATATAAGTCTTTCCAGGTTTTTCTGAAGTCTGCCTTCTCATCACTTCTTATAGCACAATAGTATTCCATTATTCACGTACCACAACTTGTTCAGCCATTCCCCAATTGATTGCCTATTCTTTCTATGTCTGCTCTCTATGACCCTGTTCCTTACCTTACAGGGGATGTGACATGGTACATTGTGCATGTATGTTCTGGCCCACTCTTCCAGAGTCAGACTGCTAACCCTGCCCCTCAGGCTTCCAAGGTACCCTGAAGGATTTGGGGGAATCTCTCTTCTCTCTTGCCATTGGCTTAAGCCTTCACTGGCTGTGGTTCTCCACCCCTGTTAAGTGACAAAAACTGTCAGTTCCACTTGACTACTCAGTTAGCTTTTATAAAGGGATATTTACTTCAAAGATGTGGTGAGAACAAAGTCCAGGCATTTCTCCCAGTACCTGAGACTCCATCTTGGTCTATGGAGGGTAAGCTCAACTTAGCTCAGTTCCTACACAGTATTGGTCCCACCAAGGTCACGTTCAAACACACACATCTTGGCTGCGTGAGTCCTTATCTCAGCTCCCCTTGGGCTAGGTTCCCAAAACTCTTAATGCTTCACTGGCTCCAGAACCCACACTTTGGAGCTGGAAGACCAAGGTGTCCTCCAGGCCTTTCGAATTAAAAAAAGTCACAGAGGTTCCACTCCCCAAACCTAGAATGGAAAAGAACAAATGGGGGGGGCAAAGATCAAGGCTTGCTTCTTGGAGCCACAAGGCCTCAGAGGGGAGAAGGCCCCATGGCTTCTGTTCGTACAGTATGGACTCTCACTAGATGCTATGGGAGAAGGAGACATGATGCTGGGAATACATAAGCCTAAAGAACTGAGGCAAGAGGGAGATGGTGCAAACCTCCTAGATCTTCTGAATGCATCCATACCTGGTTAGCCAACCAGTTACAGAATGTCTACACCTGCTCCACAGTTTCTCCAAGGGCACTCCCCTTATAAGTCATGGAGAGTTTCATCAACCTAGCAAGCTGACATTACACACACACACACACACACACACACACACACACACACTACACACACATACAGTATATGATATATAGAGTATATAATTTGTTATATAAGTATATACAGAATATATATATTATATATATATATATATATATATATATATATATATATATATGCTTACTATAAAAAACAGATATAGGAATAGGGTTTGAATCTGTGCAGCATTCCCCAGATGAGAAACCTCTTTGAACCTATGCAGGTCAGTACCTTTTCTATAACTTACAGTCATTGGATAATAAGGTTCTATGAAGAACCTGCTACTTGGCCCACAAGGTCTAGGATACTGCATCCCTTCCCTATTCTGGGCCCAGACACTCAATTTGGACCAGCTTCAATCCTTGAGAGCACGACCTCCAGTGAAAAGTGTGGTCTCATACTCCCCTGCTTATTAACTCCTCCTTCCCATGTTCTAGAGACAATTTTACTTATGGTATATAGCCTATGGCTCACATCTAGTGTTTCCTCAGAAGGGAAGGAGTGAAAAAAGATACTTACTGTACAATATGAATCAGGTATGAGACAGGTAATTCATTCTTACACACTAAAAGAATGCTAAGCATAAAGTTCTCTCAAGGGAGACTTGATTAATACATATGGAAAGACCAATCAGTCAATAAACATTTATTAAGCACCTCCAGCCCAAAAAAACAAACTTAAGAAAGAATTTACTAACTTAATTTATAACTACTATTTACATTTCACTTTGGCTTTGCACTGTCCAAATAACTCCTGGGCTAGTACTTTCCAAGAATACTGGAGAAGCTGCCAGAGACTCCATTCAGAATCAGTTATTTGTGCTGACTCAGTCTGGGGAACTCCATTTTTGAAGTTAACCTTGAATAGGAGGTGGGTAGCCAGCCTAAGATGGTGGTGGGGAATACTCACTAATTCTGGAGTCTTGGCAGTTGCCTAAGACATGCTCAGTGATTCCATCTGCCCGATATACTGTAATGAGGGAGTGGCTGAGGCAACCCTAATTTCATCTCAAGGGGTGAGGCAACATTAACCTGGGACAGTAGGGGTGGCCCCCATTAATGTAGGAACACAAATGGACAGGATGGTCTGAGCAAGGGTGGGGAGTCTGCAACCTGTAGGCTACGTGTGGCCTTTTGACTGAGTCCAAGTTTTACAGAAGAAATCCTTTTACTGAGGAGATTGTTCTGCGAAGTTTGGATTCAGTTAAAGGGCTGAGCTTGAGGACCTAGAGGGCCATATGCGGCCTCCAGGCTGCAGGTAACCCACTCCTGGTCTAGGGAGATGATGGAGAGGAAAGTGGCCATCTTGGACATTTTCTCCTTAAATTAATTACTCCTGATAACTAATTTCTACACTACTAAAGGAGAGACTGTGATATTGAAATGCAAACGAAGCCAATTTCAAAACTGTATTATCTTTCAAAATCACTATATTAGTTTGGGGGGGGGGCACCTTTTAACTTTCAGCTCCGTGAGATAGGGCATTTAGCATCCTGCCCTAGGTAAGGCTCTGCTCTCTTATTTCCCAAAGGATTCTCTATTTAACTCTGCAGTTATGTGGAATAATGGTTAAAGTGGAGTGAGAGAGATCTGGGTTCACATCTTGCCTCTGTTTCAAATCATAACCCTTAGTTGTGTGACCACAGACATGCCCCTGGATCTGTCTTTGACAAATTTTCCTCCTCTGTAAAATGAGGGGATTGAACTCTAAGGTGATGATGATGACGATGATGATGATAGACATTTATACAGTGCCTACTGTATGCCAGACACTATGCTGAGTGCTCACAATAGCCATGGGAGGTAGGTAGTGTTATTATCCTCATTTCACAGATGAGGAAACTGAGGCAAACAGAGGTTAAGTGGCTTGCCCAGGGTCACCCCACTAATAAGTGTGCAAGGCCAAATTTGAACTCGGGTTTTCCTCACTCCAGGACAGGGTACCTTCTTGCTCTAAATTACAAAATCATAACCTTTCATTAACTTATTTCTGCACTGTTGGAAGACGGGTTGTGGCTTCCTGTTTCTAAAGAGATTGTAACTTTAAGCAAACATGTGCGGTGAATGTTTAACAAACTCTTCCTTCCCCACCCCACCCCCCAAAATCCATTATGCACACATCAGACTTTTAAGGTGACTCTGCCTTATTGAACATTTTCTCCATCACTGTCTTAAATCCAGACAATCCACAATCAGCCTTTGCCAACTTCCTAGTGCAAATGATCACCCTGAACATTTAACCATCGACTCCAGGAAGGCAGTTCGAGCAGGCTCAGAATACACCAATTTAAGCTTTCCCTCTCTCCCTCCTCTTTCTTGTCCCTCTGGGTTAGGTCACTTCTCTGCTCACAGACCTCTGCTCTAACTCCTCTGACATGCAACGCCTTTCCCCCTTGCCCCATCCTCATGTTACCAAACCTTTCTGACCTTAATCTCAAATTATCATCCTTCATGCCCTCTATCATTTGGCCAAGCTCTTCCATGCTTTGTCTCCCAAACACTCTCCCACCAGCCCTGCGTATTTCTCAGGCTGCTGTTTGTTTCTGAAATACCCCTTTTTTCACTTCCCCGAAGGTGGAATTCCTACCCAATCATTAAAGGTCAACTTAAATGTTCGAAAACTCCCACCAGGAAACTTTCCCAAATCTCCACTCTCCTGTCCCTTCCCTCTACTCTTCCCCACCCCAACAACTTTCCCCCTGGAACCACTGTTTCTTCATTTTTCTATTTTTCTAATGCAGTGACCATATAATGTTAGAGAATCATACATCATATAGACTATTGCTCTGGGCTCTATCTGTCTGTCTGTCTTTGTCTGTTTTCCTGTTTTTCTTCTTTGGATGACAAAGCTGGGCCTCTGGACTCTGTCCCACTACCATTCTTTATTTTATTTTAATTTTTTTTCCTTTTTTTAGGCAATTGGGGTTAAGTGACTTGCCCAGGGTCATACAGCTAGTAAGTGTCAAATATTTGGTCTGAGGTCGGATTTGAACTCAGGTCCTCCTGACTTCCAGGCTGGTGCTCTATCCACTGAGCCCCCTCCACTACCATTCTTAAAACCTTGAAGTTTTAAAGCCTCTGACAGCCTAGGTTTTGCTCCCTCAAACAGTTCCACCCCCCAAGGTCCTAAGACCATGATGTCTCTCCCCCTCAGGGTGGGAATGGGGTGTTTCTTCCCTCTTAAAGCCTCTGAGGCTGTGAAGGCAGCTGTCTCTGGGGATGGACCACCTCTTGTCTTGGCACAATCATGTGTGGACCTTCTTGGAGGCTTACCCTCTTCTCCTACCATCCTCTTCGTCATCCCCCCCAAACCCTATCCCAGGACTCATAGCTGATGGGATGATGGGACCTGGACCCCTAAAAGGAAAAGATCATGTCTTTGAAAGCGACCCATATATTTCAGTAGCTCAGATCACTGGCACCTTCACCCAAGGCATCTGGCCCACCTCAGCCCACCTAGATTAAGCTTAATTAGCTTACTTGACAATCCTTTCATTAATGCACCTGACCCACCCCAGACTACTTTAATCCCAACCAGATCCTTTCACTGTCCTTTTTGTATATAAGCATCAGTCTCACCCCCATTAAGTTGCAGATTCCCTGAGAATCTCACTCTTGGCCTTACAATAAATGTTGCCACTTTGACTGGAAGGTTTGAGTACGTGAATTCTTTTCAGCCCTATGCCTTGACATTTCAGGGTTCCCGGCAACCCCAAACCGCATCACTACCATATGGAACCAACTTGGACATCTCAGGAGTCATTCACTGAAAATACTCCTTCACCAGCTTCACTCATGCTATGCTGGAGATTGAACTCTGTTTCTCCACTGCATTCTGTCCTGTTCATTTTTCTATCCCGCCCCACCCCCCCCCCCCCCCCCAGCCCTGGGGCTTTGCAGTTTGGGAACAAATTAGTAGCAAGACAAAATGCTTATCAAAGGGGCTGAGCTGAAATTAAATTGAATTGCCTTAAACACAAACCTGATCTTCCCTGCTCCAGATCCCAGATGCTAATTCGCTGTTCATGGTATCTCTCTCACTCAATAATCTTTTTTTGGTTCTTATGTTGTAACCACATCAACAGAGCCCAAGGTATGTGTCGTGTCCTGCACCCACGGCCCCCTACTTCTGCAAGGAAGCAGGGAAGTCAGAACATTCTCATCTCCTCTTTGGGGCCAAGCTTGGTCACTATCAGAAGGCCACCTTCTGTTTGAGGGGTTTTGTCCATGCCATGTGCATTGTTGTCTTTGTCAAGGTCAATAAACAGTTACAGCAATGACTAGGCAATTGAGTGTGCTGGGAATATCCCCGGAGGTCAGGTGACTTGGTCGAATTTCTTAGTTCCAACGTCTCTGCTATTGCCTTTCCCTGCCCGCCGAAGAGGGAGAAATAAACCAATCCCTGCTAATTAAGACCGATGTTACGGATCATAATTTACGATATCGGTCCCTAAGGAAAGAAGGAGAAGCAAGGGGTGAGAGCAGCAGGGGAACAGATTTAGGCTTGATCTTTGGGAAAACTTCCTAATAATTACAGAGGGCCTGAGTAGAACGAGCTGCCTCTGGAGGTTCCTATTCATGTGTTCTAGGAACCTAGAACTGGAGGAACCTCAGAGGTCGCTAGTCCCTCCATTTTCAGGGGAAGAATCTAATAGCTGTCTCAGAATGGGGAAGTGACTTGCCCAGGGCAGGCAGAACCCATCTCCCCAGCTGCAATTCTCTGCCCTATGCACGAGGCCTTCTTGTTCAGTTAACCAGGAGCTTCCCCAGGGCTGGGCATGGCCCTCAGGGGCAGTCTTGTTCCTGCTTTGGTTGACTTTCTTTCTTTCTTCCCCTTCCTTCCTTCCTTCCTTCCTTCCTTCCTTCCTTCCTTCCTTCCTTCCTTCCTTTCTTTCTTTCTTTCTTTCTGTCTGTCTGTCTTCCTTTCTTCCTTCCCTTTTCTTTCTTCCTTCTTTCCTTTCTTTCTTTCTTTCCTTCTTTCTTTCTTTCTTCCTTCCTTCCTTTTTCTTTCTTCCTTCTTTTCTTTCTTTCTTTCTTTCTTTCTTTCTTTCTTTCTTTCTTTCTTTCTTTCTTTCTTTCTTTCTTTCTTTCTTTCTTCCTTCCTTCCTTCCTTCCTTCCTTCCTTCCTTTTTCTTTCTCTCTTTCTTTCTTTCTTTCTTTCTTTCTTTCTTTCTTTCTTTCTTCCTTTCTTCTTTCTTTTTCTTTCTTTCTTTCTTCCTTTCTCTTCCTTTCTAACATTCATTTTTTTAAACTTTGATTTCTAAAACAAACAAATAAAATAAACTTTGATTTCCAAATCCTGTCCCTTCCTCTTGTCTTAGCAGTTTTATAACTAAATTGTTGAAGCATTGAATTTTAAAATTTTTTTTCAATTACATGTAAAAATAATTTTTAACATTAATTTTTAAAAATCTGAGTTCTAAAATTCTCCCCCTCCCTCCCTCCCCTCCCCCACCCATTGAGAAGGCAAATGATATATCAATTATACACATGAAGTCACTCAAAACATTTTTATATTAGGCATGTTGTAAAAAATAAAAAACTAGGAACATTAAGAAAGGGAAAAAAGTATGTTTCAGTCTGTACTTAGCGTTCATTATTAGTTCTCTCTCTGGAGGTGGAGAGCATTTTTCATCCTAAGTCCTTTGGAATTGTCTTGGATCATTGCCTTGATTTGAGTAGCTAAGTCTTTCACAACTGATCATCCTTACAATATGCCTGTTACTGTGTACAATGGTCTTCTGGTTCTGCTCACTTCACTTTGCATCAGTTCATGAAATTCTTCCCAGTTTTTCTGAAACCATCCCGCTCATCATTTCTTTTCTTTCTTTTTTTTTTTGGGGGGGGTGAGGTAATTGGGGTTAAGTGACTTGCCCAGAGTCACACAGCTAGTAAGTGTTATGTGTCTGAGGCTGGATTTGAACCCAGGTTCTCTTGACTCCAGGGCCGGTGCTCTATCTACTGCACCACCTAGCTGCCCCTCGTCATTTCTTATAGCACTATAGTATTCCATCACAATCATATATATTCTTTCAGCTATTCCCCAATTGATGATCATCACCTCAATTTTCATTTCTTTGCCAGCACAAAAAGAGCTGCTATGTTTTTGTGCTTGTGGGTCCTTTTTCTCTGATCTCTTTGGGATACAGGCATAGGAGTGGTATTGCTGGGTCAAAGGGTGGAAACAGCTTTATAGCCCTTTGGACATAATCCTGGAGGTCTTGGAGCAAAGGTTAGATGACCATTTGTCAGGGAGATTTTATGGGGGATTCCCGGTCAGGTACAGTTTGGAATAAATGGCTTCTGTGGTCCCTGCCATCTCTGAGACTCTATGATTCTGTCAGGACTTGGCACTTTGGGATGACACAGAAAACCTTGGGTGGTTCCTTGGTCCCCACCCTTCTGATGGAGGGGCCTGGCTGGGTCAGTTTAAAAGGAATGACTCCATCCTCTGTCCCTCTCTCTTCTCTGACTCTGAAAAATGTAGCATATACCTGTGTGTGTGTCTGTTTGTCTGTCTTTGTCTCTCTCTCCATCTCTCTGTTATTCTGTCTTTTATTTCTGTGTCACTGTCTCCCTCTGACTCTCTATCTCTGTCTCTGTCTCTATTTCCTTCTCTCTGTCTGTCTCCATTTGTTTTTATGTCTCTCTCTGTTTCTGTCTCTGACTGTTGTTCTGTCTCTGTGTGTGTGTGTCTCTCTCTGACTCTCTCTCTCTCTCTCTCTCTCTCTCTCTCTCTCTCTCTCTCTCTCTCTCTCTCCTCCCTCCTCTCTCCCTCTCTCCCTCTCCTTCTCTCTCTCTCCTGTCTCTCCTGTCTCTCTCTCTCTCTCAGAGTTGCCTGAGACACAGAGAATTTAAGCGATTAGCCCAGGGTCACACAACCAGTACATGTCAGAGGCAGTACTTAGATCCAGGATTCCAGGGCCAGCTCTGACCCCACTATGGCATGCTGCCTCTCAAAACCCATTAAAATAAAATGAAAACAAACGAATCCCCCTTCCCCTCCCCACCAGCTTTCCTTAAGGATATGTCTCAGACACTGGGCTTAATCTTTTCCTGAACATCCTCACTGTAGCCATGGCCATCTTGTAATTAATCACCCTACAGAGCTGATTCCCAGCCTCTCTCTGCTGGGTCTCCACCTTAGGCATCCAGCTTCACCAAAGAAAAGTGTTTCTTCTTTCCCTCACCCAGCTGTGGGCAATGCTCTGGGCCCTGGCCAACTCTGGGCAGAACAGCAAGTGGGGGTGGGGAGGGGGAGCTGGGAGCGACACTGTTGTTAGGGCTCAGAACACAGGCTGGGAGAAGCTTGGCAGGCTCCCTTTCTCTCTCTCCCCTGATGCCTTATTTGAAGAACACAGCACTGGGGCCTGACCTTTAAATGGTCCTGCAGGATTCCCCTGGCAAGCAGCCCACGCCACCCTACCCTCTCCTCATCCCCTTCATGGGGACAGGAATCTGCTCTCTGAGAAAATCTGCTCTGTTTTTCCTTGCAGCCAATCATAGACTTTGTCTTTTCTTTCCTTCTATCCTTCTTTTCTTCCTTTCTTTCTCTCATTCTTCCTTTCTCTCCTTTCTTCCTTTCTCTTTCTTTTTTCTTTCTCTCCTTCCTCTCTCTCCCTCCTTTCTTTCTCTTTCCTCCTCTCCTTTCTTTCTGACTTTCCTTCCTCTTTCTGTCTTCTCTTTCTTTCTTTCCTTCCTTCCTCTTCCTCTTTCTTTCCTTCTTTCTTTTTTCTTTCTTCTTTCCTTCCTGTCTCTCTCTTTCTTTCTTTCTTTCTTTCTTTCTTTCTTTCTTTCTTTCTTTCTTTCTTTCTTTCTTTCCTTCCTTCCTCTCTTTCTCTTTCTCTCTTCCTCTCTTCTTTCTTTCCTTCCTTCCTTCCTTCCTTCCTTCCTTCCTTCCTTCCTTCCTTCCTTCCTTCCTTCCTTCCTTTCTCTCTGTCTCTCTCTCTGTCTCTCTCTCTCTGTCTCTCTCTCTCTGTCTCTGTCTCTCTCTGTCTCTGTCTCTCTCTGTCTCTCTCTCTCTCTCTCTCTCTCTCTCTCTCTCTCTCTCTCCCCCTCTCTCTCTTTCTTTCCTTCTTTCTTTCTTCCCAACCCTGTTGCCAGGGGAAGAAGCTGCTATCACTTTGGCCCAAAGCAGGCCAGAACATGGGGGTATAATTTAGGATGGATCACCCTATTTGATCCAGTCAATCAATTCAATGAACATTAATTAGGTGCTGTGTGCCAGTACTGTGATGGAGGTTGAAGATACAAAGACAATGAAACATTCTCTGCCCTCAAAGAGGTTATATTCTACTAAGTACAAGGTTACCACCTACAAACTGGTTATATGACCTTGACCAAGCCTGTTAACCAGCATTTTGAGGGGTGGGAAGAGGAAGGTTACAGACCTGTGAATTCATTTCTGTAAGTAACTACTGTGTAAAGATAAATAAATAAATGAAATCACTCCACTTGAGGAAGATGGCAACTAATTATTTGAGAGCTGTGTGTAGCACTGAAAAAGTAAGTGACTTGTCCAGGGTCACACAGGTACTATATGTTAGAGGCAAGACTTGAACTCAGGTCTTCTCAACTCCAAGGCCCGACCCTCTAGAGAGCCTTGTACCATGTGGCTTCTTGCAAAACAACATAAGAGGAAGAAGTGGTCTAGGGGAAAGTGTGTGATAGAATCATAGAATCTATAGAATTCCATAGAATCACAATCCTGGGTTCAAAGCCCAGCTCTCCTGGGTGATTTTTGGACAAGTCACCTCTCTGAAAGATTGGATTATTGGGCCTCCGAGGTCTCCCACAGTGCTAAGTCTTGGATCCGCTGATTTCATGTCCTCCCTAGTCCTGAAAACTAGGCTTATCAGCACATCCCAACACTGAAGAAATCTTGGCTACCCAATGGTATTATTGCCTTGGGTTGTGCTTGGAATCCATTAAAAAGCCCAGGTCATTTTCTTCCCCACCTGTAACAACATCTCTGGCTCTCTGGAAACCATGTCCTTGTCCTCCCAAAGAGAATTAATCCACTCATTTTGGGAACTCAGCCTGAGACTGAGCGGTGCTAATTTCTGAGACCTCATCTAACCTACAAGTTATGTCTCCTGTTCATTCTGCCACCCAGAAGGCTGCCAAAGCCTACCCAGCCATCTCACCCATCTTCTTGCTACAGGCCCAGCACCTACCTCCTCCTATCCCGACTGTGACATTCTACCTTTTTCTCTGAGAAGAGTAATCTGATCAACATTACCATTGCAACCCACATGGTCAGGAAAATCAACTCTCCTCAGCCCCTTATTCACTCTCCCTGTGACTCACTGGGCCCAAATCTCTTCCCTATTATGGCAACTGGTCTATCTCATTCTACTTGAAGGTTTTTTTAAAAATAACAGATAGGTCATCACTCACCTACATATGAGCGTTTGCTGGTAACAGTTTAACAACAGCTCTTCAAAACAAACAAACATGTATTCAAGGTACACTTTTAAGTTCAATGTTAACATTTTTCTCCATCATTTTCTTAATTCTAGCCAACTGACAAAACAATAAATCAGAAATATAAATGCTCACATTAAAAATTTAAACTATAGAATATAAGCTGCTAGAGGAAAGAGACTGTCACATTTTTATATTCCCCAGGCTTAGACAGTAGGTGCTAAAATACATGCTTTTTCATTCATTCATTCATTCATTCATTCATTCATTCCATTCCTTGGGCAAGATAAATAGGATAAGGCAATAATATCAAACTCAAATACACACAGATCCTTGCAGGATACATAGTGACTTAGAAAACCACAAGTTAACATTATCTATGATGTATCACATTTTAATTAATTTTTGTTAAACATTTCCCAATTATATTTTATATATTATATTATATATTGTTATGTATCATATATTATTATAATAATGTATAATGTATAATACACATTCACTATTATATATGTATATATGCATGCATGCATGCATGTATGCATATATCTATCTATGTGTATATATACATATAGATATACATACACATACACATACACACATACTCACATACACATACACATACACATACATATACATATACATATACATATACATATACATATACATATACATATACATATACATATACATATACATATACATATACATATACATATACATATACATATACATATACATATACACACACATACACACATACACACATACACACACATACACACACACACACATACACATACACATACACACACATACACATACACACATACACACACACATACACACATACACACATACACACACATACACACACATACACATACACACATACACACATACACACATACACACACATACACACACATACACACACACATACACACACACATACACACACACATACACACACACATACACACACACATACACACACACATACACACACACATACACACACACATACACATACACATACACATACATATACATATACATATACATATACATATACATATACATATACATATACATATACATATATCCTGGTCCACTCAGCCAGAGAGAATTAGTTCGGGCCATCAGGAGACAAGCTGAAGAGAGGAGGCGGTTAGGGAGCCCAGCAGAGTGTCCCAGAGAGAAGCGTAAGGCTTCCCCAAGAAGAGAAAGAACATTGTCCCTTCCCCCTTCCCCCTTTTCCCCACCCAGCAGCATCAGAAGCCAGTTTCCTTGGGTATATGTAGGCACCGCAAGTGTGTCTCACTAACTACGTAGTCTGCGTATGAACTCACTCTTCCCACTGTGTCATGTATATCTGTGGGGTGGTGTGTCCTAGGTTAATGGGGCTAATGTTTTATCACCATTTTTCTTACGATGACATCTCAGGAGATTCTTTGCTTGCAGCTAATTGTGCCTACATGACTGTTAAAGATTCACCGGCGCTGATGAGTTAGTTTTTAAGAGTATGGACCCACAGAGTATCTTGAACTTGAAGCAACAATCATCCCTCTGAAGACCCCATCCTCTAGAGCAGTATGAGTTTGGGAGATGGGACAGGGAGGGAAGCCTGGAGGCAACGCTGTATGAGGTAATTTGGGTGAGGACTGGGGACATAAAATGCTTTATGGAGCTGGAGATGGGGCTGTAGCAGAGTTTTGAAGGAAACAAAGGATTCTGGGTAGTGCTGATAGGGTGATGAGACTTGGACCCCTAAAAGGAAAAGACCATATCTTTGGAAGCAATTCAATCTCTGAATTTTCCCATACATATCCACAGCCCAGATCACTGGCGCCTTGTCCAAGGGTAGTTCTTGGCCTACCCCAGGCCACTTACCTCTCCTTAATCCCATCCAGATCTTTTCACTCTCCCTTTGTTGTATATAAGTGTCAGTCTCACTCCCATTAAGTTGCAGGTTCATTAGGAACCCCGCCCACTTCTACTGGCGTTACAATAAACCTCATCATTTGACTGGAAAAAGGCTGGAGTGATGCCCTGTACCTTGACATTTTGGGGTTCCCAGCAACCCCAAACCGCATCAGTGCAGTGGATAGTGCACTGGGCCTGGAGTCAGGAAAACTCCTCTAGATGAATTCAAATCCAGCCTTAGCCACTTACTAGCTGTGTGACCTTGGGCAGGTCACTTAACATCTGTCAGCCTGTTTCCTCAGCTATAAAGGAATCAATAAAATCAAAATAAAATCCTTTCTCCCAGGGTTGTGAGTATCAAACACTCTCTGTAAAGTACTCATGATCCCTTAGTTGCCCAATCCAATGGCCTTTTTTCAATCCTCATCCTCCTTGACCTGTCCTCAGCCTTTGACACTGTGATCTCTCTCCCCTCCTGGATACACTCCTCTCTAGGTTTTCAGGACACCCTCCCTTTCCTGGTTCTCTTCCTACGTCTCTGACCACTCCTCCTCTGTCTCCTTTGCTCCGTCCTCCTCCTCATACTCTCTAACAGTAGGCATCCCTCAGGCATCTGTCTTGGGCCCTCTTCTCTTCCCCTTCTATACTATTTCACTTGATCTCATCAGCTCCCATGGATTTAACAACCATCTCTATGCTGATGATTCTCAAATCTACCTTTCCTGCCTCAGTCTCTCTGCCAACCTCCAATCTCACATCTCCAACTGTCTTTCAGACATCTTAAGCTGGATGTCCAGTAGGCATCTTAAACTCAACATGTCGAAAACTGAGCCCCCCAAACCCGCTCCCCTCCTCCCTTCCCTATTACTGTAGAGGGCAACACCAACCTCCTGGTCCTTCAGGCTCACAACCTATGGATCTTCCTGGGCTCTTCACTATCTCTCACCTCCCCATATCTGAGCTGTTGCCAAGACTTGTCATCTTTGCTGTCTCTCCAACATGCCTCCCAACAAACAGTAGGCACTTAATGTTTATTGACTATCTGAAACACTTTTTTATTCAATTTGCATGCATTAAACTCTCAAAAATTTAGGCTAAGCTTGTGAGGTAGGGAGGACTACGTAGTATAAGCTAAATTAATTAATTTAGTCCTATTGAACAAGCACTGGGGATGTGCAAATATGCATGCATATACACACATGTGTGCGCACACACACACACATACACAAAATAGTTTCTGCCCTCAGGGACCTCATGTAACACTGGAAAAGTCTGTTATGGGACATTTTAAAGGAAAAGCCATTTTGCTACTTCCAAGAGCATAAAGTAACTCCAACCAGGGCTGTCGAGAAATCCTACCGAAGAGTTGATCTCACCTTTATAACACAGTTAGAATCATCGACTCATAGATCTACAGAGCTCTAAGGGACCTTGGAAATCATCTAGTCTAATCCTTTTGTTTTACAAAGGAGGAAACTGAGGCCCAGAGAAGTTTAGGAACTTCTTCAAGGTCATACAGATGGTAAGCGTGGCAGTCACATTTTTGGTGCTTATTTCAATGGGTGCTTCTAGTATGTAAACATTTCCCGTATATCTTGCTCATTTGCTTATCATAAGCCTTTTCCACTGATAATGGGAGGGTAAACTCCTCCTGGGTGCCCCTGCCCCAAATATCCATCAGTCTGCAAGCATTTATTTATTTGTTTCTGGTGAGGCATATTTTGGTGACTCCAAGGCCAGAGCTTTATCCACTGTGCCACCTAGCTGCCCCCAGCAAGCATTTATTAAGTACCGACTAGGAGACAGCTAGGTGGCTCTGTGGATAGAGCACGGAGTCGGGAAGAACTGAGTTCAGATCTGACCTCAGACACTAGGCGTGTGACCTTGGCCGAGTCACTTAGCCTTTGTTTGCCTCAATTTCCTCATCTGGAAAATGAGCTGGAGAAGGAAATGGCAAACCACTCCAGTGTCTTTGTCAAGAATACTCCCTGTACAATATGGTCCTTATGGTCACAAAGAGTCGGACACATTCGAACAACGAGGTGCCACACATTGTGCTAGGTTGGGGACATGAATAATTGGACTGGTGGCAGGGAGGGGGGCTCTGAGTTCCTGGAATTGTGAGTGGGATTCTGAGTTAGTTATCACCTGAAAAGTCCTCCCTCCTCCCCTCTATAGAATCCTCTGCTTCCTTTAACATTCTACTTGGGTACCTCCTACAGGAACCTTGCTCATGGTCTTACCTTGCCTCAAATTATATTGTATTTACTTAAGTTACTTAACAACAGATGTGGTGTCCCTCTAGCATAAGAGTTCCCAAACATTTTTGATCCCAGGACTCCTTTATAGTCTATTAAAAATTATTGAAGATCCCCTTTTGCTGATGTAGGTCATATCTATCAATATTTACCACATTAAAAATAAAAACGGATACATTTTTATTGTTGTTGTTCAGTTATTCCAGTCATGTTCGATTCTTTGTGACCCTATTGGGGGTTTTCTTCGTAAAGATACTGGGGTGATTTGCCATTTCCTTCTCCAGCTCATTTTTCAGATGAGGAAACAGAGGCAAACAGAGTTAAGTAACTTGCCCGAAGTCACACAGCTATTAAGTGTCTGAGGTCAGATTTGAACTCAGGAAGATGAGTCTTCCTGATTCTAAGCCCACTGCACTATCTATTTTGCCACCCAGCTGGATATGGATTTTTAATAATAATAATAATAATAATAATAAACTTAATAATATGAATAAATTTAATTTAATAATTAATTCATTATAAATAACAAACCTATTACACGTTAACACAAATAGCATATTTTAAATAACTATATTTTCCAGAAGAAATAAATCAGTGAGAAGAGTGGCATTATTATATGTATTTTTGCAAATCTCTTTAATGTCTAGGTTAATAGAAGTTAAGTGGATTCTTCTATCTGCTGTGGCATTCAAGCTGCTGTGATATGCTATTTTAGTTGAAGTAGATAAAGAAAATCTGGCCTCACTCAGATGGGTAGTTGAAAAGGAATGGAATATTTTGATAAGCAAATAATATCTTAGTATTGTTATGAAAATAATTTTGACCTGAAACTATCTGGGGACTCCTAGAGGTTGGACAACACGAGAACTGCTGAACCACTGATCTAATGGAATGTAAGCTCCTCGAAGGGACGGTTGGTTTTTCATTTTTTCCCTCTATACCTAGAACTGAGCTTGGCATATAATAAGCACTAAATAAATGTTTGTTGTATTGAGCTGAAGTGAGCTGAGCTGAAGCTACAGTTAGTCAATCAATGAACATTGATTCAACACTATATGCTAGGCACTGTACTAGGTGCTAGGGATACAAAGATAAAAAATGAAAAATCAATCCTTGCCTTCAAGCAACTTATATTCTATTAGAGATGCAAAAACAAAGCAAAAAAAAAAAAGACGCATCTGCTCACAAGGAGTTTACAAGAGGACCTGGACTTGAGAACCAGATTGAATACTATGAGACCTTGGGCTCCACACAATTTCTCTCTGGGCCTCAGTTCCTTCCTCTGTAAAATGAAGGTGTTACACGCTGTTGTTAAGTTGTGTCTGACTCTCCGTGACCCCATTTGGGGTTTTCCTGGCAAAGATACTGGAGTGATTTTTGTCATTTCCTTCTCCAGCCCATTTTACAGATGAGGAAACAGAGGCAAACAGGATTAAGTGACTTGCCCAGGGTCACACAGCTAGTAAGTGTGTGAGGTTGGATTGAGTGTTCCTAACTCCAGTGCTTTATCCACTATACTACCTAGCTGCCCTGGTGCTGGACTATGTGACCTCTGAGGTCCTGTCTAGGTGAAAGTCTTACTATCTTGGTAATGGACTTCAAGCTCATGTTATATGAGGATTAGGAGAAGGAACTGGTGGGGAGAGGGGTGTTTATCTTGGCAGCTAGCTCTGGAGTCAGGAGGACTCATTTTCATGAGTTCAGATCTGGCCTCTGACACTTACTAGCTGTGTGACCCTAGGTAAGTTACTTCACCCTGTTTGCCTCAATGTGCTAGGGAAAGAAATGGCAAACAAGTCTAGTATCCACGCCAAGAAAACCCCAAATGGAGTCATGAAGAGTCGGACACGACTGAAAAATGACCGAACAAAATCTTGGAGAAGAGAAGGCTAGCTGTTTTCCAGGGCCTTTTAGAGGGGAGGTTAGCCCTGCTTTGCTTGACCCCAGAGGGCAGTACCAGAAACATGGGTAGGAGTTGCAGACCCCACAATTATTGCTGCCCTGCAGTAGAATGGGCTGAGAAGTAGCTAGTTCTCCCTTGTGGGAGGTCTTCAAGCAAAGACCAGATGACCTCTTGTTAGGGGTGCTATAAAAAGTAGGAGTTGGAGAAGATAGCCACTGGGGTTCCTACAGGCTCTGTCTCTGAGTCTGAGAAACTGATCTGGTTAGTTACTGACTTTGGCTGGAACCAGAGGAGAGTTTTACATTTATGCGCCACCTGGTGGCCTTGAATGGTATGGCACCTCTGGTCATCAATTCGTCCAAGGAAGCAGGCTGGAATGTTTACTTGTGTTCCCTCCCCTGGACCTTGGATATGGATGAGAATGCGTCAGGGGACAGATCAATCTTCAGACCTAGATATTCTCAGGGAGCAGATGAGACACACTCTGTCTGCTCTTCCTAAGGCAATTGTGTAGAGAGGAGAACTCTGGACTTGGGGGGGAAAAAAAAAGACCAAAGATTTGAATTTCTCTGTGTCTGAAAAATGAGAGGATTCACCTAGGTCACCTCCAAGGTCCTGACAAACTTTAATCCGGGTATTCTTAGCTTTTTGGTGTGTCCTGACCCCCTCGGACAGTCAGTCTGGTGAAGGCCGTGGACCCCTTCTCAGAATCATATTTTTAAATTCATAGGATTACCAAGGAAACTTATCCTATTGAAATACAATTATCAAAATATTTTAATTAGTTAATAAATCCCAGATTAAGAACCCCTGCACTGAATTCTACTGATTGCAGGAGATTGGGGTTTGCCCTTACTGGATGTGTGAATTTCAGCAAATCACTCAGCATGGTCTCTCTCTCAGGGCCTCAGTTTCCTTCTCTGTAAAATGAGGGGGCTGAATAAAGTTTAACCGCCCTTCTAATGCTAATTGATTATTCATTCTATTGCATACTGCATATTGAAGGTACTCATTGCCAGTTATAGACAGAGTTGGGTATATACTTAATTTTTTCAATAGTTGATATAGTTAATTTTCTTTTTTAATTCATCTAATTTTTATTGACACCTGTTTTACATTACATTCATTTCCAAATATAACCTCCCCCCTTCCCCTTATAAGAGAACTATTTCTTATATCAAATATTTCAAAAGAAAGAGGGGGGAAATCAGCTTAGAATGATCTAACTGTAGCAAGTAGACTTCAACCTCACTGTCCCAGAGAGAGGGGGACATTTTTCCCCTAAGGGATCTAGGAATACTCCTGAGAGATTGCCCCCATTCTCTGGTGTGTTTCCTCCCATAGTCTGCTTCTAATGACTAGTACTCCAGCCCTATTTAACCAATGAATATCAAATAGCTTTCACAAAAGCATATTGACTTTGAAGATATAACAAGAACAAAAGGATATTTGACCCCTTAAAGCCTTGGGGGCATGTTCTCCCATACCACCTCAATCCCTGGGGAGAGTGCTCTCAGACAGCACAGTTTCTACATTACAGCAGTTCCACCAAGTTCACATCTAGATATGGCAGCATTGACAGATGAATCCTGTCTCAGCAACAGCTGGGCTGGGTACCAACATTTTTATAGTAATTATAGATATTTTTCTGATCCTGTTTATTGCACTCTGTATCAGTTCATAGAAACTATCAGATGCTTCTCTGAATTCTTCATATTGACTGTTTCTTACAACACAGCCACATCCCACTACTTTCATAGGCCACAATTTGTTTGGCTGACATGGGAACTTACTTTGGTTTACAATTCATTCCAATTCAACAAACATTTGCTAAACACACTTGTTATATCTTGCCACTGGGCTCTGATGACTCCGGAGGAGAGAGTGAGGCCGATGACTTTGCACAGCTCTGCCTCACTTAAATCCAATCCACTTGCAAGCGAAGATATCGCCTTCCTGATATGAACAGTCTTCTTAGAGAAAGAAGGATAAACAATAACCTAGTATATGCTGGGTACTGTGCTAAGCACCGGGGATACAGTTAAGAAAAAGAAAGCCAGGTCCTACCCTCAAGGAGCTTACAATCTAACAAGAAACGTACAGTTCTTTCCTGACCCAAAAAGTGCTTCTATGAATATTTTGGTGTGGCTTTGACTTTCTTGGGGTATACACCTAACAGTGGGTCTCTGGGTCAAAGGGTATGGACGATTAGTCACTTGTTAAAGTAAGCCACTCAATTTCTCTTACCTCAGTTCCCACATACGTGAGTTAGAGTGGAACTACATGGTATGGTACAGACAAACACAAAGAAAGTTAGGAATGGGAGAAATTATCCCAGCAAGTGGAAAGGGAGATAGATTTAGAGTCAGAGGACCCAGGTTCCGAGTCTGGTTCTGCTAGTTGGTCCAGTGATTCACCTCTCTGAGCCGTACTAAAGGGAGGTGGGCTGGAGGGGACCTAGAGTCCTTTCCAGCAGGAGATCTATGAGCCTGTGATGTGTGAACTTACGGCATCGACACCTTTGCTCAAGAAGAAGCTGGATATCCTAATTCTATGAGAATCAATGCCCTTCCAAGCCAATTAATCTTTAGGTGCCTCCTATGTAGAAGATGCCATGCTGGGCGCCTAGGATACAGACAAAAAGAAAAACAATTCCTGTCCTCAAGAAGCTCACATTCTGCTGAAGGAGATTTAACATGTGTGAAGAGGTTCCCTCATGGAGCAGAGACCATGTGGGTATTATAGGGAGCCATCTAGGCAGGCAAGGCTAGGTGCCAGCAGTAACATCTAAAAGGGCATTTGGATGCAACCACATCAAGCTCTCAACCTCTCTGCTAACAAGCTGTTTCCTTTTTAAGTTTCTCTCTGGGTTCAAAAGCAGTCTAGCATGGATACATTAAAAAATGGCCAAAAATGCAGAAGTGCTCTCTCTCTCTCTCTCTCTCTCTCTCCTCTCTCCTCTCTCCTCTCTCTCTCTCTCTCTCTCTCTCCTCTCTCTCCTCTCTCTCTCTCTCTCTCTCCTCTCTCTCTCTCTCTCTCTCTCTCTCTCTCTCTCTCTCTCTCTCTCTCTCTCTCTCTCCTCTCTCTCCTCTCTCTCTCTCTCTCTCTCCTCTCTCTCTCTCTCTCTCTCTCTCTCTCTCTCTCTCTCTCTCTCTCTCTCTCCTCTCTCTCTGTCGATCTCTCTTTCACACACACACATTTTCTGTCTCTCTCTCTCTCTCTCTCTCTCTCTGACTCACTCTCTCTGTCTCTGTCTCACTCTCTCTGTCTCTATCTCTCTCTGTCTCTCTCCCTCCTCTCTGTCTCTGTCTCTCTCTGTCTCTCTCTCTCTCACACTCTGTGTCTCTCTGTCTCTGTCTGTCTCTCTCTCAAACTCCCTCTCTCTCACTCTCTGTCTCTCTGTCCCTGTCTCTCTCTCTCTCATTGGCTCATGACAGCAGTAGTCTGAACTGGGGAAAATCTCACTTTGGGCTAACTTCCCTGCTCAAACTTGAATTATAGGTTTGATTGTTTGATTATTAATGCCCCTGAATCAGATAGCATGGAAACATAGATGTTAATACATGCATAACTAGGGCTTCTCTGGGCATACCCAGCTCCCTTCACATGGAGCCCAATATGTCCCCTACCGGCCTCCTTCGATTGTCTGCCAGTCATTCCTTTTTGACTCTAGTCTTCTGGCTACACTCTTTTCAATGCGTGTTACTGGCTACACCGGGCATGGACACCATGAACTGGACAGATGAAAGGGAGGGACCCTCCTTGCCTTACTCCGTCTCTCTTACTCCCAGCACTGAGAAATAGGCCTGGGGGAGTTGCTTCTGCTCTGTGTTGTTTTGTCGTCCTCAGTTTCAGGGGCCAGAGGTGATCCTCGTGGGACCAGGAATTTGAGCCACGGCAACCTTTGGAGCCAGGATTGCAGCAGAGTAATGCAGCCAGCCCAGCACGGATGCTCCAAGAAGCCAGGATGGGCTTTGTGCATAGAACCAAGCTTGTACTCCATAGGAAGAGAGTGGAGCTATGACGCTAATCCTCTTCACCTCCCTAGAGACTGAGGCGGTGCAGGGGCAAAAGGGAATTTATAAATTCTACACATTTGGGAGGCAGCTAGGTGGCACAGTGGAGAAAACACTGGCCCTGGATTCAGGAGGACCTGAGTTCAAATCCGGCCTCAAACACATAATACTTACTAGCTGTGTGACCCTAGGCAAGTCACTGAATGCTAATTGCCTAAAAAAAAATTCTATGTATTTGGGGGATAAGTTTCTATATTTGTGATTATACCTTTAAAAGTAAATGTTTCTATGTTAAAGCTAATACATTAGTGACTGATGGGAACTGAGGTGTAGAGGCTACTCCCTATAATTGAGGTAATGTCATAGAGGGCTGAAGCCACTGGTAGACAGTCTAGATACCCCAAACCTCCTTAAGAGATTTCTTCTGGGGCAGCTAGGTGGCGCAGTGAATAGAGCTCTGGCCTCGGAATCTAGTCTCAGACACACGACACTAGCTATGTGACCCTAGGTAAGTCACTTAACCCCCATTGCCTCACCAAAAAAAAAGAAGAAAAAAAAAACAAGAAAAAAAAGAGATTTCTCCTGAGGGGGAAATGGTAAAATCAGGCGGGGGAAACCAGGATAGTCTGGGTTACACATGGTAGAGCAAGCTATAATATGACTTGTAGCCAGTGGGGTTACATTCTCCTTTCCTCCTCTGTCCTCCTCACCAGTTAGTCAGAGAGGAGAAACGAAACGCTAGTTGGAGTGGGAGTTTTCCCAGACGGTGTCTCTCAGGCAAAAAGAGAAGTCTGGGGGCTGCGGTCATCTCACTCAGTGTGAATCTGCTGCTTTGGCCTGGTGGGCTCTCTGCCCCTCGCCCAGCCCAGGCGTCCATTCCCATTCTGCTTCCGTCTGGGCAGGTCTCCGCTGCTAGGCCTGGTCTGATTGTGTCCGCCGGTCCCCGCCTTAAATAACAAGAAGGACGTGTGCCTATCCCAAGCTCCCTGTCAGACATGGCAGGAGAAGTGAAGAACCAGATGTAATCACGTGTCCTCTTCCTTCCCTATTTCTCTGTGTAGCTGCCATCTGGAGGGAAGTCCCTTCAAGGTCAAAAATCCCCCCCAAACTGGGGAATTCGGGGCAGTATGCAGATCTGTGACACTCATGGTCCAATCAATCAACCAGTAAGAACATATGAAGCACCTGCTGCGTGCCAGGCACCATGCCGAGGGCTAGAGATACAAAAAGAGGCAAAAGACAATCCTTTCTCCCAGCGAGCTTACAATCCAACGGGCGAGACAATAACAAATACACACAAAGCAAGCTGTAGACCAGAGAAATAAGAAATAGTTAGTAGAGAGAAGGCACTAGAATTAATTAAAAGAGCCTGAGGAAAGCTTCCTTTAGAAGATAGCATTTTAGTTGGGGCGCAAAGGAAGTCAGGAAGGTGAGAGCAGAGGAGGAAGAACATTGCAGGCATGGGGGATGGCCAGAGAGAATGGCCAGAGCAGAGAGATGGAGGGTCCTGTTGGGGCACAGCCAGGAGGCCAGAGTTACCAGACTGAAGAGTGTGTGTAGGGGAATAAGGTGTGAGAAGACTGGAAAGGTAGGAGGGGGCTAGGTCACAAAGGGCTCTGAATGCCAAACAGGGCAGTTTGTATTTGATGCTGGAGCCACTGGAGTTAATAGAGCAGGAGGATGTCATAATCGGGAAAATTATGGAGGATGGATGTGAGACAGGCAAGCCGCCCAGCAGGCATTGCAATAGTGCAGGGGAGAGGTGGTGAGGGGCCTGCACCAGCATGGGCAGTGTTGAGGAGAGAAGGGGGAGTGTTTGAGAGACGCCTTGGCAGCGGCTTGAATGTGGGGGGAGACAGGGAGGAATCCAGGATGACACCTAGGTTGGGAGCCTGAAGGACTGGGAGGGTAGCGATGCCCTCTGCAGTCATGGGGAAAGTGGAGCAGGGAGGATCTGGGGGAGAGAGCTCTGTTTTGGACACGGTGAGTTTGAGATGTCTACTGCACATTCAGTCTTAGATGTCTGAAAAGCAGTTGGAGATGCGAGACTAGAGATCAGTAGAGAGTTTGGGGCAGGATAGCTAGCTAGCTCGATATAGATAGATAGATGGGTAAAGATAGATGGATGGATGGATGGATGGATGGATGGATGGATGGATGGATGGATGGATGGATAGGTAGATGAATGGATGGATGGATGGATAGATAGATAGATGGATAGATGGATAGATGAATGGATGAATGGATGGATGGATGGATGGATAGATAGATGGCTGGATGGATGGATAGATAGATAAATAGATAGATAGATAGATAGATAGATAGATAGATAAATGGATGGATAGATAGGTAGATAGATAGATAGATAGATAGATAGATAGATAGATAGATAGATAGAAGAATGGATGGATGGATGGATGGATAGATAGATAGATAGATAGATAGATGAATGGATGGATGGATGGATGGATGGATGGATGGATGGATGGATGGATGGATGGATGAATAGATAGAGATAAATAGCTGGATGGGTAGATATAGATAGGTAGGTAGATAAATAGATAGGTAGAGATAAATAGATGAGTGGGTAGGGATAGATAGATATAGCTGATAGATAAATAGATAAAGATGATAGACAGATAGAAATAGATGGATAGGTACAGATAGGTAGAAAGAAATGGATGGGTAGATATAGAGATAGGTAGGGAGATAAAACATTAATTAAGCACTTGCTATGTGGCAGACACTGTGTTAAACACTGGGGATACAAATACAAAAAATGGGACAGTTCCTACGCTCAAGCAGCTTATAGTCTAATAAGGGCAGGCAACATCTACAGGGAAGTTAGAATTAGGGGAGAGGGAGGAATCGTGGATGGGGCACGCCATGAGCATAGAGGAGGTTCCCACCTAAGAGTGTGGTCTGGGGAAAGCCGTCACAGTTGGGTTCCTTGGGATAGAAGTTTCTCCGGGTTGGGGAGTGAAGCCACCTAGGAGGTCGAGAAGCCTGGGAAGTAAACTGGGCCATGAGGCTATTGCAATAGTCCACGTGACTGATGTGGACCTGACTTATGGGTGAGTGCAGACCAGGGAACGGTCAGCCGCTCAGTAAGCATTTATTAAGCATCTGCTGTGTACTCGGCACTCTGGTGAGCGCTGGGAGTACAAAGAAGGGTAAAAGACAACTCCCTGGCCTCAGGAAGCTCACGGACAGAAAGACGTCGCGGCGGCAGAAATGACGAGCAGCATCAGGCCCTCATCCTTCTACCTTTGGTCCCTATTGCTTGGAAAAGTGAGAACAGATGGAGACACGGTGACATCTAACGTTCTCCAAATAAACCACAGTTTCAGCTCAGAGTCTCTCAACGCCACCACAGCCTTTCACCATACACAGCCTACAATCTGCCAAGCGCTGAGGGGGATGCCGACGATTCCAGCCACCTGAGCACCGGTTGGAAGAACGCCCTGGAAAGGATGTAATAGCGGTTTGCGAATGGAGGATCCGGTCTTAAGGAAAGAGGGATTTGTCAAGGCCTAGGATTCGAATCCCACCTTCAACACCTCCCTTTTCAGAGCTTCAGTGTCCTCATCTATAAAATGGGGATGCTACTGACTTACCCTGCAGAGTTGTCATGAGGATAAAACGAGATAGCACGTGCAACTTTAAAATCAACCAATAAATGCTGATTAAGCACCTACTATGTGCCAGGCAGCGGGCTAATCGCCGTGGATACAAAAAGAGGCAAAAGACCATCTCTGCCCTCAAGGAGCTTACAGTCAAATGGGTGCTTATGCCCTAATGGGATGTCACATACATGTTAATTATTATTTTCCCAATAATTCCAGATGGTAGAGCTCAGGACTGGTAAGTAGATCAATAATACCCTGCATATAGGTAGCACTTTAAGGTCTACAAAACCTTGGGTGACCCTGCTAGGTAAAGGATTATTATCCCCATTTTACAGATTAGAAAACTAAGGCTTTGAGAGATGAACTTCCTTAATTAATGGTTTTTACATCTAGTTCTCCTAAATCCAAGGCCATCACTCTTTCCTCTACTCTGCACTATAGATTTTTGCATAATGTTGCCATCCAACTCTTTGTGACTCCATTTGGGTTTTTCTTGGCAAAGATACTGGAGTAGTTTGCCATTTTCTTCTCCAGCTCACTTCACAGATGAGGAAAACGAGGCAAACAAGGTGAAGTGACTTGCCTAAGGTCACACAGTGTCTGAGGCCAGATTTGAACTCCAGAAAGATGAGTCTTCCTGACTCTAGGCCCAGCACTATGGCGCACCTCGCTGCCCTAAAGATCACCTTATAGATAGTTTTACAGATGATTAAATGAGAGGGACCCAGAAAAGGGAAATGAGCTAAGGGCACGGATAGTGTGAGCTCTATGGTCAGAGCACCTGGGGGAAGGAACTGATAACTGGGGGGGAACTGCAAAAGGCATTGAGTAGGACTTGGGACTTGTTAGTGTGTTCTAAGAGGCAGAGGTGAAGAGAGAGACAGCTGTTGCTTCGCTAAGCCTTCCCTTCCCTACACTTGGACAGTTGACTTTTTGAACCCAAGAGAAGGACTTTACATTGATTTCTATTTTAGGGTCCCACAGCTAGTAAGGGCTGGAGCTCTCTTCTCTGAATGCCCACAGAACCTGGTACTTTCTCCAGACAGACAACACTAAATAACTTTTTATAATTAAACTAAACTCCTAGGCACTTATCACATGAATATATGTAATTTGTGTAAGCATTTTAGCCTCCCTTTGAGATTATAAGCTCCGTGAAGGCAGAGGCTCTTCCCTTCTTCATCTCTGTCTCTCCAGTGTCTGGCCCGGTCGATGGGAGGTACTAGTAATCCTTAGGCAGGTGAAAGAACGGAAGAGAGTGTGAGATGGGTGTGCCAGCCTGAGAGTGTGACAAAGAGCTCCCAAGGAATCAGCTTGCAAGTGCAGAGTGATTCAGGTTTGGCAAAACCAGCGAGGGAGATGAGGCTTCCTCCCCGGGAGGCTGTCAACAAACCCAGCGGCTGGCCGCCTGACTCACAGCCCAGATGCCAGTAGCAGCGGGTGGGCACAAAGCAACAGAGGACAGGCGAAGGGCACAAAGTGAGACACGGGGTCTTTCGAGGCCAGCTGGAGTGGTTTGCATTTCCTCCTCCCACTATAGCTAATAGTAGCTAACCTGTAGGTCTGCAAAGGGACTCATGTATATTATCTTGAGTCTTTGAGGTAGGTGATATTCTCTCCATTTTAGAGGGTCATAGACCAAGAGCTAAAATGTGCTCCAGGGGCATCTTCTGCTTCACAGCTGAGGAAACTGAGGCCCAGAGAGGTTAAGGGACTGGTCCTTGGCCTGAGTGGCAGCGAGACTTTTGAGCTCAGGGCTTTGGACTCCAAATCCAGTACTCTCTTCCACACTTTTGTTTCCTCATCTCTAAAATGGGGAGATTGTGGATAGAGCACCAGCCCTGGATTCAGGAGAACCTGAGTTCAAATCCAGCCTCAGACACAACACTTACTAGCTGTGTGACCCTGGGCAAGTCACTTAACCCTATTGCCTAGCCAAAAAAAAAAAAACAAAGATAATTAAAATGGGGAGATTCAGCCTCTGAGGTCATTCTACCTCCAGGTTTATCATCCTGTGACCCAGGTTCAAATCTTTCCCCTGATCCTTACTACCTTTGTGACCTTGGTCAAGTCAACCTCACTGAGCATTGGTTTCCTTCTCTGTAAAATGAAAGATTCAGACTACATTTCCTGGGAGGTCCCTAAGCCTAGGATCCTGGAGGACATCAACTCTTTATCCTTTTTTTTTCTTTTTTGTCTTTATCTCCCCAGTCCCTAGCACAGTGCCTGGCGAGTAGTAGGGGCTTAATAAATATTTGTTGATTGACGTAGTGGTTGAGATTGAGTTCAGGGACTTCACTGAATACTTAACGCCCCCATCCTCTAAAACAACAAGGGAGTACTTTAGAGGGGAGAGGGGCAGAGGGCCTGGATGAGCATCTGAGGAGGAAACCTGAGTAAAGGACTGAGTCCCATCAGAGGCTCTCTTGTCTGGCCCCGTCCCAGGGGCTGTACTTTTCCATCCTGGGAGGCTCCGACTCTCAGGTGATACAGGCTCCCTTTCACCACGGCCCTGAGCTGAACCCTAACTCTCCTCCCCTCCCTTTTCAGACCCACATTCAGTCTCTCTCTGCCCACCCCACAGCCTCACCAGCTAGACCAACTCCGGTTGCCTCTCAGAAGAACATGGGGCAGGCGAGGGCCGTCCAAGCTCACTCTTGAAGGGGCTGGGAGTTCTCAGTGGCGGGGACAAGTGGGGAGAGTGTACTAGATGTGGGGGATGGCGTGGACAAAGTCACTGAGGTGCAGATGGAACGCTGAGGCTGGGGAACAGCTAGGAGGCCAGTTGGACTGGCAGAGAGAATTGAGTTCAGGGAACCAGCTCAAACTTCTTGAGTTATTACAACCTCAGGCCTCTTGGTTCCCCAAACCAGAGTCAGAAGACCTAGGTTTTCAGTCCTGACTCTGGCCCTTGGGTCCCTTATCTTCTGGGAGAAGTCCCTTCCCTAAAGCTCAGTTTCTTCATCTGCAAAATGGGCAAATGACATCTAAATGAGAGGTTAATTAAGGTTAATTAAAGGTTAAGGTTAGCCCTTCTAAATGAAGAGGGTTAAGCTAGGGAATATTAGCAACAAATCACACTTCTTTTTTTTTAATAACTTTTTTTTTTTGGCTAGGCAATGGGTTAAGTGAGTCACCCAGGGTCTCATAGTTAGTGTTATGTGTCTGAGGCCACATTTGAAACTCAGGTCCTCCTGAATCCAGGGCTGATGCGCTATCCACTGTACCACGTAGCTGCCTCTAAAAAATCACACTTCTTCATCAGCTTAAGATTTCCAGAAGGGTTTCCTTCACAGCAGCTGGTAAGGCAGATAGCCCCAGTGACTCCCTCCTCCCCTCCACCCCCATTTTTCAGATGAAGAAACTGAGGCCCCGAGATGTCAAGGGACTTGCCATGATTATACTCAGCTAGTAAGGTCCGTCTGAGATCAGGTTCCAACCCTGGTCTCCTGACTCTTAATCCAGTACTTTGTCAACACTGACTCTGTGGACCCCTTTGGCAATCCCATGAAGCCAGAGGAGCCCTCTTCAGTATTAGGTTCTTAAATGAATAAAATAAAATACAGGGCATCACAAAAGAAACCAATTATGCTAAAATGCAATTATTACAATACATAAAAGACCCCCCTGATATGGCTGTAACTCCAGGTGAAAAATCCCTGTGTCAATTTCTGGCAGCCCCAAAGCCTGTGAAATGTGCTAAGTTCTCAGAGCTCATAGTCTCTGGACAAACTTCTCCCAGTGGTCACACGACAGAAGGAGACCTCTGGGTCCTCCTGTCCGCTGGAATGTCCTCACTGTTGTGGGTAGGGGTTTCGAGTCCCCTTGACTCTCGCGCCTGAGGGGCTCTCCAGAAACCGCCAATGCTCAAGGCAACCTTGAAACCTCGTTGAATTCGAGAATGTCAGAGCTGGAGTAGACCTGACATCTTCTTGTCCACGACGCCTGTTTTACAGATAAAGAAACAGGCTGAGCAAGGGGAAACGATGGTCCCATAGCAGATCCAGGGCTTAAATGGAGGTCTTCACACCTCCATATCAGTGTTCTTTTCACTAGACTGCAATGCCCTCTCCTTATCTGCCTCTTAGAATGGTAGAAATAGTACTAGAAGAAGTCTTGGACATCATCTTACAGATGAGGAAACTGAGGCCCAGAAAACTAGAGACTTACCTAAGGTCACCTGAGGACTATCCTTGAACTAAGGTCCCTGTGGCTCCAAGTTAAGCCTTCTTTTCACTGTGTTATGTTTCCTCCTAGGTTGGGAAGAATGGATGCTAGATAAATGCATTAAACAGCATGCATTAAACACCTACTGTATGTCAGGAGCTGGGGATACAAATCCAGGAATGATATGGTTCCTGTCCTCAGGGAGCTCACTTTCTAATGGGGGAGACAACACATACTGGGGAAGCGATAGCCAGGGAAGGCGAGGAAGGTGCTGGACAGAGTGCTTGCTCTAAAGAGACCCAAGTTCAAATCCCGACTCAGATGCTTTTTAGCTGCGTGATAATAATGATAATCATAATAACAGCAAGCACTTACATAGTATTTTAAGGTTTACTGAGTGCTTTGCATCACCTGATCCTCACAATAACCCTGTGGGTGTAGGTGCTCTTAGTAGCCCATTTTACAGATGAGGAAACTGAGGCTGAGAACGGGTAAGTGACTTGCCTGCCACCACTAGGGGGCGGCAAGGCACAAACCAAGCAGATGTGCTGTGGGAGACTGCTTAGTTATCTGCAAAGTTCTGAGCCCTTCATGAGGAAGGCTTTGGGAGGAGCTTACCCTCCACCCTTTGTTTTCCCGGAGCTTAGCCCGCTGCCAGGCACACAGTAGGTGGGACTGTCTTTTGCCTTTCCCTAGTTTCCCAGCGCTTGGCACATAGTAGGTGCTTAATACATGTTAATTGACGGACTGTACAAAAAAGTCAGTTGGACTAGATCAGGAGTTGGTCTTACACCTTGGAAAGGACCCTGGATTTAAATCTCACCCCCATGCTCAGTCTCTGTGTGACCTTGGCCAAGTCATTGACCATCTGTAAAAGGAGGGCTTGGATAAACTGGCCTCCCTGGTCTATGAGATCAAGACGTGAGTTCAAATTTTGCTCCAGATGCTCACATCTGGTATGTGACCTTGGGCCATTCGTGGGGCAACTTATCCTGGCCTCCATTTCCCCATCTGTAAAATGAGGGGGTTGGATTAGAAGGTTTCTGAAATTCCTTCCCGATTTAGTTCTGTGACTTGGGTTCAAATCTCACCCCTGCACCTTGTAACGCAAGCAGCCTCTCTGGGTCTCGGTTTCCAGCTCTAAGGCTATGATGCCAAGACCTGAGTTCGAATCTCACACCTGACCCTTGTAAGTCATGTCACTCCTCTGGGCCTCAGTTTCCCCAAGTGTAACATCAGAGGTTTGGCGCTTCCTCCAAGCTCCCCTGCACTAAGATGCGGCCCGGGGGCCGGTGCGGTGCATCGGCCCAGCAATGGAAGCCCCGGACCAGGCGCGTGCTCCTGTCTCGCCCCACAGGCCCGAGGCCAAGGGCTTGGACGACGGACCTCGCGACAGGCGACACGTCGCTCGCCCTGTCGCGTCGTTAGCTCATACCGCGATCGCCGAGCAGCCGAGCAGCCGAGCGCGGCGCTGGCCCTTTAACGGCCCCGTCCCGGGGGCCGGCGCCGCGCCTGCGCACTGCGGCTCTGCGCTTGTCATCATGGCGACGCGGGGCCATGTGCAGGACCCTAACGACCGGCGCCTCCGGCCCATCTACGGTGAGTGGCCCCGGCCGGCCGCCGGCCCCGAGCGCCGCCGGCCGGGGCCGAGCCCGCCCCGGGGGGCCCGGGGGGCGGCCGGGGGCCGGGGCCCGGCGGGCGGGCGGAGCGCGGGCCGCTAGGCCGCGCCTCAGCCCGGGGCCTCGCGTGGCCGCCGGCCCGGCCTCCCCCCGCCCCGGCCCGGCCTGGGCGTCCGGCCCGCCGGCAGCCCCGCGGGCGCGGGCCTGGCGTGGGACCCCGGCCGTCCTTCCGCCCGGGCGGGGAAACTGAGGCCCGGGGCGGAGGGGGCGCGCTCAGGGGCGGCAGCGCCGGGACTCGAACCCGGGCCGCCGCTTCCCCGAGGTCATCGGAGGGCTCTTGGCGGGCATTCCCCTCCCCGCGTTGTTATAAGTGGGGAAACTGAGGCCCGGAGGAGCGGGGCAGGCACTTGGCGTGGCACGTTGGGGCAGGACCGAGGCCGCCTGCTTTCTAAGTTCCGGGAGAGTCAGGGGAACTTCATTTACAGAAAGGGAAACTGAGGCCGAAGGGAGAGGAGGGGGCTTGGGTTGTAAATGGTGGGGCCGGGCTCGGGCCAGGCGGGACCCTTGATTTACAGGTGATTCAGTGGTGGAGGGGCCGGGCTGGAGGGGATCATGAGCACCAGACCCTCTTCTTTTACAATTAGGGAAACTGAGAGCAGAGAGAGAAGGGGAGGGCTTTGGCTAGGGTCATGAGGTCAAGGACTCGAACGGGAATGAATGACCAGCTGACCTAAAGAGATCGCCTAGTCTGCTTGGAGCTCAGGGAGGGGGCTTGGGAGAGTCAATGAGAGTCAGAGCGGGAAGGGACCCCAGAAACCATGGGGAGGCTACCTCCCCTCACGGAAGGAGGGGGTGCATCTAGAGAGGCCGGAAGTCTTGATTAGACTCTGGCTAACCAGCTTGGGGGCCTGGCCAGTGTTGGGGGTCTCCCGACCTCGGGGCCCCCAGGATTCTGGATTGAATGACTTTCAGCTGGAAGGCCTTTCTAGACGCAAAGGGAGAAGGGGAATCCCAGGGATTGGAAGCCGTCCCTTTGTCTCTTATCTGTCCTTCCTCTCCTACATCTCCCATTGGTGGTGGCCTCCTTAGCAAAGTCCTGCCTGGCATCCCAGCCTTATCTCCCCTCTCCCCATTCTGCTCCAGCCAGACTGTGGTCCTCTGAAACACTCGGTGCTCTTCTAGCCCTGGGAACGGCTCTTTGCTGTTCTTTATTTGGGCAGTGCCCTCCTCGCTGCCTTTTATCTGTGCAAAGCCTGTCTTATCCTTTCAATCCTGACTCAGATGCCCGCTCTTCCATGAAGCCTCCTGGATTTCCCCCAGTCAGTAAAACCTTTCCTCTCCCAGCAATTGAAGGCACTTGCCTCGTTCTCTGTTGTGCATTCGAGTTCTCTGCCTGGGCGTCCTGGCCCTGGGGTCGTGGAGACTTCTGAAGAGCTCGGGGGCTCCCTAAAATTGACTGGAGAGAGCCTTGCTGCTGTGTCTTTTCCCTGAGGAAGCCTCCTATTAATCAGAGGCTTGCCATCTATGGGACCCCTTTCTGGGGCTCAGTTCTCTTAGCTGTAAAGTGAGGGGAGTGGACTGGCCTCCAGGTAGGGGCCCTGTCCACCTCTGGACTTTGATCCATCCCGTACTTTGCAGAGGTGCAGAAGGGAACCCCCTAGAGAGGCAGGCAGGAAGTGTCTGGTATTGATCTCCTGGACTCTGGTCAGGAGGCCCGGCTTCACAGCTGAGCTCTTCCGCTCACGGTCTTGGACCTTGGGCAAGCCCCTCGACCCTGTACGCCTCAGTTTCCCCACCCACAAAAGGGAACAGTCAGACTTGAATGGCCGAGCATCCTGGGTTGTTGTGAAGATCAGATAAGATGCCTAGTATCCCTTAACCCTGGCCCGGCTCCTCATTCCAGATGAGACGCAGGGCTACTGTGGGGTGGGCAGCTCATGATGACTGACCTCCCCTGTGTTCTGGCTCTTGGAAGTCTTGATTAGACTCTGGCTAACCAGCTTGGGGGCCTGGCCAGTGTTGGGGGTCTCCCGACCTCGGGCCCCCCAGGATTCTGGATTGAATGACTTTCAGCTGGAAGGCCTTTCTAGATGCAAAGAGAGTGTGCCGAGCACATCCCCGCCGTGCCTCTTCGGGCCTTGCTGTGCAGTAATCGATCGGAGGGATGGACTAAAGGAGAAGGACCTCTGTAGGCCAACTTTGGGGACCTCCAGGTGCACTTTGGCTGGCCTCAGCCCTGGGCCTTCTTCTCTGCTGGGACGAATGGGTGCTTTGTTACTTGTCTTTTTAGGTTGAAGCCGGAGAAGCTTCGAAGTCAGTGTTTGGCTTGTGTTTGGGTTTTTGTTTTGCTTGGCGTTGCCAATTGAGGACCTGAGCTTATCGGGGAAGGAGGGTGAGGCCAGCTCCTTTTCTCTGTATCCCAGAGGCCAGGTTTCTTTGTGTGCTAGAACTGATGTACTTTGGTAGCCGCATTCTTATAATGCTTGGTGTGTATCACGTCCTTTGGAGCTGATAGTAACCCTGGAAAGTGGGGACTCAGAGATCAAGGTACACAGCTTCGTGTTGGAGCTGGGATTCAAACTCAGGGCCCTAGGACTCCAAGCCTAACCGTCCACTATGCCAGGCTTGCTGCTTTTCAGTGTGAATGAGTGACCCAGCTGACCTAAAGAGGTCCCCCAATCTGCTTTGTGATGGAGTGGAATGATAGCTCACATTTGTCATGCTTTACAGTTAGCAAAGCACTTTTCTCATAACCCTGTGAGATCAGGCCATTGGACAGCTGACAAAGCTAAGCCATGGAGAAGGGATAGAGGGACAGGGCCCCGAGGTTGTGAATCATGGCAGGGGCCAAGCCTGGGGCCTAAGGGAGGCCTCTGAAGTCCTGGTCCAGGTTTCTTTGTATAACAGGTAACTGTCCTTGGGTTTTCCAGAGGGAAGAGATGCTAGGTAAACTTAGAGAGAGGATCACAGTGATGAGAATTCTGTGGCTGGTAGGGCCTCCACTAACCTTTTTTTTCTCCAAAAGATTATTGATGACTTTTTCTTTTCTTTCTTTTTTTTTTTTTGAGGCAGTGGGGGTTAAATGACTTGCCCAGGGTCACAGAGTGTCTGAGGCCACATTTGAACTCAGGTCGTCCTGGCTCTATCCACTGTGCCACCTGGCTGCCCCCAACTGATGACTTTTTTTTACATCATCCTTCATTCTCTTCCTCCCCCCCACCTCGTGAAATCATCCCTTGTAATTAAGAAAAATAGTTAAGCGTCCTCTGTATCTGACGAAACACCGGCAGCATTTTGGCATTCTTTACGCTTACGTTAATCCTAGTCTTTGCGAATATTGTTCCCGTAGTTATGCATACGTTCCTCCAATTGATCACTTGTCGGTGCTTCATGGTAGATGCCACAAGGTCGCAGTATACTGTGGTCTCCCTGTATGCTTCTTAAAATTGGATTTGTTTGAAAAAGGCTCTTAATGACCAAAGAAGGAACCATTGGTTCCTAAACAGATATTTCAGAAAACTTTGGATTTATCCCACCAGAGGCCCTTTTCTGGTGCCAGATCAGGTGGCCCTGGAGGCTGGTCAAAGGTGATGCCAGCGTCTGGCAGGTCTTGACCGTGGACTGTCAGCGAAGGGCCATCCCAAGGAGACAGGTGTGATTCACCCGGTGCTGCTGTGGGAACCAGGTGGTAGACTTAGAGCTTGTTGGGGATGTCAGGGGTGGAGTTGAAATTCTAGTTGGAGTGCTTGGATTTTGGGTGGGTTTTCTGTGGATAATGGGATTACTTAAGGTATTTCACAAAGCATCTTGCTTCCTTCACCATAAGCTGTGGCATATGCATGATGAGCAAGCTTTGGGTTTGGAGTTTTGGTGTCTAAAAGCCTCCACCCACCCAGCTTATTAGAAACCCTGTTCCAATGGCCTCCTTTAGCAAAATTATTAGAATAAGGGAAATTGCAAGTTCCTTCTGTTCTCAGCAGATTTTTACTCCTGTGTGGGTTGATGGGACATAATGAAGCTTCACTACCAGAGTTTTTGATGAGAAGGGCTTGATTTTAATGCTAAGAAATTAAAAAAGGTAAAACACAACTTCTTAATAAAAGGGAATGACTAGATAATAGCTTTTATTAGGAAGTAAAGCAGAAAAAGGTGCCCTTACAAAAGCCTTGAGATTGGGTTTGTCTTAGACACCAACCTGGCTTCCGGGGGGCAGAGGGGGGACCCCTAGCTGGTCCTGCCCTGGCTGAGCTGGAATCAGGCCCAGCGAGTCTTCTTGGCTTTTTGGCCGAGGCTAGCCTGGCTTTGTGGTGATTTCGATGTTTCTCCCGGGGCCTGGCCAGAGTCCAGCCCAGGTACTTATTCTGCTGCCACTCTGGCGTAAAAGCCCCCTGAAGGTTTGGGGGATATGAGAGGCTTAGCCCTGTGCCCCACCCTGGAGATCTCCTGCAGGTGCCAGGCCCGCTCCCAAGGGACCTTGGTGCTTCAGGCTCGGATGGTGGCCAGCTTCTTCATGAAAAGGGCGTCTTTTGCTCTCTTTTAAAAGCATTTGGCCTTTCCTAAACACTCTGCCTTTGAATTCCCCTGATACCATTTCCACCCTCAGAATGTATTTTTGAAATCTTCTTGAAGAGAATGCAGAACCTTCAGTAACTGGATCCTTATGTTCTACCTGGAGGTACATTTATTAAATGAGCACTTATTAAGCTCCACCTGTGTGCCAGGCACTGCTAGGAACACACAGACAAAAACTGAAATGACCTGTGCCCTCCAGGAGCGTCCATTCCGCTAGGGAGAAACACTGTGAACTTGGATTAGTTAGTATGTGCGTATGTGTGTGGATACACACACGTGTATCCACACACACACACACATTTAGAATAAATCCGCAGCGGTTTGATGTGTAGGGCAGTGGTCAGGGATGCTCAGATAACAGGGCATCAGGAGAGGAATTCCTTGAGCAGCCTTGAAGGAAGCTGGAGATTCTCCCAGGCAGGCGAGGTCAGAGGGGGACCTCTCAGGCATTGGGGGAGGGTACAGAGGTACCAAGATGGGAGATGTGGGTGGGCAGCAGCAGGGAGGAACACTGGGCTGACCAGCAGAGGGGGTGGAGGAGCATGATGACCGGTAAACCTGGGAAGGTGGGCAGGAGTTAGGCTGTTGAGGGCCAGCGCCGCCAACCTGGGGAGATTGTATTTTATCTTAAAGGAAAGAGGGCCCCACGGGAGCCTTGTGACGGTTGGAGCTGGTTTGGAGAGGAGATGGTGAAGGCAGCAAGATAAAGTGGGAGCTGGCTGTGGCCAGAGTCTGGGGAGAGGCAGAAGGCTGACCTGGGCTGGGGGGGGATGGAGAGGTGTTGGGGGGGCAAAGGTCACAGAGAGGCCGCTGTAATGGGAGGAGAGAGTTAGGGCTGCAGCCTTTAGCTTCCCCAGGCTCGGGGAGATGATAGTGTCCATGGGGCGGCTTTTTTTTTCAGTCTGCCATAAATAGTGATTTGAGACTTTAGTTTCGATTGCATTTACGCTTCTTCCGAGACTGATGTGAAGCTTGGAGAAATGGGGTAAATGAAGCCAGATGATGGTTTTTTGTGGGCAGCCTGGCAGGACCTCTTAGGTGATCTCCATCCTTCTTATGACAGTCAGAAATGCCCATGGCATTGGTAGTGACCAGGATGTCCTGGAGCCAGACTGATAATTAGTAGTTCTAGGGTTAGGGCTCACCTGGGCCAGGCACTAGACTCCTGCCCACCTGGGGACTGGGGGGAACTGGAGGCTTCTAGGCTCATGGACTGGCCATCCCAGGGGTGGGGCCAGTGACCGGCCACTGCTGGCAGAGCTGGGGAAGGATGTGTGGCGGGGGAGTAGCTCCAATGGGGCTGACACTCATCTCAGAAGACACATTGAGATTTCTAGGCTGCTGAAGGGGGAGGGAGGCTTTCGTGTTGAATGGAGCCTGCTCCAGGAAGACGCTGTGGGCATCCTCTGAATTTCCCTTCCCTGGGCCAGGTCCCAGTGGCCTCACCCTAGTTACAGCTCTGCGTCATGCTTGTGTGCTGCTGCCTCTGAGCACCAAGGCCGCGGAGACACCAGAGACAGCCTCGGTCCTCCTGCAGCCCTGGGAGGGAGCGTTTCACTTTGGCTCTTCGGGCAGCACTTTCAGATCCCCTTCCCGATGGAGCTCCAGTGTCAGCCGGGCCAGGAGGCTGTAACCCGAGCTGCCATTTCTAGAGACCCAAAGGCGCGGCTCTTTTGCTCCTCAGGAAAGCTTCCCAAACCCTCTGTTCACTAGGAAAGGGAAAGAGTTTGCAGGGCATGTGCACATAAAAAACAAAAAAAGTTTGGGCTCCTGAAGAAAACGTGCTGATTTGATAGCACCTTTGTCACAGAAGTGAGTGAGGCCCTTGCTTCTGCTTCTTGCCCGCCCCATTGCTGCCTCTCTGGTGCCTCGGTGCTCCACACAGGTTCTAGCTTTGGCTTGGGTTGAGAGCAGAGCTGAGAATCCCGACTCCCAGACACAAGGTGGGGTAGACAGGCGGAAATCCCTGGGAGAAGAAAGTTTATGGGAATGAGGTGGGGTTTTCCAAGGGACACCAAAAGTTCCCCAACTTTATGGATTGGAAATTGCTTCCGGGTCTTTGGTTAGTTCAGAGATCACTGAGCTCCTCTTTGGATGTCTCACCATTGCTGATTTTTTTCTAGCTCAGTATGAAAGGGTTTCGTATCCAAACCTCATTTGTTTGGCTTTAGTTGATAGGAATTCTTCCCCCAGCGGTCTCTTTTTAAGACTTTTGCGGTGTGCCTGCATGCCTCTTGCCCACTTTACCTCCAGTCTACATGTTTTCACTCAGGCTACTGCTTTTGGAATTTGTCATGGGACATTGGCACCATTTACCAAATATTCCCCTTGGCTCCTTGGCAAACTTCTCGAACCTCATGTTGAGAACACCTGCTCTAAGGTTGGTCACCCCCTTTCTATACTTGGCCTTCTTGGGGTCCCACGACATCCTGTGTAGAAGTTCTACAGCTAGGGAAACTGAGGCTCCAAGAGCCCATGGCCACACAACTAGTAGCTATCAGAAGATGGATTGGGGCTGACAGCCTCCTGACTCCAAGGCTGTAGAGAAGGGAAGGGCCATGCCCAGGGCCGGACAGCTGCCCAGCAGCCCAGGGAGGACTCGCACCTGGGTCTTTAGGGCTTCAAGTTTAGGACTCAACTCTGTCAGGCCTGGGGTCTCCACCTTCTGAATCGGTGTCTGTCACACACTGGCCTTGCACTGATCTGACCATCTGCTGATATCTCTTCCCAACCTATGGGGGCTTCAAGCCATGAGCAGTAATGTGCTGCTACTGTTCCTTCTCCTCTGCCTTGGCTCGCTGCTGTGTGGACTGAGGGGCTCCTGGTCGTTCATCCCTCTCGTGCGCAGCAAAGTTATGAGGATAATTTTGAGATTTATTGCTCTTCCTCATTCAGAATCCAGTTCCATCTCGCCGGCTAACAACGCAAAGGGTGAGTCATAAACTTGGCCAGGAAAGCTTTTCAGGAAACCTGTTGTGGACTCGATAGCAGGACAGATAGCGATGGAATGAGTGTTGACCAGTGGTGCTAATGTGCCTTTGACTTGGTCCGGAATATGTATGGAAAGGCACGTGGCAAGTGGGAAATGAATTGTGGAGGCCGGCCTTGTGAGTGAGGTTAAATGAATGACTGGCGTAGAAACATCTTTTACTAGGCTTGTTCTCTCACTGGGTTATGCTGCTTGTACGGTAAAGCATTAAAGTTCAGGAGTGTGTGTGTGTGTGTGTGTGTGTGTGTGTGTGTGTGTGTGTGTGTGTGTGTGTGTGTGTGTGTATTTAACTGTTGACCGGTTGGCACTTGTCCAGGCACTTGAGCCCTGGGACTGTAATACTGAGAGAAGGCAACCCAGGGGGCCAACCGCGTGTGACTTTGCTCTTCTCCTTCACTTTGGGTCATCTTTAGGGCCAAGGGCGTCTGACCCTGGATGGACCAGGTACAAGAAGCCTCATTCGACCAGCAGATGTTCACGTTGTGAACACTTGTCAGTATGGGAAAATGGGCTTGCAGACGTTTCACAGGTTTGCTCAGAGTTTGCTTGTCCAGTTGGTTCCTGGCTGGAAGGGAGAGGGTTACCCTCTTCAGAGTCACCAGAATAACCTTTGGGGAGGCAGCAGGGTCATTGCCCTAGGATCATCACCTCTCTGAGCTAGAAGGGAACTAGACAGCCACCTGTCCATCGCCTCCTTGAATTGATGAGGAAACTGAGGTCAGAGAGATGAAGTGTGCTTGTCATGGGCTGGCCTGGAGCAGATCCAGGTCACATGAGCCTCTCGGCTTGGGGGATCCAGGATGCTGCTCATCCAGCTGGTTTGATGGTCCCATGCTGGTGGGCAGATGGCCACCCTGGAGACTGGCTTTAAACTCTCCATCTTAGATATTTGCTGGGTTGTTTATTCTCAGGGGCAGATCTGTACGTGGTGGTGGGGTGGGAAGACCGCCAGACTTTGGGAGTCAGACGCAGGTCATTGGGCTTGTCAGAACCTCAGTGTCCTTACCGTTCACAGTGGAGTAAGGTCACTGGTGGTACTGTCTTCCTGTTGTGGTGAGAAGGGCCTTGGGAAGCTTTTACCTTCCGTCTCCCACGAGCTGTGGTTTTTGACTTTTGCTCTGGCCTTTGATTTCATAGGTTTATGGGGACTCTTGATTCATCCCTGAAGCGTGTGCCTCAGCTGAAGCTTCGGGCTGCCTGCAGGCAGTGGGACAGCCAGCGTGTGGTCAGGGGCAGCCCTGGAGAAGCCAAGAGAGGCCTTTCCCCACAGCACCAGGCTGCCCCTCTGTTGTTAGCCTTCCCTTTCTTCTCACCGTCTGCCTAGTAGAGTTCAGATCGCAATGGTCCAGGCAGAAATTGCCACCCCACTGTTCAGAGACGGTCGGTGTTCAGTAGGCTCTGGCAGAGGGTGAAGTGATTGCCTTCTGTAGTTGAGTAAAAATCTGGAATTCAGTCCATCCTGGGAGGGGCGGTTCCAGTGGCAGTTAGGACTGTGTATGTCCTTGGTTTTATTGCCATGTGGTTTTTATTTGTTTCACTGAGTCTCATTTGGAGAGCTGTTTGTTCTGGGTGACGTTAGAAGACTTCGCGTTTATTATAAGCTTTGTCCCTAAATTTTTACGTGTTATTCTATCGAGGAGATTTAGACCGGTTGTTTTGCGTGTGGGCTCTCCAGTTGTGATGTAGTCACTTTAGTGTGAGTGAGCTTTAGTTATAATTCTGTCTGCTTGATTGTATCTTTCAAGGTATTGAGAAAGTACTTTTTTTTTTTGCAACCAGCAGAATATGCTGCACAGTTTTTTACAGTTTCCTTGCAAAATTTCCATTGATCAGTAAGTCTGGGCTCCTTAAGGCTAATTTTTTCCCTCCTTTTTGGTGAGGCAATTGGGATTCAGTGACTTGCCCAGGGTCACACAGCTAGTAAGTGTTATGTGTCTAAGGCCGGATTTGAACTCAGGTCCTCCTGACTCTAGGGCCAGTGCTCTATCCTCTACACCACCTAGCTGCCGCCTGCCTTGTAGACGTTTTACCAGCCCTGCTCCCAGAAAAGAAGGGGGGCCACTGAGGGAGGAGATGGAGCTCAGACCCAGACATTGGCTGCAGAGGAGCATAGACTCAGATCTGGAGCTGAATAAACCCCAGAAGTCACATCTTACAGATGGGGAAACTGAGACCCAGGCCGGTGAAGGGACTCGTACAGTCACGCAGGCAGGATTTGACCTGGGGGCCTCTGACTCCAGAGCCTAGCTCTTCGCACTAGGCTGCCCTTCCTCTCTGTAGCCATGTCCTGATAAAACAGTTGTGGGGAGAAGTTACACCTTTTGTCTGAGATGGGATTGGAAGGTTGCCTCCAGATTCCAGCACTCGGTATGACTGAGCTCCCCCTATCATAGGATGGACATTCTAGAGTTACTGGGATCTGTCTTTCATTCTGGGCTGATTCAGGAGGGACTTTGGTGATGAGCCCAGATTATGGTGAGGATCCCGGCATCCCACGCCCAGTCATACATCCGTAGTTAGATGGAGGGGACTGTGGGTAGTACGTGCTTTTTGTTTGGAAGTGTTTCTTTTCTTTCTCTAGGCCAGAAAATCACGTTTTTTCCTCTGTTCTTGAAAATCAGCAGCACATGGCCTATCAGTTCTCCTAAACCAGACTCTTAGGGTGGGCAGGGGTTCCCTCTAGAAGCCAGCCCGCTGCTGATGGCTGTGCAGCCTTGGCTCAGAGGCCTGAGGGAAGAGGAGCCCCCCTGCCCACGCGGGGCAGCTCTCCTGTCTCTGACTCTTGTGTTTTCTTTCCGTCGTCACAGATTATCTTGATAATGGCAATAATAAGATGGCAATTCAGCAAGCCGACAAACTGCTGAAAAAACACAAAGATCTTCACTGCGCTAAGGTGAGTCCATTCAGCGTGAGGCATTTTTGATTTGTTGAATTCAAATACACACGCGCACACACCCCCCTTCCTACTGCTCACACGTGGCCTTCCAGCCACTCTAAAGTCATTTGCTAATTAACCTACGAAGTATCTATTCACCTGTGGCTTTTCAGACTGTATTGGCGTAAAGGTGAAATACTCCATGTGCCTTTAAGCGTTTATTTCTATACGGTCTTGTCTTTTCTACTTCTGTATTATACATTGAGTCCATGTCCTTCTCTCCATTTATGAGAATTCAATTCTTAAATCCGTTTAAAACTCTGCTCAAATGCCACCTTCTGCTAGAAGCTAGAAAACTCATTTTTCCTTTTTCTGTACGTGGCCTTTCACAGATCACTTGCTATGAGGTCCTGTGTGGTCCCCATGCGTCTCCAGTGAGAGAAGAGAGGCCAGCAGATCAGATTCACCAAAAAGCGAAACTCTGTTTCTGTCTTCTGCTTTGGAATGAAATCTCTGGGTTCCTTTTCCTTCCCTGAGTCTCTTCCATTCCCTTTCTGGCAGCTGGTTCTTTCCTTCCTCCATAGGTATTAAAAGCGATTGGGTTACAGAGGACTGGGAAGCAGGATGACGCCTTCGCCCTGGCACGAGAAGTCGCCGCCCTCGAGCCCACCGATGACAATTCCCTGCAGGCACTCACCATCCTCTATCGGGAGATGCACAGACGTGGGTCTTTTGTTCAGCTTTGTTTTTAATAACGTTATGTCTCTTTTAAAAGTGGAGAGGCACTTTTGGACATTATGATTTTGTGCACACTTGGGTTTTGTCTGCTTGAAGTATCCCTTGTAATTTAGATGTCCAGAGGGGAGGTGAGCGCTGGCAGCTGGTGTGGGGGCTGGGCAGAGGAAAGGAATGAGGGACCAGGAAGGGAGGAGCTGGGCAGGGCCGAGCCGGCTCCACTCAGTCCTCCCAGCTGTTGGAGCCTTGAGAGCAACATCTCGGGGCAGTGGTCGGGGCTCATAGAACTCTGGGTCCACTGAGAATTGCAGGCTTCCTTGTTCGCTCATTTGCTCATTCCTTCCTGCTCTGTCCACCAGCCTTGACCTCCTTCTCCCCATTCTTCTTTGCTGTTCCGAGTTGCATTTAGTTCCTCTTCAGGGGAGCAGGAGGTCACTAGGCCCACTCGCGTACAACAGCGCGACCATCAGTCCCGTTCCTCGGGGCTTCATTTGTTAGGGGCCTGCTGTGTGCCAGTCACACAGAGGGGCAGTGGGTCAGACAGAGCTCACTGCTTTGCCTCGTCCTCTGAGGGCAGTGCCTCCTTCCGCCCATGCCCCCCCCCCCGGCCGTATCCAGTCACGCAGAGTCAGGCCCTAATTTCATTGAGCTCAGCTCAGATGTCACCTTTGCCTCTCAACTCTTTGGAAATTCTGTTGTCCATATTTCAAAGTTAATTTTCTGCGGAGATGTTCTCCCTGCAGTAGAATGTAAGCTCCCTGAGGGCAGGATGGGTTTGCTGGTCCTTGTATCCCCAGGGCCCAGCACAGTGCCCGGCTATTGTAAGCCCCTAACAGATGCTTGTTGACTGAATGGAATCGAAGCCCCTTTGGCCAGCAGTTGGTCAGAGCTGCTGTTCGTGAAATCTTACCCATCTCGCCTGTTTCTGTCACAGCGGAACTGGTCACCAAGCTTTACGAGGCCGCTGTGAAGAAGGTCCCCAACAGTGAGGAGTACCACTCCCACCTCTTCATGGCCTATGCTCGAGTTGGGGAATACAAGAAGATGCAGCAGGTATTGGTGGCCGCGAGGGCTGGGGGACTGGTTGGGGGTGCTTCTCTTGTGGGTTGGACAAGTGATCTGGCACTGTGTTATCTGTCCGTTCCCCTGGCTTGGAACACCCTTTGTTTTGTTTGGCAAAGTTGCTTCATGAGAGACTGAAAAGGGCAAAAATCCTGAAGTAGGCCTGAAACAGCCAACTGCATGGCTTATGATGTAATTTTATTAATGTCGGTGCTAGTTGGCATTTGTTAAGACGCGAGGTTTACAGAGTACTTTATTTACATTGGATGCTCACAACCCTGTGGTAGGTGCTACTATTCTCATTTCACAGACAGGAAGCTGAGAGGCCTAGAGAGCATAAATGACCTATCCTAACACAGCTAGGAGCAGGATTTGAACCCAGGTCTTCCTAACTCACAAGTTCCAGCTTCTCCCTCCCTCTTCCAGGCCACCTCAGGCCCTACCTTCCATCCTGTGGTATCTGGAAAGCCCCAGCCAGACCTGGTGCCGAGCTGGATTCTGCCCTCCCTCCCCCTCGCCCCAGATCACCCCAGACCCAATGGGCTTCCTAGAGGCCCCTGCCAAAGCCAGAACCTAGCTGCAACACTCTTTTTCCCCTCCCCCGAGCCTACCCTCAACCTTCCTGTCCCCTTGCTGGCGGCCCATCTTGTGAGGAGCCTGGGCCTTGCCTGCCCCTCCAGCCAGACTCTTGCCCTACTCAAAGTGATCTCCCCGAGAGCAGGGGCAGCCCCCCTCTTCCGTCTGTACTCCCGGCTCTTGGCGCATGGGAAGTAACAGGTTAATAAATGCTCCCGTGTTTGTTCCTTCATCATCCATCCTCTCCGGTGGGCTCGACTGCCTCTCACTTACTTTGTCTGCAAAGTGTCTTTGGTGCAGAAAGAGATGCTCGTGGGCTTTTTTGAAGTTTGTTAGTGAATCCACCATTTACGAAACATCTGTTCTATGTAAAACATTTCTGTGAGAAATGACCAGATGACTGGGGCGAAGCTCTGCCCTCTGGAAGTTCACAGTCTGACTGAAGGAGTCCACAAACATGTGACAGCCGTATAATGTAGTGATGATAGGAAGTGTGTATCCTTAAAGCATCTGTTGGGACTTTAGTAAGCTGGCTCTGGTGGGTTACAGCTTGTTTCAGCATTTTCAGATTAGGTTAGTTGTGCCTAGAAATGAGCATGTCTCTGAAATTTTTCCCCCTGATTTTTTAAAAGTGAAGGACTCAGGTAGATGAGAAGCCTGCTATGTCCCAGCACACCTAGAAAAGAACCTTCATGCTAAGTAGATTCGCCTAGAAAAGCTTTCAGGTCCGCTTTATTTTTAGTTGCTGGCTTGCCTTGCCTTTCTGTCATTTAAATGGATTTGTCTTCCTGAGTACTGTCTTCTTTGCTACTTAGGTGTTTGTGGGACCTAACTCATGCCCTTTAATGACGATGCTTTCTTTCGATCCGGTGTTTCTCCTGTGATTGCACATGACTCTCTTCTACAATAAATGTGATGTCAGGAGCCTGTGGGGCCATTTGAGAAATGCCAGGCAGCCTGGCTTTAGGCTTTCTTGTGGCAGCTCCCTTGATGTTCACGGGGTTTGGGATCATATTAAACAGAAATCTTCCCGGCCCAAGAGGAGAGCCAGAGAAAGACCACAGCAGTCACGCTTACCCTTTAGGATTCCCATGGCAGACCAGTGTTCACAGTGGAAACTGTGGCCCCCGGGTGGTCATTGTTAAAATCATCAGGTAAACTCAGAAAGCGAGGCCTGGTCAGGGTGACCTGAGGCCCGGCCTGTTTCTTGCCTCCTTTGGCTTAGGCTGCTTACCGGGCTGCTTTTGACTTTGACTCCCTCAGCCCTGCAGAAGAGAGTAAGAGCTTTGTCCCAGGGGACCTTGTCCTTGATCATGCACACCGGTGTGATTGGCACGCGAGATCTCACATGGCAGGAGCGGCCCAGGGGTGGTGGTGAAATCTTGGGGCACCTGTGTCTTCTTGCCCTGCTCTCAGATGCTCTAGGCTGCTCTCTTTCCATTTTGAAATGGGAATGCAGTGTGTGTTGTTTTTTGGAGCTGGTTTCTTTTGGATCCATAGCAATGTGATGTCTCAGATAAAGTGGGTTTGTTTAGGCAAATCCCCAAGCCAATATCTGGTGGTTGCCTAGGGAGAGATGGCTGCCTATCTCAGACCAGCCAGGAGCACTGGGCAGGGTGGGGCTTATATTGATGATCGTTTAGCACGGTGGTACAGGGATCGTTGAGTGCTTTCATTGGGTCTGAAAAGTTTCCTCAGTTGAAGACTGTCTCTTTGTCTTTCAGGCTGGAATGGCACTTTATAAGATCGTACCAAAAAACCCTTATTACTTCTGGTCTGTCATGAGTTTAATTATGCAGGTGAGTATGGGGTTCAGAATGCCATGGGGGGAGGGGGTGCTTTTTGGACTCCCTGTTAAGCCCTGTCGTTGCCCTCAATAACTTGCTTATCTCATGTTCTTCTGGTAGGGATATGGGGTTAGGGCCGTTTTCAAATATGTACTTTGAGTATTGTCTGTTTACTTTTCACAGAGTTTTTATTGCCTCTCCTCACTAGCAGATAGAGTTTGTTTTTATGTCCTGGTTGGCCTTTTCCACTTGTCATCTTAGCATCCAGTGATATTGTTGTCCCGGGTCATGGCAGCAGATCCTGGGGGAGAGGGGGTTAGGGAGAGCTAACAAGGTGTTTGAGTCATCAGAGATGAGTTAATTAGCCAGCCCAGAACTCAAGAGTTAGTTAAAAAGCCTCGCTTTCATCTGCTTTATTCATAAATAGACATAGTCTTGAGTTGCCAGCAGTGAGGTCATGTTGGGGGTGGGGTGAGCACGGACGACCTTCAGTAGGATTCCTAGAGGTCTTCTGGGGATACTCTATGCCTACAAACCATGTCCTGGCCCAGCTGCCAAAGAGAAAAGCTCAAAGTGCCCCACACCTAGAGTGTTCTCACATTTGGACTCTGGCCACCCTCTGAGGCAGCTGCTGCTGCTCCATTGGATGGGTGAGGGGATGGGGGTCAAAGGTTCCATGACTTGTGTGTAGCCATGTGGGTCATCCCGGGCGTGCTGACTGAGCCCAGCACTTCTCCCACCATTCCTGGCCACCTCCGAAACATCCAAGGGAAAAGAGATTCGTGGCTTCCAGCATAACCCTGTGTGGCTGTGCCTTCATTTACAAGATAGACATTCTGGGGGATTTTGTGTGCTAGGGGAGCTCGCTGTCTGAAGAAGCCCCAAGGTGAATTTGTTGTAATGAGTATTTTCGCAGAGCTTAAGATCAACCCTTGCTTGGATCGGCTTTGTAGATCTCAGTGAGGATGGCTAGTTGTCAGCATTGATGGGCTCTTGACGGAGTTGGGTTGGGGGAAACGTCTTGCTCAAGGCCGCTCATGTGGCAGCTTGACCGATGTCTTTCCTTTCCCGTAGTCCATATCGGCGCAGGATGAGAACCTCTCCAAAACCATGTTTTTGCCGCTTGCTGAGAGAATGGTGGAGAAGATGGTGAAGGAGGACAAGATCGAAGCGGAGGCCGAAGTAGGTATTCTGAGGTCGGGTCTTCTCCTTGTATGACCTTGGGGAGCGGCAGACCCAGCCGACGATGGCTGGGGGTGCTGTCAGTGCTGGGGCTCGTAGTTCAGCTCTGGTGCTTATTGGCAGGAGGATCTCACGCAAGGCAAGGAAACAGCCTCAGTTTCCTTGTTTGTCAAAATGGACAAACATTCCACTGCTCAAACCAGTAACCTTACAGGGTGGTTTTGAGGATCAAATAGAGAGTGCAGGAGAATGCTGGCCATGGTTTTTGTTACCGCTGTGCCAGAATGGCCTTCAGTGTGACCCTGCTGGCCAGGGCACTGTGGCTTCAAAGTCTTTCCACAGGGTAATGTGGGTTTAGATCCCGCAGCTCGACAGCTTTTCATTCTGGGTGGTGTCCCTGGCACTTAGCACTTCACAAATGGCCCACTGGAGGATTCAGGGATTTGCAAAGCGACTCACCCACGTGCTCTGTCTCTGCGAGCGAGGTGGGGTGCCCGGCCTATGAAGGGGCTGGAGAATGTGTTTTTGTGGGGGCTCAGAGCTGTGCCTTGCTGTCATCATCTGTGAACCTCTGGGTCCTTCTCAGCCCGTTGCCTCCAGGCGGCAGCCAGTGTCTGTCTGTGTCCTTTGTGAAGGCGTTCTGCCTGGAAGTGTCTCACTGGTTCTCGTTTTCTTTTGGGCTTTACTCCTCAGGTCGAGCTTTATTACATGATCCTGGAGCGCTTGGGAAAGTACCAGGAAGCCTTGGATGTCATCAGAGGAAAGCTAGGAGGTGACTGCGTGTGGGTCAGGGCAGAGGGTGGGGCATGCAGGCGGCTGCATGCCTGGCGTGGGCCTTCAGACCATATGAGGCACTGTCACCAGAAGGGCTTGGTTTTCTATGATACGAGATGTTAAGCAATGACTTGCAGCACCCGTCACAGACGTCACCAATCTTTTCAGCACAGCACAGGGTGGCGTGGTGGGCTCCTTTCTTCGCGGGGATTGATTTTCACAGGATCCTCCACGGAGCCCTAGAGGGGAACCCAGGGGCCATCGTTGAGACCCCTCCTTTTACGGGGGGAGTCAAGTGACTGGCCTGAGTCCGCACAGAGCCAAGATCTGACCCGGGATCCTCTGACACACTGCTCTGGGCTGGCCTGGGTTGCCTTTTCTTTCCCCACTGGTAGCAGCTTGTTCCATGGATGGGGAGGTGCCACTTGCGGGTTGGCCTTGGGCTGGGCTTCCCCCTTTTGTGATGTCCTCAGTCCATGACTGAGGTGAGAACAGGCCCAGTGTGACTCTTGGAGTCAATGCCACAATTCCATGTTGGTTAACAAAGACACGATCTGTGTGCACCTGCCCTCGTGGCCCATCCTGGCTTTTATTGGCCTTTGAGCCCCGTGATCCTCCAAACCTGACTTGTTCTGAAGGAGAAGAGACAGCAGGATGTGGTGGGCAGAGCGCTGGGGAGCAGGCAGGGGGCTGGAGTGGGGGAGAGGCGTTCTTGTGGGAGGCAGGCAAGGCCGTATACCTGTGGCTACAGGTTGCACATCGTGGAAGGGCACTGCTGAATTTGCAGTGGCTTTCTATAGTTTATTTTCCTAGTCAGTGGAGTGCAGGAGAGGGTTTCCAGGGGCTTTCTAGCCGTGAATCCTGTGACTCTGTGCCCAGCATTAAAATCCTTTCTAACCCTTACTTGCCGAGCTATGCTGAGGTTGAATTGCCAAGTCTGATTGGATCCCAGCTGTGGCTTCCTCTCCCCTCTGGTTCAGCCCTGGGAATTGGGATGTCTGAGGATTCCTCTTCCTCCTTGGTGTCACCTTCCTCCTCATCACCCCATCACCCCTTCCCCCCTGCCCCTCTGGCCAAAGCCATTGGTTCTGCCGTTCTGCCCGGGCACCAGCCTGGGCCTCCTCGGGAAACACATCCCTCATTCCTGCTCTTTCACAGATGGTAGAAGGAGGGAAGGGAAGCTTATTGACCCGCAGTGGATTGTTGGGAAGATGGGGTCACCTCCAGGGTCCCCCCAGTGTCATCCACAAAGAGGCCCCCCAAGGAGACCTCTTCTTAGGAAGGGAATCCCTGTAAATGAATCCCTTTTGTGGTTGTAGAGAAGCTGACCAGTGAGCTCCAGAGCAGAGAGAACAGGTGTATGGCCATGTACAAGAAGCTGAGCCGGTGGCCGGAGTGCAACGCACTGTCAAGGAGGCTTTTGTTAAAGAAGTGAGTGTGCTTGCCACGTTGGCAGGGTGGGGTGAGCGGTGGCCCCCACGCCACCTGACGGGACACGCACTCTCCCCCTCTCAAGCTCGTGGCCCAGGTGTGGAGAAGAGCAGAGGGGCGACTTTAATGGTCTCTGACGCCTTGGTCTTCTTTGATTTTAGCTCAGATGACTGGCAGTTCTATCTGACTTACTTTGACTCCGTCTTTCAACTCATCGAGGAAGCCTGGACCCCTCCTGCAGAAGGAGAACAGTAAGTGGGTTTGTTTCCTGTTGGGAGGGACGGGCAGCCCCTCGGGCTCCTCTCAGTCCCCAGCAGCTCTAGATGAGGGGCAGGCCAGCCTTTCTGGGACGACGGCACTGATCTCTCCCAGCCTCTCCTGAGCAGAATGACGGGCATGCTTCAGAGACAGTGGAAGCGGCGGGCCCCTGCCCGGTGGGGAGGTGGGGAATGCCCGGGGTGGAGTGTGGTCCGCATTGTCAGGCGTCACTCACCTTGGTGGGTGATCCCCAGGAGGGGCGTCTTCACAGAAGTGATTGTGCTGTAAAAACAATGAGCTGTCAATAAAGCTTGTCAACAAACAAGCCGATGTGGCCGTGTTCTCCTTTGTTGTCTGGTGCTCTCTGCTTCCTCCCTGTTGGCAGTGGCCTCAAGTTGGGAGGTGGGGGAGAGGCCCAAGAGTCTGTGTGTCTGTGTATCTGTCCCCAGCTCCCTGGAAGGAGAAGTTCATTATTCTGCAGAAGAAGCTGTCAAGTTCATTGAAGAGAGGATCCTGGAGGAGTCAAAGAGCTCACGGCACCTTCGGGGCCCGTACCTGGCCAAGCTGGAGCTCATCCGACGCCTGCGGCATCAAGGCTGTAATGATGAGCACAAGCTGGGTGAGGAACGGGCAGGCCCCTGCTGGGGTGCCCTCTGGCAGGGAGGCGGGGGGGTAGTTTCTCCTGTGCTTAGGAAGCCCCACTCTGCCTGTCTGCTTAAGGACATTCTGAGCATGTAAATGTAAGTAAGCAGGTAAGATCACCCACTTGTGAGGAGGGGACTGAATCTACTGCCAGAGAATGGGCCTTGTGCCAAAGGCTGACAGAATGACTGGCCCATAGTTCTTCTGCCCTGCCACTCAGGAGTGCCCAGCGCACACACGCACATGCACGTATACTCACACTCATACACACATACACAAGTGCACACACTCATACACATGCAATACGCAATACACTCATACACATGTGTGCACACACAAATACACACACGAGCATAATGCACACGTGCACACCCTCATACACATACACAGGTGCACACACACTCATACACACACGCACATGCACACATGTATGCACACACAAGCATACATGCACACATACACATGTGTGCACACACTCACATACACATATACGTATGCACACACACAATCATACATGCACACATACACAAGTGCACACGCTCATACACACACATGCACAGTCACATCAGTACATATATACATGCACACACATGTACACATGCACACACACTCTTTTTTGCAGGTGCCCAAGTACACGTCATCTTTCATACATTTCTTCCTACTAAAATGGAAGGGCTTAGAGGCACCATAGGAAGTATTGCAGAGAAAGGATTTCCTTAAAATCTGGATCACTCTCTTGCACGGATTCGATGTGTCACTATTTGGCCATTAGGTCTGTAATCTTGAAGTACGATTTTTTGGGGGCAGGGGGCTGGTCTAGGCCGTGACCTCACCAATGTGAACCAGGGTGGGGGGGGGAGGTGAGGAACCTGTTTATGCCGGTGTGTGGGGCCAGTGTAGAGTGTTAGGGTTCTGTGTGAGGTGACGTGAAGCCCCTGGGCTCACCCGGCCAGTTGGTGTCAGAGGTGGGATTTGAAAGCAGGTCTTCCTGACTTGAGACAGAGAGGTTGGCACTGGGGGTAGAATGCTGGGCCTGGAGTCTGAAGACCGGAGTTCAGATCCTTCTCCTCGAATCAGGCCTTGATTTCTTGGTTTGTTCTAGACGGGCCAGTCCTCTTTTCACCCTCCCTGCCCATCATGCCTTTGCCACTTTGGAGCCAGTGAGTGGTCTAGGTTTGACGGCTCACCAGCACCCTGCTCACAGCTCTCCGTAGTTTCCATTCTAACGTGCCCTGGAATGTTCTTTGTCTTTTCGGTAATTTGGTGATTGTATCTCCTAGGTGATCCAGAAGAGTTAATGTTTCAATATTTCAAAAAATTTGGAGACAAGCCTTGTTGTTTCACCGACCTAAAGGTGTTTGTTGACCTCCTGCCCCCTTCACAGTGCACAAAGGTAAGCGTGCTGCCACCAGGGTAAGGTCTTGGAGCACAAAGACAGGCCCCTGTCTGGGAGTGGAGCACTGAGGACTGGCAGCTTTTCTGAGGTAGCCTTGATTTCACTGGGTTGTTTGAGAATCCCAGAAACTCTACCAGGTCATTTCTGAGTCTCTGTTTGCCCTGTGTTAATAAGGGACATACGGGACATACGACGGGTCACGTCCTCCCAGCCTCTGGCTCTCACGGTCTCTGTAGGCCGAGCCTGGCGACCTCTCCTCTCCTGCCATCCAAGGCCCAGCTTCCTGAAGACGCTCGGCGTCTCTCTTGCCATACCACCACCTCTTTTCTTCCACCCTGTGGAATGTGGCTCCTCCCTGCGCTCTTTCTTAGGTGACTCAGTGGATTCTGACCATCCAGTCCAGTGGTCCTTTTTCTATTCTCTTGTCTCCAGGAGAATGCAGGCTGCTCCGGGGTAGCCTGTGCCTTGTAATTCCAGTGCCTTCCCTCTGTTCATTACTTCTCACTTATCCTCTGCCTAACTCGCTGTGTGTGTATTTGTCTGCATCTTGTCTCCCCTGTGAGATCTTAAACTCCTTGAGGGCAGGGGCGGTCTTTTGTCTCTTTCTGTCTCCCCAGCGGTAGGTGCTTAATCAGTGTTTATTGATTGACCAGTTGGCTTTGTAAACTCTTAATCCATGTTTATGGGATTGGGACATTTGGTGCCAAGTTCCCTCTTGGAGATGCCATCTCTTTCCTTGGCTTTGGAGGCACCATGCCATCCTTCTCCACTGTGTGTCCCTGGTCCTGCTGTGAGCTCCAGCCTGCATCTCCCATGGCCTGCCTGTCAGAGCATCTTCTCCTTCACTGCCTCAGCACTGACGCCGAGCGTCCGGCTAGGTCTTAGCTTCCTGTGTCCTGGCCCCCTCTGGCGTCCTGGAGAAGCCTGTGTACCCCTTCTTAGAATCCTCTCTTAAATGCACAAAGTGAAATAGGTAGAATTACAAGGAAACCAATAATGTTGAAATGCAGTTATCAAAATACTGAAAAAGTGTTCACGGACCCGGTGAAGAACTTGTGCTCTCGTCCTCTCCAGACTGTCCCTTACCCTACGGCCCAAACCCACGTATTCATAGATCACTCTTGGCCAGCACAGTGGCTTCCTGGGCCTGGCAATCAGAGTTACGGTTGGTTTCCTCACCATTCAAGGCCCCAAACACTGCTGCCATGCTTCCTCCTGCCTCAGTGAGCAGCGTGGGGTAGTAGGGACAATGCTAACATCACCTGGGGCTGCATTCAGAGGGGCAGAGCATCTAGGAGGGAGGAGGCAAGAGGCTGTGGTACCATGTGTCGGCTTCTGGGGGTGGTGGGGGGCCTTGAGTTCTCATCACGCTTGGTTGAAGGCACCAGGGATGTTTAATCAGGGAAGCCAAGAGAGCTGTGTCATGTGTTTGACAGCACGTCCCACAGAAGAGGGGTTAGCCCTGTTCCCTTTGACCCCAGAGGCAGGATGAGGGGCAAAGCGGCTGACCTCAGACAGTCACTAGCTGTGAACCCCAGGCAAGTCACTGGGCCTCAAGTTCTCACCTGGAAAAGGGGATGATGACAGCACCCACCTCACAGGGCTCTTGTGAGCCTTAAAGCATTTGCTGAATGCTAGCTGCTGTGAGGGTGAGGCTGAGGGTGACGGTGATGTGGTGCAAGAAAGGTCTGCGTGGGTCTCTTCACACTCAGATATTCGGTGTGGTTCTGTCAGTTGTCCTCTCACTCTCCAGCCAGCCTGGCCTCTGGCTGCTCCCCGCGCTCCACCCTCACCCCCCAGCTCCCATGGACCTATGTGATCATCGGGTGGTGTTACTTACCTCTCTGTTTCTTATCTGCCTCTGAACCATAAGCTCTGTGAAGGCATTCACCTTGTCCTGTCTCCACATGGCATCTCTTCTACACCGTGATCTCTGCACACAGTTGTTGAAACAAACTTAGCTAATCCTGGAATCTAACTTGAGCTGTCTAAGATCTCACTCATTTTGTCAGTGTGGTTAGCTCCAGCTCTAACCAGGCCATTACATGGTGGCCTGGCTCAGATGGGGTGCAGGGAGTTAGGAGGGAATGAGCTCCAGGAATGACTTTAACCTCTGTGAGGCCAGGTCTGTGTCTTCTCCGGCCCAGACTACAGGGCTTGGCCCTCACTGGGCTCTTTGTTAAGTCCACAGATCCAGGGCTCCAGCCCTGGTGGTATGTGCCTTCATCGGTGGTGGTGGGGAAGATCAACACTTGGAGGCTGCCCCAGGGAGAGGACCCTCTATTTCCAGGCTGCCAGAGCTAGTCCTGCCCAACCCCGGGGAGAGGCCATCCCGGAGCAGTTCGTGAGGCTGCAGGATGGTCAAGTCTAGCCAAGCTGGAACAGATATGACCAGGCCCCGGGTGGCAGACGGGGGGGAAGGACCAGGTTGACTTACAAGCTTTGCCATCTGTTTCCCCTTGTCAGTTTATCAATCAGCTCCTGGGAGAGGTGCCCCTGTCCACCCCCACAGAAGATAAGCTGGCCCTGCCCGCCGACGTCAAGGGCCTGCAGCAGCACCTGTGTGTGGTACAGCTGATGCGCCTCCTGGGCCTCTACCACGGCATGGATAAGGATCAGAAGCTGAGGGTGGTCCGGGAGCTGATGCTGAGATACCAGCACGGCCTGGAATTTGGTGAGCTGCCTTCCCACGTGGGACTCGCAGGGGCCATCCAGGGGCCCCCTTGGCCTTGAGGTCCAGGCTGTCCTCCCTTCAGACTGCGGACCTCCTCGTGGCACTCTGATAGGACACAGGCTGGGAAATACGGAGTTTATTGTATTCGCCCATTTTTTGGCTCATCTTAAAATACACAGTGAAATGACATGATGAGCATCCTCCTCTGGATAAAACAGTGTGTCCCTTTATAGACAGATGTACCCTTCAGACGCCCACAGGCTTTTGGTTTCATCCGTGTGGGTATAGCCCCTGCGGCCATAAGCAAAGGGTGACTTTTTCTCGGGGCTGCGGCCCGTGTCATGGCTGGTCCTGGTACTGCAGACACCCGGCTGCCGGCTCTAGTGTTCAGAAGCGTTCCCAGAGCTAGGCCTGGAAGTGACAGATTAGGACGCTGAGGCCAGGAGAGGGGAAGGGCCTTTTCCGAGGTCACACAGGGAGGCAGTAGGTAGCAGAGTCAGGATTGGAACACAGATCCTCCACACCAAACCCAGCATCCCCTATACTGCACTGTTTTCCTCCGCCTTTGCTTTCAAGGTCCCAGGGTCACCCCACCCCACCAAGCCATCCAAGTGCAGCTGGGCAGAAATAAAAGCTGGGGCTGTAGTCGACTTAGTTGTGTAACTGCTTGTTTGGTGTTTTGTTTTTCTTTAATGATGCCTTTTTTACATCATGTGCGTTTCCAAACATGCTTCCTTTGGTTCCCCTTAATCCTTCACCTCTAGCAGAGATTAGGAAAGAAACCAGTTTTAGTGAAACATCGCTTGCATCTGAGAGCGTATGCCCTGTTCCGTGGCCACAGTGCCCACCTCTGCCTTGAAGGGAGGGAAGAGCGTCTTCTCCCCTCCCCGAGGCCTAGTTGGGCATTTTAATTATTGCCCTGCCTTCAGCCTTGTTCGTGTTGTTGTCATAAGTCGCTGTGTGCGGGGTTTTCCTGGCTCCCCGTCAGCGTGTCTTCTTCTGTTTCTCCAAGATCTTCATGTGCTCATGCTGTTTCTTAGGCCCCAGTAATAATCTCTTAGGTTCGTGGGTCGCAGTTTATCTGGGCAGTCCCCAAGGGGACCTCCTTTGTTTCTAGTCCTTTGCCATCATAAAGTACTGCTGTGAATCTTTGTTTATTGCTGGGGTGTTTCTCGCCTCTTTGGAGCATGTGCCCAGAGTGGGATCTCTTGGGTGTTGCAGTGTATGTGCGTTTGAAGTCACTTTTTGGGGGAGGCGGAGGGAGGCAGGCATAATTGCCTCCCAGAACAGCTAGCTGGATCGTTAGGCCGCCTGCCTTCCCATGAGCCCGACAGCCCCAGCCATTGCTGTCCGTTGTCTCTGGCTGCTGTGTGAAACTTCAGAATTGTTTTGATTTGCATTTCTTTACTGGTGATTTGAAATAATTTTGAATATGGTTGTTTATGGTTTGCAGTTCTTTTGAGAATTGTTCATATCCTGTAACTACTTAGCCATTGGGGAATTGTTCTTGATTTTCCACAACTAACTCCTAGATATCTTGAATATTAGACTAAGAAATATTTGGTGCAAGTATAGGTGTATATATTTATATTTTTACTAATCTGTAGTTTCTCTCCTTTTACTTCCTAATTGGATTGATTTTGTTTGTGCAAAAAAGCTTCCTAATTTTTTTATTAAGAAGTCTCCCCCTTCCTGGAGTTGTGAAAGATCCCCCTGTCCATTCTACCTCCTGCCCATTTTTTTCTGTTTTTTGCTGAGTGTCCGCTTGGGCCTGATTGTGGCCTGTGGTCCAAGGTGTGGCTCAGTAACTGCCTTCTGAGAATGTTCTGTGAGGCGCAGGGGGTCACGCGTGGGCTCTGAGCGCAGGGAGGACAAGTGAGGCGTGAACACAGTGTGTGGGACAGATGTTTTCCCTAATGCTGAGACAATGCTTTTTTCCCTTTCCAGGAAAATCCTGTTTGAAAACAGAGCTTCAGTTTTCAGACTATTACTGCCTCCTTGCCGTGCACGTGCTCATTGACATGTGGCTAGAAGCAGGTACGCCGTCCCCGCTGGCAGGTCTGTGGGTCCCTGGGGCCCTCTCTGGCGGGATGACTGCACCATGCTGGGCATCTGATAGAAGTGCCCACTGAGGGGGGGTCTTCATTCTGTGCTCCTGTAGAACAGTTTGCTCTCTGTTTCTAGAGCTCTTCCCTGTCTGTTCACCCATTCTCAAAAGGTGGCTTGGCACTTCTTGTCACAGAAGGTGAAAGCCAATGTGAGACTGAGACAGTTACAGGACGCCAGCTCACCTCACTGCCTCCCCACTGCCCTGGGCTGCACTGGGTGAGGTGGCCTCCACAGCCCCTTCCCTGCAAGGCCAGGGCTCAGGAGCAGCACCATCGAGGTGACCCTGCTTTGCAGAGGAACCGGAATGGGCCCATCGAGGCTCCAGATCTTGGTGGCATTCCCTGGCTGACAAGGGTGCGCAGCAGGCGGTCTTCAGGCAGTCCCTCCCGTTGGAACCTCTCCTCTTGGTATCTGGGCATGTGATGGTTTGTATCCATTTTCCTGGTGGTGGTGTTGGATCATTTGCCTTTTTTTTTTAAATCTCCAGGTGAAGAGAGGGCTGCGTGGCAGGCCCTAACATTGCTAGAAGAGGGTTTGACCCACAGTCCTTCCAATGCCCAGTTCAAATTGCTGCTTGTCCGAATCTACTGCTTACTCGGGGCGTTTGAGCCTGTGGTGGACCTGTACTCCAGCCTCGATGCTAAACATATCCAGCATGACACCATCGGGTGGGTAGTAGATACTCAGAATGCTGCGCACTCCACTCTGCCCCCCTCCTCCAGGGATGCTGGGACAGAGCTGTCCTCTGTGCTAGAGATAGAGAGGCCCAGGGAGTCTTCAGTGGGGATTTCAGAGAGCGACGTTCTGATCCTGGCTTTGGGACGAGTCCTCCACCTTCTCTGGGCCTTCTGTAAAATGGGGGAGTTAGACTGGATGGGTCTCTGAAGTCCTTTCTAGCTCTAAATCCTAGAATCCTGTGACCCGCCGTAAAATGGGTCTCACTGGACCTGCCAGTGGTCTGCAATGTCCTATTGGCTTGTTAGAGCTGGGGTTGGCCCGGGGTGGGGGTGAGGGGTCTAGGTTCTAGGGCATATTTGTGGCTGACTCAGTGAGTCCTTATTGTGAAGTCTGTCTGTTTGTTCCCTGGAGATGAAGGTGAGGCCTTAGCTGGCCACCTGTTAAAACTCAGATTTTTAAAAAATATTATTTTTTTTTTGCAAGAAATCCTTTAGCATATCTGTTTTCTACCTCAGTAATAAAGGTTGGAATCCGTCCTTTAAAGCATGCTTTTGGAGAAGTATCAGGTTCATTGAGAATAATCCCAGGTTGAGATCATAGCTCAGGGAGCCCCTTGAGGCCGAGCTTCCCATCGTGAGCCCAGCCGCATAGTGCCTGGCAGCCTCCTGGCCCCAGTTAACCAGGGCAGAGCTGCCCCAGGGGATGCACCGTCATGACATGCCTGTGATCTTTCTTCCAGCTATCTTCTGACCCGCTACGCAGAGCCTCTAGGTCAATATGCTGCTGCCTCCCAGGCCTGTAACTTTGCACTCAGGTTTTTCCACTCCAACCAGAAAGATGTAAGTGAAAACCTTTTCTTCTGTGGTCTCAGCTAATGAATGCCCCAACTCCAGTTAGAGCAGAATGTCCATATTGGGAGGGATCTAGGAGGCCATGGCTAGGCGGGGCTACAGGAACACTGTGATTGGGAGGGCTTTAGGTTCAAGGACCCTCCTCCCCCTCCTCCTCCTGGGGCCAAGCCTGTGAAACCTGTTACATTCTGCGGGGACAGATTCCCCAGTGTCTCTGATTACGTCCTTAGAACTTGGCTGGGTCAGGCCTGTCACTGACATGATAGGACATAGAGACGGGGCATGCCTTTCAGATCTGTGTCTGTTAATGACTGAGCTCTGTAGGGGTGCGCTCTCTCGAAGGGGGTGACAAGTAGTTCATCAGAGTTTTTCAGCCTTGGAACTGAGCAGCCTGCAGACCCCACTGCTCTTCATCGTTGAGTCTGTCAGCCACTGGACTCTGCTTTCACATCATTGGAATATGGAACAGACCTTTTAAAAAAGATGGTTTCATATAGTTTGAACTCGGAATATTACAGACTAAAAGGATGGGCATCATGTTTTCCACTTCAACTGGCCAAGCTGAACAGACTTTCCCCAAACACCAGGATCGGTGTGCCGTGGGCATTGCTGATGGTGTGATGGCCCTCATTGAGGGGCCGGCTGGGTATCTGAACAGATCGGGATTCAAGGGTCTCCATGTGGAAATGATGAGCAAAGTTGGGTTCTGCCATTTAAGAAGGGAAGGAGTCCCCCAGACTGGGAATGGGGGAATGTCTAGATGGGAAAACCTCTCTCCTCAAGTTCCTTGGGGCTGGCATTTGGAAGTCATTGGGAATGCGTGCTGTTGATCCCAGCTGTCAAGAAGGTTCCTAGAGAAAAGGGAGGCTTGTCATCTGCGGGACAGCTGCAGGGCTATCAGAGTGACTCATCCCGTTGAGTTCCGAGGCCTCATATTGTGCATGGTGCCCACAGGTTTTCCCCTGTTGTTTTTGATGCTTAGACTCTACCCTGCTTCCAGAGCCCTTGGCAGCTAAACTAACTTAGCTCTCAGCACGGTGCCTGGCACAGAAGAGGTGATTAATAAACGTGGATGGATGAATGTGTTGTTGTTTGTGAACGTTGTCAGTTACAAAATGAGATAAAAATCTCAAAGCAACAGCTCTGGCAGATGACTTGTCTGTGTTCTGATTAAGGACATGGAGGGTAGTACGTAGGAAGGGTGGCCAGCGTGCTTTCTGAGGAGCTGGCTGCTGGGATGTGGAGGGTCTCCGCTCGGGGGCCTGTGGCTCCCCCAAGGAGGGCGCATGGTGAGAGCTCACCTGTGGCTTCCGGCTTGTTGGAAGGAGAAGTTGGGCGTCAGTGAGTGGGTGTTAGATCAAGGAACTGTTTGGTGCCCAGCACATGACTGACCACAGGCCCTTGTGGGCAGTGACTGGTGTGCCTGCTGCCAACTCTCTTGGTGGGGCTGGTATCTGTTGGTGAAGGAGAAGGAAGGGCAGGTCCTTCGTACACCCGCTGGGGGAACGGGTGCAGTGGTGCTTGTGTCCCAAGGGAGTTGGCTTCCAGAATTTCCTCCACTAGCAGAGCCTGCAGGAACAGTTGGGCTCTGTGCTTCTCACGGACTGTTTACAAGAACATATTTTTAAAATACGAAGACACAGCACGTTCTGAAGAAAACCCCAGTATGCTCCTGGTTCTTATTCCAGCTAAATGTAGGAATGACTGAAGAGATGAATGCTTTCATCTGAGACGCCGGACTGCTTGGGTGATTCGAGCTAGTGGGACGTCTTGGGAGTAACCCAAGGGGGCAATTCAGCCCCATTCCCTTGTCTTAGGGCCTGCTCAGTTCTGTAGGCAAAAGGCTCTATCTTCACCAAAAAGTGGATTTTCATGGTCAGTGGGCAATGACGATGCTTCATTGCATGTTTATAAAGGTGGTTCTCTGATCTTTAAATGTGTCAGAAGTCAGAGGTGGTTGTCTTAAAGTGTTCTTCCGGCTTTGTGTCCAGAGAGCCAAAGGGATATTTAAGGTAAGAAGAATGTGTAGGAGACTCACCAGTGAAAAGAATCTCACTTTCAAGATGGAAGATGGCTGTGAATAATTTGTTCTTTCTCTGTGACATTCGGCCAGTGGTGCCTGGTGGTGGGGCTGATTCGTTGCCCTGAAGGTATAGGATCTTATAAAGTGGGACAGCAGCAGCTCATTCCACAGCTTTCTGCGGAAGCAGGAACCAGGACTCCTCTTAACGCTGATGTATTTTCTAATGTTTTCCATGAAGATGATCCGGTTGATTCAGTATTGATCGAGGTGCTCTCTACTCATAATGGACCTAGGAAAGAGGGCCATGCCCACGGGTGACAGCAGAGCCACAGAAGGTGGGGGCAGGGGGCAGGGGCCAGAGGCCACCTCTGCTCCATGGGCACCTGGATCTTGTGGCCAAAGGCAGTGACTCCTGCCTGTAGATTAATCCACTTCAGCTTGAGTTTAGCTTGTGACAGCTGCTACATGAGGAATTGCAGATGGCCCCAGGGAGGGGACCGCCTGCAGCCTTTTCTGTGGTGTGTGTGCTATTCAGAGCCTTCTATGGAGAGCAGAGTGACATGTTAGAGTATTCAGTAGGCAGAGTATGTTCTAGAGATTCAGAGCCATGCAGCGTGTGTATGTATGTGTGTGTGTGTGTGTGTGTTTGTGTTCATTGTTTCCCCAGCAGCACATTCATAAAGTGTTGCTTTGAAATGGATATGGCGAAGCCCTTGGGGGCCAGAGGGGTGGGGTGAAAAAAACACAGGTTTTTTTCCTTGCAAGACTCTAACTGGCAAGGTCCAGATGAGACCTTCCCTCTGGAAGTGTGAGCTGCTCTGGTTTCCTGCAGCTGCTAGAAATGCCTTTTTATTACTTTGGAATCTGCTGTTTTAAAAGTTGGCCTAACCGAATAGGTGAGTTTGGCATCTATGTCTCTCCTGCCCTCTCTGCAGTGACCAGGGTTCATTTCAGGAGTCCACAGGGGACCCCCATCACCTCGGTGATCTAGAAATAAACAGATGGCTCTGGGACCACCTCTTGGGCTTGCGCACCGAGCCGACTTGCCTGCAGTCTCTAGCCTGGCCTCCTCTGGGCTGGCTGGGGCGGGGGTGCCCCTTTCCTCCATCTGACACTCTCACTCTCCTGATCCTCCTCCAGGGGGACTGTGATGCAGGCAGACTTGAAGGAGATCTGTCTGTCTTTTGGAAAGATGAGTCAGGGGGCTTCAGGTGCCCTCCAGTTTGGTAAAGTAGCGTGGCCTCTTTCCTGCTGAATCCTCCCATTTTTCTTCCTCGCATTTAAATTGTACTCAGCCCTTGTATTCCCTGGGCACCCAGAAAGGAGAATGACCTCGTACCTGAAGTCATTAGTTTAGGGTGGGGTGGGTGCATTTAGCCATCGTAGTCTCCTCCTGACCGCCTGTGGAGTTACAGGCTCCTGGGGAGTCCTTCCTCTCCAGCTGTGACCTCTCGGGGCATGCACTGTCCTGAGCCCTGCCGTGTCTGTGTCCTGCTGTCCCCTGCCCACCCAGGGCCCGTAGAACCCAGGCCTTTGGGTAGAGTAGCCCGCCCCCTCTGTAGGCAGCTAAGGAAAGAGGCACTCTTGCTGTCCTTGAATTGAGCCAGAAGGTAACGTGAGGATTTTCAGGTAGTCCTTCTCTAAGCCCGCAGGATCACAAGTAATCTTTTTAATTTTCTTGTGTCCGTCCGTCTTTAATTTCTCCAGATACTGCAGGCAAACAGCTCACCGAGGTGTCCCGTGGGGGTTTAAAAGCCGCATCGAATGCAGTTGAATTAGCGCCCCTGGCGCAATCCCGCGGCCTGAAATGAACCCTGCGAGGCTGTTTATCAGAGGGTATGTTGTTGACTATTGCCCTATTTTCCTATCATGCAAATTATCCGGGCGTAATGGAGATGGGACAGAGGAAACTGAGGGAGGCCAACAGGAAAGAAGCAGGTTTAGAGAGTTCTCTTGGCAGCGTGCTTGTTTTTTGGCAGGCGTCGGCCTTTTTTGGAGGTTTTTGGAGGCTGGCGCTTTCTTGGGTCCTGATGCTGTGGCCTGCCTCCCTCCCTTGAAGCTCCGTTCTCCATGATACACCAGAATGTCCATCTCTCTCTGCTCTCTGGGGCTGCATCTCCTAGGGTTTGTGTGCATTGACTTCAGGTCACAAACGGGTTGTGTCCTCTGCATGGTGTCACTCAGTGCTCCAGATATTTGGGGTTTTAATCTTTCGTGTTCTGCGAATAGACTGATGGTGGTGTGAGCCTTTGTGGTTAACATTGTTCGGCGTCTCACTTAAATCTTGGTGTTATGTGATATTGTATTCAAATAATAAAATGAGAAGAAGGAGCCAGCATGTCTGTGGGCCTTTTTTTTAGGTTTGGGAGGACCAGGGAAGGCAGTGGCTGTATTTTTGAAACCTCACTAGAAACAGGCTATCCCTGTCCTATTAGGAAGACCGAGTGTGGTCTCTCCTGGAGTGGCTCGGGGCAAGGGTGGCTGCCCTGACAGCCTGATCCAGCCTCTCAGTCAGTGGGAGCGGACCAAGGGGCGGCTTCCTCACTGCCGCGGATGGCAGCCATGTCTGGGTTGTTCTCAGCAAAGGGGATGTGCAGAGAAGGGGGGGGGGGAGGCTGGGAGAAGGTGGGGAGGGAGAGGAGAGAAGCCGGGTTTTCGAGGCCCACATTCTCCTTCTTGATTGTGGCCTTCTGTTTACTGTTGGGTTTTGTTTGGGGTTTTTTGGGGAGTTGCTTTGCTGGCGAGGTTTGCCACAGGCATCTGATCTGTTGAAGATCTTCATGCCGAAGTGATGTTTTTTCTTCCCAGACCTCAGAATATATTATTCAAGCCTACAAATATGGTGCGTTTGAGAAGATCCCAGAGTTCATTGCTTTTAGAAACAGGCTGAACAACTCTCTGCACTTTGCCCAGGTGCGCACGGAACGGATGTTGCTGGACCTACTGCTCGAAGCCAACATGTGAGTCGGGGGGCTGCGATGGTGTGGGGGCGGGCGGTACGGCCACAGACCGGCCCCCATGGCCTGCGTGTCTCAGGGCTGCTCCGTCTGTTTTGTGGGGATTGTCTGTGGGGTGTGATGGTCTTTAGTCTTTGGCCCAGCCCAGACCCTGCTGGCCCTTCTGTGGCATCAGCAACTGAAGGGAAGCCCCGCACTAGCCGCCACTGCACTCCCCTCCCTTTGGGCTGCCTCTGAGAGGCCTGATGTCACGTGGAGGGCTAGCTCCTTCCGCAGGTCGTTTTTTATCCCAGCATAAATGAAACCTTACGATGAGCATAGGTGTTAAGTCCAGGATCAGTATGCATTAGTGCAAAGACAGCTGGATTGGCAGTGAGAGGACCCAGATTCAAATCTCAGCTTTGTCACACGGTCCCCTTGGGACTGTGAGTGAGTTTCCTCACCTTTCATGGTCTCCTGTTATTTCTCTCTAAATCGATCATCCCTACAGATCCTTCCAGCTCTGACACTGGGCCCTGGGATCCCCACTTTTGAGATGTTTGCGAGCATGTAATTTAATGTTCTGGTTAGTTCTCTCTTCTTCCCCTTGCATCCCCTCAGCCTCCATGTTTATGTTCCCATCACAGATCGACCAGCTTAGAAGAAAGCATCAAGTCCATGAGTCTGAGTCCTGAGGAGGACGACATCCCGTGGAAGGATCTGCGTGACAACAGAGACCTCCACGTTTTCTTCACGTGGGATCCCAAGGAGAGGTGACTCACATTGAATTCCAAATCGGACCCACCTCCTTGTGTTTTGTCTTCCTAACTCACTGAAGTGTGGTCCGGCCTGTGTGGTCTGAGGTGGTAGGGGAACCACGGGCAGGCAGTGGCCTCTGGAAAGCCTGCAGGAGCCCCTTCTGTTTGCTCACCTGCTGCTGGGGCTTCTGTCTTCAGGGATGTTTCTGAAGAACATAAGAAGCTCTCCCTGGAGGAAGAGACCCTTTGGCTACGCATCCGTTCCTTGACCCTGAGACTAGTCAGCGGGCTTCCAACTCTCAGTCACCCCGTGGAGCCGAAAAACTCAGACAAGACAGCAGAGAATGGCGTCTCCTCGAAGATTGATATTATCCGTTCACTTCTCCAGCAACTGGAAGGAGTTCTGGATGCGGGAAAGCGATTTGTTGGACGGAAAGTTCAGGTACGGTCTGAAAAGCAGAGCTGGGCCCGGGGCTGGGTTGCCTTTGTGGGAACAAGGGAGGTTTCTGAGGCCTCAGAGCTGAGGGTGGGGCTCTGCGAGACCTGGGTGAATCCTGGTTCTGCCCTTTCCTACGTCATGGACCTGGAGCAAACCCCCTGCCTGCTAGATCTGGGCTTCTGTAAAATGAGGGCATCGGACCAAATGACCGCCTTGCTCCTGGCTAGCTCTGATCTGTGACCTTCAAAGTGATAAGTGTGAGCAAGGACTGTGCCACTTTCTGCATCATGAGCAGAGTCCATCAGCAGCCAGGAATTCACATGTGCACATACGCGTGCACACACACACACACACACACACACACACACACACACACACAAACATACATACATACATACATACGTACATACATACGTACATACATACATACATACATACATAACAGAACCACGGGAACCTCAGAGGCTGTGCAGGCCAGGCCAGGCCCACAGGTTTCCTCTGTCACAGACCAGGTAAGCACTGCCCTGCTTCAGCCTAAAGCCGTCCAATGAGGACGCACTACGATGTGCTTTTGAGTAGCGTTTCTCCTGACCTCAGCTCTCAGCTTGCCTCTTCCTCTCCCTTGCTGCTTTGATGTCTTTTCTGCGGGGGTTCAGAAGCCATCTAATCTGTCTGTGCTGGACCTCTATCTTGGAATCCCTGGTGACAGTCTTGGGTACGCGGCCAGCCTTCTCTAGGCTAAGGTGCCCTTTCTCAAGTTGGGCACCCAGAGGAGACCACTGTCCTGCAGATTTAGCCTTCCTCCCACTATCCCCCAGCAGGACAGGCACCTCCTTCCCGGCCACAGCCCAGCGTGACATCCTTTTTTTGGCTGCCAACCCCTATTGACTCATTATGCCTGCCATCCACTAAGCCTCTTGAGTCTTTTTCTCCATCCGGTCTTATACTAGTGGAGCTGATTGTTTTGAACCAAAGCATACGATTTTATGTTTATTTCAAATTCTATTTCATCTTAATTGATTTTGTCCTGGGTCAGGATATTTTTGAGTCATCAGTGTAACTTGGTCATCCAGTGTAACTTGTTAACTGTCCTTCCTATCTGTGGGTCATGCAGATTTGATAAGCATGCCATTTATGACTGAATTCATATCATTGAGGAAATAGTTAAACATTGTCATGACAGACCCTGGAACCCTAGGCCACTCCTCAGAGAATTCTTTCTAAGGTGTCATGGAACCAGTTAGATCTACCCTTTGGGTCTGGCCATTTATTCAGGTCCCAGTCGGTCTCGTCCTGTCGTTGAACCTGCATTTTTATATCTTTGCTTAAAGAAAAACATGTGCTGTTTTGGGCCAATGCTTAGGAAACTATATCTACAGCATTCCTATGACCCGCAAGTTTATTAAACTTATCAGAAAATTAAATAAAGTAGCCTGTCTTGGCCTGTTTGTGATTTAGATGTACACTGTGGCTCTTTATGGTGACTGCTTCCTTGTCTACATGGGCACTAGCCTTGCCTTTAATAACACACTCGGGCTTTGGCATGCTGTTGTCATCAGCGCCCCCTCTTGCCTTTCTTGAAAAGCCTCTGTGCTTGCCTGTTAACTTTGTTAGCAAATCGCCATTGGTGGCTTGGCGGTCTGCTAGATCTTTGAGGACATGAGAGTGGAGTCATTGTGTGCCTGGGGTTGAATTCCTCTGGGCCAGCTCGTGCTTTCTTACCATCTCCTGACTTGGGATCAGCTCCCCATTTCCCCGTTAGCCGTTTTTCTTCTGACCATTCAGGCCCAAAAATTGTTCTTGTTGGAAAAAACAGAAGCAAAATAGTGATTCAGTGACACCGTCACCTTGTCCAGCCCAAGCAGTCGTCCTGTCCCTTCTTTGGTCCTTTTCTTTTCCTGAATATATCTAAAACTGCCTTTCACCCCCACCCAGCCCCAGCCAATAACCCAGGCTCCTCCCTGGCCCCAGCACCTTCTGAACTTGGTCATTCTTGATGGGATTTTTAGAGGATTGTCCAGTATTACCTGTTCTGGCTCCCAGCTTCCCTTCGTGTCTTTCAAAAATTAACATACATGTGTTTCTGCCTTTGAGCATGCAAAATCCTGCTGTATTTTTGCTTGATTTTTTTTTAAAGTGTATGACTTGGTAGAGAATAATGTTTCCTTTTAGATTCTCCACCAAGTGTCCTGGGTCTGTTTAAACCTTGTGGTGCAGTGGAAAATGTACTGACTGGCTGTGGTGTCTAAGGATCTGTGTTCAAATCCTGATTCTAATGCTTACTGTTACTGCCTGTGTGACCTTGGGCAAGTCACTTATCCTCCCAGGCTTCAGTTTTGTCCTCTGCGGGGGGGTCAGACCAAATGGCCTGTGAGGTCTCTTATCCCATGTGATAGATTCACAGAAGACGTCTTCAATAAGCCACCCGCAAGGCTTGGCTTGCGTCAGTAAGGCCAGCTCGAATCCCTCCTGCCCTGATACTTATTAGATTAGGCCCCTCCATAGAGACGCCCTGAAGAGATGACCGGTCAGCATCCCTGTGGAGCCTTACGGCAGATGTGTGCTCTCTGGGGTCGGTGCCACCATCAGGGGCTGCTGTCTTCTAGGAGCAGTGGATGTGGGGAAGGCCCCCGCACCCTCCTGCCTCTGGGGGACACTTTGCTGATTGCATCCAGGTAGCCGCAGAGGTTGGCTCTTCTCCGACAGTGCATACAAAGTAATGAGGCCTTTTTTCCCTTTCCCTCCCCAGTATCCTTTCCTTGGTCCTGTTCCCACCCGGATGGCCGGCTTCTTCAGCAGTGGCTGCTGTCAGTGCCAGACTAGCTCCTTTTATCTTGTTAGCGATATTTATGAACTAGATACCAATGGCCTAGGTAAGATGCATGCGTGTGTGTGTGTGTGTGTGTGTGTGTGTGTGTGTGCGCACGTGCATGCAAGTGTGGGAGTTTGACCAGATAAATTTTGCTGTTTTTTCAGAGATGGGTTGATTTTGTGTTCCCAGAAAATAAATTGAGCATGATGGGAGGAAGCCCTCTGGACAGCAGAAATTCTAAACTTATACAATAAATGACATTTTATTTCAAATGACAGAATATATTTGACTACTTGGAGGACCTCTGATTTTCCCCCAGCATGTGAGCTTTGCCTGCACAGATAATTCTGTTTAGTAGACAGCTGGCAGGGATCAGTCTGGCTGGAGCCCTTCATCCCTAGCTGCCTGGCCTGATCATAGCTCAGATGGCAGCCAGGGCAGGCTGTGTCACCAGCCTCTCTCTGTAATGTGGAAGGGCCAGATAATGCGAGGCTGGGGAAGCCTTAAAGAGCCTGAGTGGGGCAGCTAGGTGGCACAGTGGATAGAGCACCGGCCCTACAGTCAGGAGGACCTGAGTTCAAATCCGGCCTCAGACATATAACACTTAACTAGCAGTGTGACCCTGGGCAAGTCACTTAACCCCATTGCCCAGCCAAAAAAAAAAGCCTGAGGTCCTGGAGCCTTCCTGCTGCATCCTCAGTGGGGTATAGTACCCATTTGTTTAAGGCAGATCATTTAGGTCTGTTAACAGACATTTCACATTTCACAGTGGCCCATAGCCATGTTAATGTACCAGTTAATTGGGAGATTTAGAAATGGAAGGAATCGGCTTGTTGAGCCTGTGTTGGACAGCCACACATTTGTCGTAGAGAACACGGATCGTCTGAGTTTCTGACCAGTAGAATCACAGTTCTCACCAGCTCAGAATCAGGAGTGTCTTGGTGGAATGTTAACCCCAAGCTTGTACTTAATTCCATTTGCCTTTTTAGCTATTTGAAAGAAGTGGATTTTAATCTCCTCTTCTTTTGGGGTGATTTTTTTGGCCAAGAAGGAATGAGGTTTTTTTTCATTTTGAATGGTGACTCTGGGGGCCAGAGGTTAGAAGTTTGAGGCCCACAAGTGCACTGAGGCCTGCAGAGCTGAGGGTCGGGAAAGTTCTTCAGTGGCTTCCAGAGTTTTGTGTGTCTTTCATGGTAGAATGTGACTACTAAGCTCGAATTTCTTCTTTCCATTTCAGAGGATACAACTGAGATCCAGGAGAGAATAGGAAATAGTTTTGAATCCTTACTAGAACAATTAAGGGGTAAGTGTCTGGACACCAGTGACTTCTTATGGACACACACACACACACACACACACACACACACACACACACACACACACACACACACACACACGTCCTGATTGGCCTTCTTTCTGGGCTCCTGGAGATCAGGGCAATGGTTCTCCTGGCTGTGCCTCATTCTGTGGGTCGGGTGCAGTGTAGATGCTGTGCATGGAGGGGCTGCCTTGCCTTCCCAGGAGCCCTCAGCCCTCTGTGTTACTGCCCAAAGGGGGAGTGTTGGACAGTGGAAATTGGTTATCTGAGGTGATGGGGATTCCCAGTATAAAGCTGGGGGCCCTGAGTAGAAAAGGCACCTTTGGCCTTTTCCTCAGGAGTGGTGCCCATTCTTTCCCAGCTGTGGCCCCTGTGATTTCACCTTGTTCGTGGTCTGGGCGTGTGAAGGGCCCAGAAAGCTCTGGGGCTGCCCTTGTGACGGTGGGGAGGTGGTGAAGAAAGAGGAGGTGCTCAGGACGTGGTCAGCTGGCTGGGAAAAGGCCTCCACTCCTGGGCACTGTCCGCCCCTCAGTGTCCGACAGATGACAGACGCCACCAATCAGCTATCTCGGCCGGAGGCACGAGGAGAGACAAGCCAAGCGTTCCTCCTTTTCTTGCAGAAGTGTTCAGTCAGTGCAAAGGGGACGTCTTAGAAGTAGAAGATGGGAACCTGAAGACTCATCCCAGCATCTTAGAAAACCTGGTGTTCTTTGTGGAGGTCAGTGCTCCGTGTGCTTCCCTCCTGCCTCCTGTTTACTCACATTTGTGCTTCACGGGGAGCTTTGGTTTCCCCTTTAGTCCAACAGACATTGCTTAAACTCCTCCTCGGGGGAGGCCGTGGGCCCTCAGCAGGGCACCCGCCTGGACCAAAATGCCCAGCCTCCGTGAGGCCAGGTGCTTCTAGTACAGCAGCAAAGAGACCCAGAGCCTGGCGTGAGGGGCGTGGCCCCAGACTCCTGCCAGCCAGGGGCCCCTGGCACGTCCCCTAGCCCTCTGCTGGCCTCTGCTTCCTCGTCTGTAAAATGGGAGTCGTAACAGCAGCGCCCTCCCAGGATCCTTGTGAGTGTCCAGAGAGATACTCATCGTAAAGCGCTCGGCCACCCTTTCAGGGTCACATAAACGAGCCCCTCCTGCTGCTGCTGCCGGCCTCTTACCTGCCTCTCAGGCTTTGTGCTCGACCCTGGGAGGAGAGAGAGCAAAGCGAGTTAGAGCTTGGGGATTCTGGGGTGTCTATCAAAAGGCTCCATTTTGAGTCTGAGGACTTGAATTCAAGTCCCAGCAATGCTATGAACTAGTCAAGTCAGCCAGCATTTATTAAGCACCTGCTGTGTGCCAGCCACTGGGCTAAGCGCTGGAAATACAAAGAAAGGCAAAAGTAGTCCCTGTCCTCAAGGAGCTGATAGTCTAACGGGGCAGACACCGTGTGCTCCCTTGGTGTCCTCTTCTGTGAAGCAGGGGTGGTGCTGGAAGATCCCACAGTCCCTTCCCGGCTCGGGATCGTGTCATCCTAAGATCTCCTCCCCTACCTGTTAAATATCTAGATTAATTCATGTTTTCTTTCTTTTCTTTCAGACCATTTCCATTGTCCTCTGGGTGACTAGTTACTGTGACAGCATCCTGCAGCCGTATAAATTAAATTTACAGAAGAGGAAAAAGAAGAAAAAAGAAACCAACGCCCTCATGGTAATAACACCAGATGAGGATCAGTTAAGATCCCCTCACGTTGCCCCCACAGAGGAGCTTTCGGGTAGGGTGTGGGACTCAGATTAAACACAGCCCATGGGGCAAGGAGAGCTTCCTAACTCCCTGGGAAAGTCACAGAGCTGGACGTTTGGAAGAGACGGAGCCAAGGCTCTGCCCTCTCTCTGTCGAGGGCACCGCCACGTTTTCTGTCCCCTCAGCTTCGAAGCCCAGGGGTCCTCGGCCCTGCCCTGCCCTGCCATGTCCAGCCAGGTGCTGGGTCTCCCTAGTTCTGTCTTCATGGTGTCTCTGGCCTCCCCTGGTTAAACCCTCACTTTCCATCTGCTGGGCCAGGAGAGCGGCCTTCCAGTCGGTCTCCTTACCTCCAGTGTCTCCCCTTTCCCCCGCCTCTCATCAGTCTCTTTCTCCTTCTAGGCTGTTCTCACCTTCCTCGCCCCACACACTCCAGCCCCAAGGGTTATCTTGTACATGACATCCCATCTCCCACCTCCACCCCTTTGGCCAGGTTGTCTCTCACACCCAGAACCTTCTTTCTCTTGGGATCCCTAGTTCTTCTCAAGGGTCAGCTCAGGGGCTACTTCTTGTGGAAGAGCATTCTTAATTTCCCCACCCCACTATTTATTTGAGATATTTTCACATATTTTTGTATTTATCTGTGTCCCCATGTCAGATTTCCTTTACCAGATGGAAGCACCCTCAGGGCTTGTTTGTGTTTGTCTGTCCCCAGTGCCTTGCACAAAGTCCAGGCCTGATAAAATCTTGTTGCATCGATGGCCTGGTACAGGAGGGTGTGTGGGCTGAGTGACAGGACAGTGAGGTGGAGGTGGAGGCAGTGAAAGCACGTGCCCCTGGGAGGCGCCATTGTGGAATGGGTGCAGCCTGGACAAGGCCTGTGGGCGAGGGCCACGGGCTCTGCGCTCTACCTGTGGGGCAGGGCATTTTAATTGGTGCATTGGGAGATCTGCCGCTGGTGTTTCTGGGTGACACAAAGTTAGGAGGGACACGGTCATTTTGACAGTCCCAAAACAGGAAGCATCACCAAGACAAACGTACTCAGTCTTGGGGGGCCATCTCCAGTCGTCTTGATCCATATCTGGGCACTGGACCCAGAGGGCTCCGGAGGGGAAGGTGAGGCTGGTGACCCTGCACAACTCTGCCTCACTAAAATCCAACTCACTTGCAAGTCATGGCATCACCTCCCTGATGTCATGGTCCTTGTCCAGGACAAAGGACACAAAACAACTCTTTAGTTTAACAAACAACTTGAGGTGGATAAGATGGGAAAGACATGATTCGTTTGCAGTTATTCTGAGAAAAAGATCTGGGGGCCATAGTGGTCTGCAAGCTCAGGAGTGAATAACATGGCAGCTGAGAGGGGTGTCCCTGGCAGAGGCCCAGGCTGCTTTGCTCTGAGTGCTGGGCTCAGTTCTAGGCACCACATTTTAGGAAGGAGGAGAGCGTCTGGAGGACACCAGGACAGTGAACGGGCCATTGTGTGGGAGAGCGCTCAGGCCCCAGGAGGCAGTATGAAGGCCGTGGCTGGTGGGCGCTGGAGGCACGTTCAGCTCTGAGGGGAGCCTGGGCTGCACGTGGCCTGGGGTGGATGTGGACTTCAGAAAAGGCTGGGTGACCACTCTTCTGCTGCGTTGGGGAAGGAATTCTGGCTCGGGCTGAGTGGGCTAAGTAATCCTGAGGCCCCTTCCCTTTCTGAGATGCTGACAGCCTGAGTAATGCAGAGGCCCAGGCAGGGCAGAGGGGTCAGGAGAGCCCTGGGTCCAAACCCACTTTGGACATCCATGAGCCAGCACTTAACCAAAGTCCTGGAGCGTGTGTTTCCTCATCTGTAAAATGGGGCCAGTGCCTGTAGGTCTGCCTTCCTCGAATGGATGCAGAGGACTCGAGGTGCCTAAAGAAGAGACAGGCCTGCTCTCCGGGGGCTCCTGTTGGGACGGGGGAGATGACCCCAGGAAGCTTGGAGCTACACGTCCCAAGGGGAGGTCCCATGGTCCTCAAGCTGCACTGGTGGTGTTATCTCCACTGAAACATTGGACAGCCAAGGACTGCAGCGACAAGCCCCATCTTTTCTGGGCCTGCGGGAGCAGTGTGCAGGCTACATCCCTAAACGATGGCTGTGGACCCTGGGCTATGGGCTGTGCCGGGAGGGAGGCCTGGCACCTGCTGGTGCCTCCTGTCTCTCCTCAGCAGAACCTGGCTCCCTGAGCTTCACTGCCTGTCCTGGGAGTAGCCATGAGTTGGCAGGTAGTGGGGATGGCTGGCCTCCAGGAGACTACGGGAACTCAGCCCAGGGGTCTGTGGGGTGCTGCCAGCCCCAGGCTTCCTCGCCCTGATGGTCACAGTTGGTGAGCGGCTAGTACTGGGTGCTGCCAAGGCAGGGGCCCTGAATTCAAGTTCCTGGGCTCTCTGGACCATCTGGGTCTGAGGGGAGATGTGTTCATGGTGGCAGTAGTGGTCTGACTTGCCTGGTCCATGATGGCTCCTGCCTCTCCTTCCAGGGGCCTCACTGCCTTTGAGACTCTTGTGGGGCCTGAGAATGGTGACCCTTTGGTCTCTTCTGAGCCTCCCCCCATCCAGTCCATCAAGGGCCTGTGCTGTGGGCATGACCCTCACTGGGCCCCAGGGCTACAGAGGCAAAATGAAGACCAGCCCCCCCCATTGAGGAGCGCCTCTTCTCCTCGGGGATAAGGACGGGTAGGATTATCTGAAGCTGGAGAGGGAAGAGTCAGAGAGGCCTTCCTGCAGGAGGGGCCGGGGGCCCAGAGCCAGAGGCTGCAGGACCTAGTTTGGAGAATGAGGGAGCCAGTCTTGACTGGAAGGTTGTACCTGGGGAGGGGCGGCGTCCCCCCCAGGGAGTGCTCTGGCCTCCAAGGCACTAGGGAGTGGCTGGAGCTTCTGGAGCAGGAGGGTAGCGAGGGGAGGGGAGGGGAGGCTGGAAAAGTGAGCAGGTCTGCCCAGGCTCTTCTCTCCCATGACTGTCGTCCGGGTCGTGGCGGCCTGCTGTGCACATGGGGGTCACTCGGGGCTCTGGGGAAGCCCTGCCGGCCGAGGTCTGGTCCTCGTCTCACTCTCTTCTCCTGTCCCTCCAGCCGCCTGTCTTCTCCAGCTTCCAGCACTACGTGGCTGGCCTCCAGCTGCTCATCTCCAGTGTCCTGGAGCACCTCAGAGGGCTCGAGGCTCTTCTGGCTGCACTTAAACTTGAAGAATTGTCCCTAGAAGACCCTGCCCTTTCCCAGGTAAGAGCCTGTGTGGGCCCCCCCCTCCAGGGTATCGCCCCACTCCGTGCCCCAGGGAGAGGAGACGTACTTCAGCTGGGTGGCCTTAGTTACAGGGCTGCTTCTTCACGTGCACAGTGAGGGCTGGGACCAGGGTCTGTCTCAGGGCCCTCCAGCTCAGAAGCAGCTGTCAGCTCGGGTTTCTCAAAGGCACTTCACGGGTGGGACATTCTAGGACAGCCCTCTTCTTACTTGGGGGGGGTGGGGGTTGATACATACAGTTGTCAGAATGTTAAAACAAAGTTAGCAAGTGTATAGACCCCTTGAAATCATGGAGGGGGGGAGGCAGTCCTTGGACCCTGAGCTAAAAATCTTAACGCTGACTGCGTATGAATCTAGCGCAGCACCAACCCGGTGCCTTAATTAAAGCAGTGACGATGCTGGTGATGATCTTTGCTGCTACTTAGGCAGTTCCTTGACCTTTGCAAAGTGCGTGTTACATGCTTGGCCCTCACACCAACCCTGGCAGGGAGGCACTAGTGTCACCCTTATTTTGCAGATGATGGACCTGAGACAGGTGGGTAAGGTGACTTGGCCAGGGTCACACAGCTAGGAAGTGATTAAAGCTGGATCTAAAGTGGGCCTTCCTGACTCCAGGCCTGGTTCTGTGCCTACCTTAGCCTTTTCCGAGCTTAAAGGACATGGGCGTGGCCTCCTAGCCTCCTGCAGAAAAATGAAAGCACAAAGAAGCCTTTTAAATACTTACTGTGTGCCAAGCACTAGGGCTACCCAGGGAAGAGGGGCCCCCATTTCTGCTCTTGAAGATCTCCCAACTCCAGTACATGAGGGAGGGGTCAGTTGTGTGGCCAAAGAGAAAGGGCCAGGGGCCTGCAGCTGCCACAGTGAGCCAGATGAGACTGAGGGGTCACCGGGGCCAGAGGAAGCACATTTGCACCAAAGTCAGTGCTTTTAGAGCCTCAGGGAATTAGCGGAAGACCTGGGAGGGAGATAGTTTATCAGATCTAGTACCTTCCTTCTCTCCCTCTCTCCCTCCTCTTCTTCCTCTCCTTCCTCCCTCCCTCCCCTCCCTCTCTCCCTCCTCTTCCTTCTCCTCTCCTTCCTGCCTGCCTCCCCAGACCTTACAGTGGAAGTGTGGGGCTTATGTTTGGCCCTGGTGGAGATGGGCGGCTGACTTGTTTGCATCAGGAGCTTGGGCAGGCATTGGTCCCTAGGCTGGTGGGCTTGGTCAGTGTGGGGGAGGGGGCACTGCCTAGGACTGCTCTGATTTTAACTGGAAAGGAGCCCCAGCGAGGTCGCAGGCTGGCCCAGGCGTGTTGGGGTGGGGACGGGGGAGGCCTCATTCTTGTACAGGTTGTCACCGGTCTGTTTCATTCTCATGTCCCTTCTGTTTCCCTCCATATACCTTTTATCCTTTATAACAGAGGACAAAAAAGAGGACCAGGTGTGGTTCTGGAGCTGCCAGGGCTCCTCAGGGCTGGTTCAGGGGCTGCCCTGAGGTCACACGTGTACACACACACACACACACACACACACACACACACACACACAACACACACACACTCTCCAGGGCAGGGACCTCCCTAAGGGCACACGTGTGTACACACACACACACACACACACACACACACACTCACCCTCCCTCTCTAGGGCAAGGGTTTCCCTAAGGTCACACATGTACACACACACACATGGCCCACCCACCTCTGCAGAGAAGGGGGAGGGGTGGCAGCTGTGCTCCAGGCACTTGCTGGGGTGGAGGGGCCCGGGCAGGCCCCGCGGGCCTTGGCCATCGTCCTCTCGTCCCTCTGTCCGCAGGAGGAGAAGAAGTTCACAAAGACTGTGCACGGCAAGGTGCAGAGCAGCTACCAGCACTCGCTTCAGGAAATCGGGGAGCTGCTCAAGAAGAGGCTGGAGACGGTAAAGAAGTTCAAAGTGTAAGCAGTGAGGCCCAGACTGCTCCTAAAGACCCCGGCCGAAGCATCGCCCAGCCGCCGCCGCTGCCGCTGCCGCCAGGAGCCAGAACTTCCTCCTAAAATGCATGAAGGACTTTGATCTTGAATTAATTTTTTTAGGTATTAACTACATCCAGCTGATTAAATTATTGTACATAAAGCGGAAGCCGAGCCCTCCCCTAGGTTTGACCACTTTTTATACATGTTCATTATTAAGCATATGGCAGCAACCAGAGAAACCCTCCTTTTCTTCCTTTCTATCTCCAGAAACTTCTGGGGGTTGTTTTTAGAAGCAGCGATAGCAGCTCAGAAATACAAGCCTCCAGCCCAGAGCAGCCAGACAGCCCTCCCCAGGGAGGGAGAGCAGGGGTCTGGCCTGGAGGCCTGTTGGCCTTGAACTTGTGTCTCTGCCCCCTGGAGCTTCCCAGGGGGTGGGTGCCAAAGAGCCTCCGCCCTGGACGTGCAGGTATGTCCTGGCATCAGTGCCAGCCGGTCGGGCACAAGAGGGAAGGCTCAGGCTGCCCCAGCCTCTGGCCCCTGCCCCATGCCCGCCTCTGAAACCTGAATCAGAGATAGGGAGGCGGAGGAGTGCCCTGTGCAGGGGAGAGAGAGGCGTGTGGACCATCTCCAGGCCCACTCCCGACTAGCCCGGCCTCTTGTCCGTGCATTTGAGAACGACGTGACGGGAATTGCTGTTGGAAAGCCAGAGACACGATGTGCACAATGTGCCGCTGTCACTGATTTCTTCAGCCACATGCTACAATCGGTTCATGAATTAAAAACAGCCAAACAGGTGCTTGAAAATGAAGACGTAGCACTTGAGGGCTTTTACTCGTGTCGGCGGGGCAGGGAGGGAGCGGGCAGAGCCCTGGCCAGTGTCCGAGCCTGCCAGGTTGGACCAGAGTCCCTGGAGCTTCCTGTGTGATCTGAGGTGGAGGGACCCCTCCCCCTAGCACAGGGGAAGGGAACCCCCTGCCCGCTGGGAGGAGCCCGAGATGGCGACTTTGGAGGCAGAATGCCCCTTCCCCTGCCTGGGCACCATGGCATGTGGGAGGCTGGCTTCTTCCTTGACCCTCCGACTACGAGCAGAGTAATAACTGCATCTTTTTCTCCGATGAAATTTGACCTTTTTTTTTTTAATGTCTTGGAAAGGTTGAAAAAAAATCTTCCTATGCAAAAACCACTTGCTTTTTTGGTCCTCCTGGCTTCAAGAGACCTTTGAGGCTTTCAGCAATCTGTGATTTGGCTTAGAGTAATTGATTCTCCTATTTAAACTCTGGAAGAAAGTTGAAAAGGGTCACCCCCCCAAAAAAAAAGACTTAGTAGAAATGCTCGATGTTTGACAGCTAGGACCCTGGAAGAGAGAAGTTTTTGTGGGAAACACCAGTGGTCAGTCTCCTGGGCCGCCGTCAACCAAGGAAGGATGAAGACTGAATGTTCAAAGCGTGATGGACTTGAACTAGGGTTTGGCTACAGTCTCCAATCTCTTCGGGGGCTGGGGGGCCAAAATGCAGCCTTTCGAGTCAAGCTTTTGGAGGGGGGGAGGGTGTGGGTGTGGGTGGACGTGTGTCTGTGTCTATGCGTGTGCTGAAGTGATGCTTTCCATGACCGTCTTGAAATGTACAGTATATAGAAATACCCTCTGAAAGGTTAGAGATTGACCTCAGTCCATTGAGCATGCACAGGGTTGGGGAAGCTTGGCCTCCTGGGGGCACCTTTCCAGCCAATCTCTGCTTCCTGGCGGCGGTCACCCCCACCCCCCAGTGGTTCAGTGTCAAATGATGTTATGGGGGGGGGCAATTGTTATCTCCTTTGTTTCTTGTTGATTTTTGTATTAACTGTCGCATTGAAATCAAATTCAACCTCTTACATCTTGCGATGTCTTTGTATAAAAAAAAAACCGAAAAACTAAATTGTGTGCAGAAATGGCCAATACCTTGTTGATCTAGTCTTTTGGAAACTTTGTCACACCCTATAAATTGTGTACAGTTAAAAAAATCTATATCTATATCTATATATTCTTACATGAGTAAAGAAACACCCTCAACACAATGGATGTCATCTGGTATTTGACAAGGAATCCCAAAAGATCCTTTGCTGCTGGTTTTCGTTGCGGGGTTTGGGGTTTTGGTTTGGTTTTTTTTAAGTGTGCTGAATTGAAATTTTAAAACAAGGGAAGGTGGAGAAGAGAATAGACAAGCCAATAAGGTCACACACCACCACCACCCCTCTCCCACCCCACCCCCCAAAGCTCTTGGCTTGGTGAGTTTGAGATCCGCTCTCCTGAGTGGCATGGAGGTGACGTCGCTTGTGTGGACAGCACGCACATGCACAGGAGAGAAAGTTCTCCAGTCTTGTTCCTGGCAGGACCAGTGTGGGATGCCCGCTCACCACCCCCCTCACTTCCCTCCATTGCGTCTCTTTCCACAATTTTGACTGTTCAAACATTGTGTTTCCATTTCACAATCATTTTGTTCAATCAGAATTTGTCTTTTTTTTTTAAACACATACTGGGTTTCATTGTACCTGCAGCTTTTTTTTTCTCAGCTCTCCTGAATTCTTTGATGTAATTTATGAGGGTAGAAGGCCTGTATCTGTCCTTCAGGAAAATTAAGTGACCCGGGTACAGCAGACCTGCTTTAAACTGGATGGTTGTTTCATTACAAGTTAGCCTACCTGCCTTCTTCCTGTCATCGTCGTTGTTCCGACCCCGTAGGGACCTGCTCCTTTCTTACTTTGGAGTGACCCAGTTCTGAGCTCCGTGCTAAAAAGGGATTATTCATGAATTTCAACGTGCTTTTCCAAGACAATCAGTCTTTTTAAAAAGCCAAATAAGAGTGAAGCAACTTGCAACAGAGAGCCGACCTTGAAGTTAGGACAACCCAGTGGGGTCTGACTTGTACTGGCCATGTAACCTGAGCCAGGGGAAGTCCCAGGGCCCTGCCGTCACTCAGAACACATTCAAGATAAGGGCCCAGCCTGTATTGGTGGAGGAAATTGGCGGGCATTTCCTACACGAATCGAATCACAAGTTTGGGCAAAAAGATGACGAGGGTAATATTTTGCATCAGTAGAGAAGTCTTTCTATATTAATGCAACCTTCCCATTTCTAGGATGCTTTTCAGGTCTGCAGAATTTCTCACACTAGCTCTTGGTCGGTAGTGTGAAGGTGAATATTCCTGTTTTATACATGAGAGAACGGAGAATTTCCGGGGTCTTGGCCCAGTCCCAAGGGGTGCTCCACTGTGTGGGCCATGGCTTGAGACATATGTGGCCATGTGGTTGGTGCAGGGTGCTGGATGTACAGTCAGACCCTGCCTCTGCTGTTAACTACCCGTGTGGCCTTGGGCAAGTCACCTTCTGCCTCCATTTCTGTGAAAAAAAAACAAGAGGGTTGGACTCAACGGCCCATGAGACCCCTTCCAGCTCTGGCCCCCTACGACCACCCAGTCCAGGTTCCTCTGTCCTGTAACATCAGTCGCCTGGGATTCTGTGCTGACTGAGATCAATCACTGTAGGCCAGGTCCTTGGTCATCGGGCAAGAGGCAAACGATCCCACTCCAGCCGGCCCTTGCACCTGGTGCAGGACAAGCTGAAGTAGCCTCTGCTGCCATGTTCCCCCCTCCCCCACCCATCCCCCAGGACTTAAAAGCTGGAAGAGACCTCCAGTAGTGTCCAGTAGATGGAAGGACTAGGCTGGGGCCAGATTGTTAACCCCTGCCAGCCGTGCAGCCCCCTCCGGGCCTCAGCTCCCCCTCTGCCTGGGGATAATGCTGGCGGTGCCTACTGCCAGGCTGCTGGGGAGGAAAGCACGGTTTGAGCAGAGCACTGTTGTCCCACCTGAGGACCGTTCTGCACGTGTACGCCTGTAGGTCAGGGAACGAGCATTCATGAAGTGCCTGCTGTGTGCCAGGTTCTGCTAAGTGCTTTATAAATAGCTCGTTTGGGGTGTATGTGTGCGTGTGCGTGTGTGTATGTATGTGTGTGTGCATGCGTGTGTGTGTGCGTGTGTATGTGTGTGCGCCCAGAGGAGAGCAGGTGGGCCATCTAACACATGGCTGTCACACACCTGGCCAGGTCACCTATCTGTAAAGGATTAGGTTAGGTCTGGATACAACACGTGCACACCTGTGTGTTCATCCTCCTATGGACCTCACCCCCAGCAATGCTCGTCACTGGGCCAGCCCACTGTGTGTGACTCCTGAACGCGCCTTGCCTGGGTCCACTGCTGTTCCACATTGGGAGGATCCCAGTGGGACCGTCCTGGGTGAACCCTTGCCAGCTGACCAGCACACCTTCTTTTGCAGTTTTCCATTTCCTCGTTATGTTCTAGACTCCTCCCAGTACCCCTGTCTCTCCCCATTGTCCCTGGCCCCCTACAGGATACTCACTCCAAACCTAACGAGACAGGTAGATGTGTTCTGGGTCTCACAGTCATGTAGAATGTTCGTATCAAAGGGACGAGCCTTTGTTCTGTCAGGGAATTCGGTGTCAGTGAGGGAGCTTTGCAGCTTCCTGGAGGAAATCTGGTTTGCTCTTTGCCGGCTGTTCAATTCTGGGCCTGATTCTCCCATGTGAACTATTTGTCCCAGACATGTAGATCTCTCTGTCTTTGTGTGTTTCTGTCTGTCTCTTTCCCCTCCTTTCTTTGTCTTTCTTTTCTGCCTCTGTCTCATCAATCTATTTCCTATCACCTTTCTATTTCTAGATCTATCTTATCTATCCAAAATCTCTACCCTCTACCTACTTCCCTATCTTGATATCTGTCATCTGTTTTCTACCTTTGTATCTTAACCTGCCTCTCCGTCTGTTTTCCTGTCTGCTTTGATGGACAGTATCACCTGGTTACCCTTCTCACTCCGTGTCCTCATCTGGGCCCTAGACATTCTTCATCCACTTGGCTTTGCCTGTGTGGATGGTCAAGTCGGACTCCTCTGCCTGGTCCAGGACCTCTCCCAGGAGGCTCTTTGGCATCCCAGCAGCACTCACTTTTGTCCTCCGACCAGAGCACCAGAGGGATCTCAGCAACCCCAGGGAATGCCAGTATGCTTCTCACAGACGACAGGAAGAAGAAATGGACCCAGAGGGGAAAAGCAGCTTGCCCAGAACCACCCAAATGACAAGCTGAACTAACCTTCCACACCACATTTCATGGCTCCAAATCCACGGTGCGCTGAAATCTATCCTTTTGAGGTGTTCCCTTTTTCAGATCAACCATAGGATCACAGACTGTTGGGACCATGTAGCCCGGGGCCCATGAGTTTATTTTTTGTTTTAATTTTTGATGACTATATTTCAATATAATTTTTTTTGGGTAATCATACATTTTATTCATTTCAGGCCATGATTCTGAGACAGGGTCCGTAGGCTTCTCCAGCCTGCTGCCCAAGGGGCCCAACATGCAGGCAAGGTGAAGCAGCCCTGCCCTAGGCCACCTAATGCAACCCCCTCATTCAGCAGTGTGGTGTCATGGAAAGGAAGCTGGCCTGGCCATAAACCTGGGTTCGGATCCCTCCTCTAACACAATCACTGGTGAGTCACAATATTTCAGAGCCTTGGTTGCCTCATGTAGAAAATGACGATGTTTCCTACAATCACCTCTCAGGTTTGATAGAAGCAGCCAGATGTCCTAGTGGATAGACCGCTGGGCCTGGAGTTAGGAAGGCCAGAGTTTGAATCCCGCCTCAAACTAGCTGTGTGAAGACCCTGAACAAGTCATTGAACCTCTGTTTGTCTCAGTTTCCTTATCTGTAAAATGGGGATAATAATAGCACCAATCTCCCAGGGTTGTCGGGAGGATCAAATGAGTTAAAATGTAAAGAATTTTGCAAACCTTAAAACATCATATAAAGGCTAGCTATTATTATGATTGAGATCAAATGAGAAAATGTAAAATGTATATTTTAAATCTCTGCAAATGTCAGTTAACTTCAGGGGCCCTGAGAGTAAGAGTAACTTGGGAATGTTCTTGTAGGTCATCCATAGTGGAGCGATGACCTCTCCAATGAGGTATTTGTAAAGAGCTTAGGACTGGGCCTGGCACATAGTAAGTGCTTTGCAAATCTACTTCTTCCCTTCCCTTCTCCCCTCCCCAAAGTGACACTAAATTGGACTTGTAATCGTTCATATGGAACAATATTTAATTATTTGTGGTTTAGCAAATTCAGGTCCTTCTTATATATGATCAAGGCTGGCGATCTGTACTGGTGAATGACACCACCACCATAACCCTGCCCCAGCCGCTGACGCAGCCCTGACCTCTCTCCTGATCTCCAACAATACCGTGTAGGCATCTCGGGTGCAGGGGGATGCTGGGAGGATCACTCGGACCTCTCTGGTCCTGATTCGGAGTAAGAGCATCTGGGCTCTCCGTTCTGCCGTGTATTACCTCAGTTTCCTTATCTGTAAAATGAGGGCTTCCCTTAGAGCTCTAAATCTATCATCCTGAAACTAATGATTCCCTCTCCCTTTCCCCTTCCCCAAATTTCCCTGTTTTCTGTTGAGGACACAGAGAATGATGCATTTTCTAGACTCTTACTGGTTAATATCTTTGCTAATATGTAGGCTCGTAACCTTGGTCCTTCTTCCTTCATCTTCCCTCTCACATTCAATCTGTTGCCGTGTCTTACTGATTCTACATCATAAATGTGTCCTCTCCCTTCACTTAGCTGGGCCTCCCTCCCACCTGGACTGCTGCAATAGCCTCCTAATGAATAATTTAAAACTTGAAAAAAAAATTATTTTCTGAGAGGCAGTTGGGGTTGAGTGACTTACCCAGGGTCACAAGTGTCTGAGCCTCCTAATAAATAATAGTCTCCTCTCCATCCATCCCCACCAACACAGCTAGAAAATATTCTACCTAAAGTGAAAACCTGACCGTTTACACTCCTGCTTGAAAAATCCTCGGTGGCTCTCCGTTGCCCCAAGACTCCATCACAATCTGCCTCCAAGCCCAGGGTCCAGGCTCATTCCACACTGTTCCCCTTCACACACTCTTTATGTGGCCGCCAGCCTGGCCTCCTTGAGATACCTGATCTTGGCCTCCCCTCTCCCTCTGTCTCTTTGTACACGCTGACCACTTCACCTCCAGCACCTGCCCTCCTCACCTCCGCACCCACATTGTTAGATTTCTGAGTGGCCTTCTCCCAAAGGAAGCATATTCCTACTTGAGCTCTTTGTCTCCTGAAATAAACATACACACACTTCACTTTACATGCCATATCCAATTCCTGAAGGCAGCGACAGTTTGTGTGTTTGGGGATTTTTTTTGTCCCTGCATCCCAACACCCCACACCTGCTAACCCATAGGAGTTCAATGCCTGCAGGCAGCAATAGGATAGAGTGGATTAACTGCCCCCCTTTCCACTTGGGTCACAGGATCCTTAACAGAAGGGAGCCATCATGTCCAATCCCTCCTTTTACAAAAAAGGAAACTGAGGCCAGACTTCCCTGAGTTCTTTTAGCTGCTCATTGTCGGGGATGGGATTTGAACCCACATCCTCTGGCTTCAGAACCAGCCCTTCAGCAGAGCTATTGGCTTGATGCCTTTTGACTTGGCCTGGACACCAACGCGAATAGCATTGAGGTCACTCTGTGGTTTGCGATTATTCTGGCCTGTGAGGACCACGGAAATCCCATCTGGGCACAGAGCCGACGTATTTCCCCTTTCTGGTGGCTTACTTTCCTGCTTGCTACTACCTCCCTCCAAAGGTGGGTGTGACCTTAGGGGCCTGGGGGGCAGTCCCGGAAACACTGTGACCCAGGGACTGTTAGATGTTTCATTTAGAGCTGACCTTAAATAGGGGAGTGTGATAGAAAGAATGTTGGATTTGGAGTCGGGGGACCTGGGTTCATATCCCCACCCTCCACCTGCTTCATGCTAGCTGGGCAACCTTGGGCAGGCCAACCTCTCTTAACTTGTTTGTGCATCTGTAAAATGGGGGGGGGGTTGGGTCATATAACCTCTGCTGAGTTTTCTCTAGCCATTAATGTGCGATCAAATTCACCCTCTCAATTTTAGAGGAAGAAACTTTTTTTAAAATGCCTTGTTCAAAGTCCCACAGCCATTATGTTGCAGAACCAGAATCTGAACTCAGGTCCCTTGTTTGCAGATCTAGTTTTGAACCCACACTGACTCTCCTCACACGCGGTTCCACGTGCCTCCTCTCCTCCGCCAAAACTGCTTTGATAATAATGTGGCCCATGGGAAGGGAGGGGAAATGGAGCCCTTGGGACATGGCTGTGTCTGCTGACTCAGTTGGACCTAAGCGACCCTCGAATGAGGGCAGTTGTACATTATCGGGAGCCAGGAGGTTTGAGGACGTCTCAGCTTAAGCTCGCGTTAAGCCTCCCAAAGCCTCTAATACCCCTGTGGATGATTGCTTCCTTCTCCAGGAAATGTCCCTAGAAGCCATGACAGTACAGTGTGCTCCGGACTGCGCGTCCTTCCAAGGACATCAATGGTAACAAAGTGATCTGTGCAGGGCAGACGAAGGGGCTGGTGAGAGAGCGTGCCTGGGCTCAGCACACCCGGACCTGCTCTGGTACTGCCCCGGGGGCCTCAGTATCTTCATCTGTAAAATGAGGTGGGACCAGAACAGTCACATCTCCCCGGGCTTGTTTCATAACCTGCAAATTGAGGGCGTTGAGAGGTCCTTTCCTGCTGTAGAGTTATGATCTTATAGGGAACTTCCGTTCAGCTTTTATTAAAAACCTACTTACTATGTCAGGAAGACCTGATTTCAAATCCAGTCTCAGACACTCACTAGCTGTGTGACCCTAGGCAAGTCACTTCATTCTGTTTGCCTCAGTTCCCTCATCTGTAAAATGAGCTGGAGAAGGAAATGGCAAACCACTCCAGGATCTCTGCCAAGAAAGCCCCAAAGAGGGTCACGAAGAGTCGAACATGACTGAAAACGACTCGACGACAACTACGTACCAGGGTCTGTGCTAAGCGCTTCACAAATACCTCACGTGAGCCTCACAACCACCCTGGGAGGTAGATGCTATTATTTTTACAGCGGGAGAAACTGAGGCAAAAAAGGATGACTTGCCCACGGTCACAGGGTCTCTGGATAGAGCCGAACTCTGGTCTTCCTGATTCCAGGCCCGCACTATCCACGGTGTCACCTAATTGCCTCAGCACCCCCTCTATCTTCCAGTTATGTCTGACTCTTCATGAGCCCATTTTCTTGCCAAAGCTACTAGAATGGTTTGCCATATCCTTCTCCAGCTCATTGTACAGATGAGGAAACTGAGGCAAATAGTGAAGTGACTTGCCTGGGGTCACAGTTACCAAGTATCTGAGATCAAATTTGAACTCAGGTTTTCCCAACTCCAGGCACCACCTAGCTGCTCCCTCCATAACGATTTTCCCCCCATAAACCTTTTCAAATCAAATCTAAGATTCACTGAAGCTATCTTAAGTACAAGAGGAGCCAACCAATTTATGGGTCTACACCTGCGAGCCCCCCACACTCCCAAGCAGCTCTGTAACTCTGAACAGTTAGAAAATGGCCCGAGACACCCAGGCCTCTCATGGCTTTTTCAAACTACTCGAGAGTATGAGGTGTATGGCACTGATTTCATCATGGCAGTGGGAGTTAGTCCCCAGTGTGGAAACCACTCCCCATGGACCTAAGGAGCGAAGATGTAAGGCTAGAAGGGTCCTCAGTCCAATCCCCCATATCTTACCGCTGAGACGCTGAGGCCTAGGGAGGGGACACAGCCAAGTTTTGAACCCAGGGCCTCTGCACCACTCCAACCTCAGAGCTGCCTGGGGCACTCAGAGGTTAAGTCCAGAGTTAAGGAACATATGAGAGGCAGAGCTAGAACCCTGGCTCTCCTGCTACTCCCACCATGATGCTTCTCCCAGGCTATTTATGATGAATTAAAAAAAACAAATCACCATGGGCAGACACTGGTACAGGCAGTGAGAAAATATATTGTCATGTAGCAATGGTTCATAGAAAACACAGCGTGGTCCATCCTGCAGTTTAAAAGCAGCTCACATCCCCCAGTGACCCCATCCTCCCGTAAAGACTTTGGTAGCTCCCACGGAATGCCCAATGTGGACCATGTAGGAAAGGATGGGATTCGAACCTGGACCCACTTCTGAATTAACAAAGAGGATGTTCATTGCCCTGGACTGCTACCAAAAATGGCGGGGAGGGGGATGGCAGAAATCGGAGTCCAGGGCTAGGGGATCCCCAGGCAGCAGGAGGGAGAGAAAACCCAAAGAAGGAGAGGGACTTGGGGAGAGGGGGCTACCAAACTGGGTCATCGAGACTTTTAATTTGGGAAGAGAATTAGACTGTCCGGGCCCGAGCAGTGCACTGTTTACTGTGGGTGTTAGCACCAAGTCTTCTCTGGGGGCAGCTTGACAGGTGTTCTCCCCAGTTTCACCATCTGGCTGCAGGGGAGGAGGATCTCAGGCGCTTCTGGTACCCGTATCTGGAGATCTCTGATGTGAGGGTCACTGGACCAGTCCCACGGATGCCTCCCCTCCTTCCTGCTCACGTCCCCCCAGGCCTCCCTCCCCCAGGCCTCTTCAGAGCTCCTCTCTCCCCACCCCCTTCTTCTGAAAGGCAGTGAGGATGTTCAGGGTCTTCTGAAGCCCCTCCTTCTTCCCCTCGCTCATTTTGTTCTTCTCAATCAGCTTGGTGAGCCTGGCCGTCTCCATGGCAACAAAGCCCTCACCCTGGTCCAGGATCTTCCCCATGATCTTCAGGTACTGCTCGGCCCACTTCTTCTCGGCTTCTTTGACACCAGCCAGGCTGTCCTGGCCTTGTTTTATCAGGGCCTTCCGTTCCTCTGCCCTGGCAGCGCTGAGGAACTGGGCGGCCAGGGTGTCATAGGCGAGCAGGCAGCCGGGCATGCCCAGGTAGACGCCCTGGCTCTTCAGCCAGCGCTGGATGGCGCCCACCTTCACCGGCCCCTGGTAACGCACTGGCTTCTCAAAGTCCCCGTTCTGGAAGAGGAAGAAGGCCGGGTAACTGTCTTTGCTGAGCTTGTACTTCTCGCTGAGTTCCATATTCAGCTTGTCACCATAATCTGTGAACGGAACCAGTCGTGAGGGGCAAGGCAGCAGTGAGAGACCGGGCACCCAGCGTGACCACGAGAGGTCCCTCCCAGCCCCCTGTCTTTCCTTGGCTGTGCCCCTAGAGAGAGGGAAGGCCACGGCTCCGGGGACTGAGGCAGTCAGGATGCAGTGAGAACTGGGCCCCTGGAGCCTGGAAGGAGCTGCATCTTCACAGGAGCTGGACAGAGAGAGGGGGAAGAGAGGGACAGAGAGGAGGGAGGAGAGAGAGGGAGAGAGAGGGACAGAGAGAGAGAGAAAGAGAGAGGGAGAGAGGGGGAGAGAGAAGGGGGGGAGAGAGAGAGAAGGGGGGGAGAGAGAGGCGGAAGGGAGAGAGAGGAAGAGAGAGAAAGAGAGGAGGGAGGAGGAAAGAAGAGGGAGGGAGGGGTAGAGAGAGACAGAGAGAGACAGAGAGAGACACACACACACACAGGGAGAGAGGAGAGAGAAGGAAGGGGGAGAGGGAGAGACACAGATAGACACACAGACACACGACTGCCATAGGACCCAAGGACCAGAAAGAGACTGCCACCCCCCACCCCAACTTTGGCCTCAGGTCATGAGAGGCCATGGGCAGCCACCCGGGAAGCTCCCTCCCCCCAGCCCTGCTGCTGATTCCCCACCCATCTTGGGATGAGAAGGCCAGGGGTCTCCCCTGCTCCACAGGAGGGATGGGGAGGGAAGCACCTCCTTCAGGGTCTGCCCAGCCTGGGGCTCCTCCTCCTCCTCGGCCCTCCCGAGCGACCCAGCCATACCTGAGATCCCCACCTCGGCGATGAGGAGGTCCTCACTGGAGGCCGAGCTCTCGGCCAGGGTCTTGAACTCATCCTGCTTCTCCCCATAGGGGTACTGGGTGTCAAACTTGACCAAGACGTACTTGCTCCTGGGGAGGACCTGAGGGAGGGGAAGAGGGGGGCTGAGCTGAAGCGGATGGGGGGCGGCCCAGCCCAGGGAGAATTTCAGAATCATGGGATGTCTGAGAGTGGGAAGGACATTGCCTCGGCCCTGGGTTCAAATCCTCCTTGACCAGCAACCTCAGCCTCAAGGTCCCTCCAGGATCAGAGCCACAATCTGATCTTACAGAACTCTCAGGTCATCTAGTTCAACCTGTTCATTTTATTGAGGAGGAAACTGAAACCCTGGGAAGAGGAGGTGACTTGTCCAAGGTCATCCAGCTAGTGAGCAGCAGCACTTGAACCCAGGTCCCTGGGCTTAAAATCCAGCACTCTTTCCACCTGGTTATTTCATTCTTTGTGCTTATATCTCCCGTGGCTGCACACAGTAGGTGCTCCATAAATGTTTGCTGGCTCAGTGTACCACATGGAAGCCTGGAACAGAACTCCAAGCCAGGAGGGAGGGCCAGGCTCAAAGGGTCCTCAGAGGCCATCTTGTCCAACCAAGGGAATGAAGCGACTGTAGCTAGGCCCCACAGATAGAAAAGCATGAGGCAGAATCCGAACCCAGGCCCCGTGACTCCAGAGCTAGGCGCCAGGCAGCAGGAAGGGCAGCCTGGGAGTGCAGGGCAGATGCCAGGGCAGAACACTGAGGGAGGGCGAGGCGAGAGGGCCAGAGGACAAACACCAGGAACACTGACCAGTGAGGATGGGGGAGGGGACGAGACAGGCCGGGCTGCCAGGGGGTGGAGGGGGCAGGAGGGCCCCCCGTCAGCGCCCAGCATGAACCTCGTGGGCCCTCCCGGCCCTGACATCTCCTGTTCTAAGGTCTGTCATCCCCTGTTCTAAGGTCCTTCCCGGCCCTGACGTCCCCTGTTCTAAGGGCCCTCCCAGCTCTGACATTCCCTGTTCTCAGGCCTCGCTAGAACAGGGCTAAGTGGCAGAGGTGGGATTCGCACTCGGGCCCAAGCTCACAGAGCACGTGCCCTCCCCCAGGGGCCCCGTCTGCAATTCACAAAGGCCGTGGAAAGGTCGGGGAGGGGTCCGGAGCTTGGGAGCCTCAAGGGGGTTTCAGGGCGGCCCAGAGCGGCCCCGGGGGTGGGGCTTTACCAGACACCTCCCCCCCACGTGAAAGTCTGGGGGGAGATCCCACCAGAGACCCCCAGCCCTCCCCCCAAGACCTCCTGGGCTCCACTCCCCTGCCCCCCTCACCGGAACCTCGAGCCCGTCTCACCGCGGGAGTCCGGGGGGGGGGTGCGGGCAGGGGCGCAGGCGCAGTCCCTGGGGCTCGGGCTGCGGCTCCCACTTGTCCCCCGGGGATTGGCCCCCACGTGTGGCACCGCCCTCTGGGAAACTCCGCGAGGGGCGGCCTCTGGCCCGCACTAAAATGAAATGGAGCGGAGCGGCCAGCGCCGGCCTCCGCCCGCATGCCCCCGCCGTGCCCCTCGCCCCGCCCGCCGTCCCCGGCCTCTCCCGGACCCGGGCGCCCACCTTGTAGAAGGTGATGGTGTCCAGGGGCAGCGCGCCCTTGGTGTGCAAGCCGCGGCCGCCCGGAGGGGCGCCCAGCAGCAGCAGCAGCGCCAGCAGCAGCTGCAGCGCCCGCGGGGAGCAGGGGGTCCCGCCACCGCCGGCCCCCGCCGCAGCCATCGCGCCCCCCGGCCGCCTGCACCAGCCTGTCCGAGCCGCAGACGCCTGGCCGCGGGGGGCGGGGAGGGTCACGTGGCGCCCCCGCCCCCGCCCCGGAGGGGGAGGAGCAGCCGTCCGCCGCTGGCCCTGCCCGGGACTCGAGGGAGGGGCGCGGTGGGGGGAGGGGGAGAGGGAGGAGGAGCGGCCAGGAGAGGGAGGGGGAGGGGTGGGAGGAGCAGCCTGGAGAGGCTGGAGTGGGGTGGGGGCGGATGGGAGGAGCAGCCTGGAGGGAGAGGAGGAGGAGTGGGGGCGGGTGGGAGGAGCAGCCTGGAGGGGTGGTGGGGGAAGAACGGCCTAGAAAGGCTGGAGGGGGAAGGGGGGAGGAGCATCCTGGTGAGATTGGGCTAGGGGCGGGGGAACAGCCTGGAGAGGCTGGGGGGGCGGAGTCCCAGCCAGAGGGTCCGGCCCTCCCCCCTTTACACATATGCACAGTCACCCACACGGTTAGGAAGAGCTGGGCGGACCTTAAGTCCAGCCCCTTCGTTTGTAGAAAAGGACACGGAGGCCACGGGGTCGTGACCAAGGTCACGCTGGGACTAGGTGGCCGAGATCTGGATCCCGGCCTCTCCAGGGGTTGCTGTGAGCTCTGGCCTGTCTTCCTTCTGACCTAGAAGGGAGTGGCTTCTCAGCCAGTCGGGCCCCAGCAGGCCTGCTTCAGCCAGGCTATAATTTAATGCAGTAATTATATATTTTGAATGAGCGAATGACGTTCAGCTCTGAACAGCTCCCCACAGAAAGTCCATTATTCATTCATTCATTCAAGGTAGCTAGGTGTGTGCTGTGGATGGAGCTCCGGTCCTGGAGTCAGGAAGAGTTATTTATCATTATTAAAGACTTTTTAACATTTTTTTTATTTTGAGTTACAAAAAAGCTGAGTTTAAATCCAACCCCAGACACGTGTTAGCTGTATAACCCTGGGCACGTCATTTAGCCACTGCTCACCTCAGTTCCCTCATCTGTAAAAGGGGAAAATAGGACCTCTTCTGCAGGATTGCTGTGGGGATCAAATCAGATAATGATTGCAAAGTCCTTATCGGAAAGCCTGGAGTAGGCCCCATATAAATGTAAGCGATGATTCTCATTATCGGCATTATTAATGGGACCTACCTCCCAGCGGCATTGTGAGGACCAAATAAGATGTTTGTAAAGTGCTTTGCTGACTTTAAAGTACTATGTAAATGCTAGTAAATATAATGCTACATTGTATATAATTCTATATACTTACACGTCATACACATTTTCATATATTACATATAATCATGTGTTATTAGCTATCCATCCACTTAAGCATACTTGTTAAATATAACAAATCATATAAATAATATAAATATAATAAGCCCTACTGTGTGCCAGGCAAACACCTAGTGTGCTGAGTGCTTCGGATACCCCATGAAAATGAACCAGTCCCCTGCCCTCAGGGAGCTCCTGGAGGTCAGGCATGGCTTCATGTTTGCCCTTCCCTCCCTGGTGGCCCGCAGAGTGCTTGGCAGTCAGCTGGCATTGAATGGATGCTTCCTGGCCTGAACTTCTGGAGAACTTTGAGGGTTGAAAAATTTCTTCTGGGAAGTAGGTTGTGGGAGAACACTATCGCCATTTTCAGATGACAGCGAAATTCAGAGATAAATGAAATCACTTATCCAGGGTCACACAGTCAAATGTCTGAGGCGAGATTCAAACCCTGATATCCTGACTCCAACTCCCATCAGGCGTCCAGACTTGCCATACCATTTCATTACATAAACGTGTATGTATAGGCATATACAATAAGTATTTCTTACCTGCCTACTATGCACAAAGTGAGAGGAAGGGTGGTAGAATGGATAGAGAGTCAGCCTTCCTCTGGGAGACCTGTGTTCAAATCCTGCCTCAGCTGTTGATAAACTGTGTGACCCCAGGGCAAGTCACAACCTCAGTTTCCTCACCTGTAAAATGAGGGGATTGGATTCAAAGGTCTCTGCAATCCCTTCCAGCCCTATTATCCTTTGATCCAAGAGTCTAGGGACTCCTAATCTAATTGGAAGGAAGGCAAATAACTGTTATGCAAGGTAGAATGAGATCCATACAAAGGAGGGATCCAGGCAAAGGACTTGAGAAATGTGAGGAGGAAGAAATCACTTTTACTTGATGCTGGCCACAGAGAATCAGCTGATCCATGTAGTTAGTAAACAAGCCCCTACTAAGTGCAAAGAGAAAAGCAAAACAGACTCTGTCCTCAAAAAGCTTGCGTTCTAACAGGGATAACAAGGTGTACACGTGTAAGCAGACAAAAGACACGTGTGATGGTGGGGGGGAGGGGGGACAGCTGGCCGGGTCCTTATGAGCACAAGCAGCGCCTTCACGTGGACTTGAGCGTGCACACATTCTACAGACAGCTCCAGTCTGCAGCAGGAATCTTGACTCTAGGTAGGGTCTTCCTTCTCCCAACTAGGGTCCTGGTTCCTCCAGGCATTGGCTTCTCAACTCTTTTTGCCGGCTTAGCTTGATTCCAGTTGGACTCTGCTCCTCAGGATGCCGCCAAGCGCCTTTACGCCGGATGATGTGGCACTTAGCACGGGTGCCTGGGTGTGAGGTGAAGCCTCAGAGTTGTTTTAATCTGTACTTTTCTATTTGTGACTGAGTATTTTCATGTGGTTATTGATTGCTTGGACTTCTTCCTCTGAGTCATATCCTTTGCTCATTTATCTCTTGAGGTCAAGTGGGAAATAGTTCTTGTTCTGATAAATTCGGTTCAGTTCCCTGCATATCTTAGAAATGAGACCTTTATCAGAGAAACTTGGTGCAGAGATTTTCCCCCCATTTACCTCCTTGCCTTCTAACTTTAGCTACATTGGTTTTGTTTGTGCAAAACCTTTTTAATTTTATATGAGCAAAATCAAACCTTCTTTGACCCTCTCTACCTCTTACTTGGTCATGAGCTCTTCCCCTATCCAGAGAGGTCAGGTAATTTCTTCCTTGCTCACTTCATGTGTTATGATGCCAGGCTTTTGTCTAAGTCACATACCCATTTGGAAGCTGTCTTCATGTGTGGTGTGAATTGTTGGTCTATACCCAGTTTCTGCCAGACTGCTTTCCAGTTTTCCCAACAGTTTTTGGACCAATAGCTGGAATCTTTGGGCTTCTCAAACACTGCATTACTATGTGCCTAATCTGTCCCACTGATCGACCTCTCTCTTTCTTACTCAGTACCAAATTGTTTTGATGATTTTACGGCTTTGTAGCATAGTTTGAGATCTGGCTTTCCTGAGCCCCTTCCTTCCCACTTTTTGAAGCTGACTCTTTCTTTCACTGATGCGGCATTCATATCCTGCTGCTGTAGAGGGGCAGGAGAAGAACAAGGGACCTCTCTGGGTTTGTCACATCATACCAGAGCAGCTAGGTGGCACAGTGGGTAGGGCATTAGGCCTGTAGTCAAGAAGACCTGAGTACAAATCTGGCCTCAGATACTTACTAGCTCTGTGACCCTGGGCAAGTCAACGTCTATTTGCCTCAGTTTCCTTATCTGTGAAATGAAGATAATAACAGCATCTATCTCCCAGAGTGGTTGTGAGGATCAAATGAGATCATAATTGTAAAGCACTTAGCATGGTGCCTGGTACACAGGAGGTGCTAGACACATGGTTGTTTTTGTTACTAAAATGCCAACTCCTGCGGCAGTCACAGGCCCAGAGCTCCAGCATGGTTCACCACGAGCCCTCACGCTCTGTGGCTCCTATATCCTAATTTAAGCTCACTGCACAAAGGTAAGAGAGACGTGGGGCTGTTCGTAGGCGGTAGGAGAAGAACAGTAGATGAAGACTGAATATTATTGACGTACTGAAAGCCATCTGTCGGAGAAGATGGGATGGGAGGGGATCACAGGTTCAGAAGAAGGGCTACCTCTTCATCTGAAACTAGAGAAAGGAGGAAAATGGTGGGAGATGACGTCGAGGGGTCGCGAGATGAGGAGGAGGGGAAAAGAGGAAGCTCCGTGAATGATTTTCTGGTCATAGCACCAAGCAGAATCTCTAGTTAGGAGATTGGGGAGGGTAAGGTGTGGGGGACTTGAGAAAGTGCGGAACAGCCATTGTGGAGAGTAGGATCGATAATGAATTAAGGAAGAGTAACATAAAAGGTCTGTGCTACAGTGGATAGAGCTCTGGGTCTGCAGTCAGGAGGGTACCTGAGTTCAAATCCAGCTTCAGATACTTCCTAGCTGTGTGACCCTGGGCAAGTCACTTCACTCTGTTTGCATCCGTTTCCTCGTCTATAAAATGAGCTGGAGAAGGAAATGTATCTCTGCCAAGAAAACCCCAAATGGCGTCAGAAGAGCTGACTAAATAACAATAAAATGATAACAATAAAATGATTCTTAGAGAATCCACAAAGGAGATAAACAAGAGAGAACAGGGCTGTGAAAGCCTAGAGAGGAGAATGTGGTAGTCAACAGTATTGAATGCTGGCTAGAAGGAGGTGAAGCAGAGTTATCTATTCCCAGCCTGGGGAGAGGGTGTGCAAAGGCAGTGGGTGAGACAGGAATGGTGGCAGCTGATAAAATCCTGAGTTCAAATCCTTCCTCTCCTGCTTATTAGCTGTGTGACCCTGGGCAAGTCACAACGTCTTTGGGCTTTATTTCCTCCTTTATAAAAAGAAAAGATTGTACTAGATGGTCCTTCTAGCTCTAAATGAATGATCCAGAGGGCAATACTGTTTGGAGGTCAGACAAGATCCTAAGATTTAGAGCTCGGACAAAAGAGACCGTGAAATCCAATGTCACCATGTTGTTGGGTCACTTTTCAGTCGTGTCTGACTCTCTGTGACCCGGTTTGGGGTTTTCTTGGCAGAGATCCTGGAGTGGTCTGCCATTCCCTTCTCCAGCTCATTGTACAGATGAGGAAACTGAGGCAAACAGAGTTAGGTGACTTGCCTGGGGTCACACAGTTAGTCAGCATCTGAGGCCAGATTTGAACTCAAGTCTTCCTAATTCTCAGATCCATGCTGTATCTGTTGTGCCACCTTGCTGACTGTCATCATCACTTTGCAGAGGTGAAAACTGAGTCCCAGAGAGGGAAGGGGACCTATGTAAGGTCATCCAGTAAGGGGCAGTCCTTAGGTTCTTTTGCAGGTCCTCTGCTGTCAACTCAGAAAGAACAGTATCTGGGCAATGCTGTTCTCCAGCCTTACAGCCCTGCCTTGGGCCAGTCCGAGGGGGAGGGAGGGGAAGACAGGATCAGCAGATAGGGTGAAAACACAAACCCTGTGGGAGATGATGTAGAAATGTGGGCCCCCAGTGTTGGCAGACGGCCACCTGGTAGAGGAGCTGGGGCTACAGAGAAAAGTTCTCAAACTAGCTGATTTCACAGCCAAGAACATGGGCTGCTGTGGACCATTCTAGCCCAGGTACTCCTTGAACAATTTGAGACTGTTCTTGGCAGAGACAAAAGTCCTTTGTCTGAAGGCATTTTTTATTAGTTGGTGACGGTCATTAGCACCGTCACCCTTATTGGAGACCTGATTCGGGGCCTCATGTGAGCTCTTTCAGTGGGGATTTCTGACTCAGCAACTTCACCTCTATCATGAACTTTTCGGACACCCTTTTCCCCGCTCCAGTCTTCCTCACCTAGTATTGTGTGTGGTATAGCTGAAAACACACTGGAAGCCATCAGGAGAAATGGGTTTGTGTTTGGGGTCTGCTATCTGTGTGACCTGGTGTAAGTCCCTCGCCCTAGCTCGGCCTCAGTTTCCTTGGCTGTAAAGTAAGGAGACTGGATTAGATAACCCCTTAGATCTTTCTAGCTCAGTATTCCGTGAACAATAATGACAATAGAAATAATAATAGCTAACATTTATATACCACCTACTATGCGTCAGCCACCTACTATGTGTAAGCACTTTACAAATATCTCATTTGAGTCTCTTTTTCTTTTGAATTCAGTGCAGCAGATATTTGGGAGCCACACCTTGGAGTGCAAGGCCTCTCGGGGTGCAGTCCAAGAGTGGAATATGATCCCCATGTAAACAAGCATAGAATAGTATGAGGTGAGAACTTCCTCTATTCTTTCCACCATGGCAAGAGTTCTGTGATTGGTAGGTAAGTCTGAGGGAATTGTCTGAGGGTCAAAGAACTTAGCAGAGTTAAATGGCACACACTCGAACCCTGGTCTTCTTGATTCTAAGGCTAGCCCTCTGTCTACTTCCCTCACAAACACTTGTTATGGTAGAACTGGATCTGGAATCAGAGGACTTCCGGCCTTGGTTTTCTCATCTGTAAAATGGAGAGGTTGGATTTGATGGCTTCTGAAGTCTAGATGAAGCAGTGGATAGAGCATTGGACCTGGAGACTTATCCTCCTCAGTTCAAATTTGGCTTCAGACACTAATAAGCTGTGTGACCCTGGGCAAGTCACTTAACCCTGTTTGCCTCAGTTTCTTCATCTGTAAAATAAGCAGGAGAAGGAAGTGGCAAACCTCTCCAGTATCTTTGCCAGGAAAAACCCAAATGGAGTCATGAAGAGCCAGACACAATTAAACAACTGAGCAACAAAACCTTGTCTTGCTCTTAAACTGTACTCCTAAGCAAAGGCCAGATGACCACATGTTGAGTATATTGTAGCGAGGATCCCTTTCGCAGCTGGATTGGACGAGGTGGCTACTGAGATGCCTTCCAACTCTCAGATTCTGGGATTTGTCCAACTTGTCTCAGTTGCTTACTCTACGCCTCAGTTTCCTCCTCTTTAAAATGATGGGGTTGGACTTGATGACTTCTACTACAATGTCTTCTGTCTCTAGGTCCGTGATCCTATAATTCTTGAGAGTTGTAATCTACATTTTATGTACTATTTCTAGGTTTGAAAAATGCTTTCCTTATGTAAGGAGTGTGTGTGTGTGTATTATACTACTAACCTTAACCCCTCCCCCCCACTTCAATCAATACACAAGAGAGAAGGAAGGCCTGCACGTGTCTGTGGAATCAATCTATCAAAAGCATAAACCAGGTGTGAGAGGGGCTTAGCTATCTCTGTGGACTAGTCAAAGGTATAAAACTAGATGTAATAACTTTGGGAGGCCTGCGTCCTCTCTGAACCCATTGGATGAAAGCGGAAGGGCCGTTGGGATTGGTTGAAAGGATGCTGCACACCTTTGGGTCTGTGTCTATATCAGAGAAGGGATTCTAGCAGGAAGGCAGTCAGGCGTCAGGACAGGGGTCTTGAGGAGAAAGACCTCACCTTGTGCCTGTTCCTTAGGGCGGCAAAGTGAAGGAGGGGTGAGCCCAGAAGGAATGTTACACACACCACTCCCAACCCCACCCTGTTGACCAAGGGACAACTTTATGAACTTGGGAAGGTTGGAAGATTTGGACTTCCCTTTGGCTTCAGTAGCAGAGTCTCCCCAGGATCCTAGAGGTGCCCTAAAGACAACTAGACACACTCAGAAAAGGTGATTCTGGGATTCTGTAAGGAAACTGGCCCTTAGAGCCTGGCAGGAAGCTACCCCCAAGTAATCCGAAGCTGTGAATTTACCTTTTTGGCTACCTACATTTGAGTCCACCTTTAACAGAGACCTTGGGTATGCAAGGGGAGAGAGTGCCCTGGTTTGGGGGGATGTTTCTATGACAATTCCTTTTGCTATGCTTGCTTAGTAAATGCCCCTTTCTTTTTTTATTTTTGTTATCTTTTATTTTATTTTTTCAATAAAATTGATGTATTTAGTTTTTTAAGTTTTCAACATTCGCTTTTATAAGATTTTGAATTCCGAATTTTTTTTGGAGGAGGGGCTAGGCAATGGGGTTAAGTGACTTGCGCAGGGTCACACAGCTAGTGCGTGTTATGTGTCTGAGACTGGATTTGAGCTCAGGTCCTCCTGACTCCAGGGCTGGTGCTCTGTCCACTGTACTACCTAGCTGCCCAAATTCCAATTTTTTTTCTCCCTCCACAAGATGGCATGCAATCTGATATAAGCTATACATGTACAATCATATTAAACATATTTCCACATTGGTCATGTTGTGAAAGAAGAATCAGAACAAAAGGAAAAAACCAAGAGACAGAAAAAACAAACAAAAAAGTGAAAATAGTATGCTTTAATCTGTATTCAAACTCCATAGCTCTTTCTCTGGCTATGGGTAGCATTTTTCAATGTGAGTCTTTCAGAGTTGCCTTAGATCCTTGCACTGCTGAGAAGACCTAAGTCTATTAAAGTTAGTCATCGCACAATGTGGCTATTATTGTGTACAATGTTCTCCTGGTTCTGCTCGCTTCACTCAGCATCAGTTCATGTAAGTCTTCCCAGGTTTTTTCTGAAATCAGCCTGGTCATCATTTCTTACAGCACAGTAGCATTCCATTACACTCATATACCACAACTTGCTCAGCCATTCCCCAATGGATGGGCATCCTCTCAATTTCCAGTACTTTGCCGCCACAGAAAGAGCTGCTATGAATATTTTTGTACATGTGGGTCCTTTTCCTGTTTTTATGATCTCTTTGGGATACAGCCCTAGAAGTGGTAAATACCCCTTTCTAAAAGCTAATTAAATCTGGTTGGCTAACTGAAAACCAATGGGGAGTATATCAGATGGGGTCTCGTGTGCAGCAATAGAGAATAAGGGAAAGGAGGAAGCATTTATAGAGCACCTACTGTGTACCAGGCACTTTTACAAATAGTCTACCATTTGGTCCTCATAACAACTTTGGAAAGTGGGTGCTATGATGACCCCCATTTTATAGCGGATGATAGTGAGGCAGACAGATGAAGTGACTTTCTCAGGGTCACACAGATAGGAAGCATCTAAGACCGGATTTGAACTCAGGACATTTTAACTTCAGGCACAATGCTCTATCCAGTGAGCCACCTAGCTGCCTTGATGCTGGAAAGTCCTGAAACCCTTAGAGTTACCTCAAGAGCCCTGAGGGAAGATGCAGTGTACCACTGTTTGGGGAATCAGCCTTTAAATGTTCATGGGAGTCTGGGGAAATTAAGCTCAGCAGGACGCTATACTTAGAACAACTTGGTGGGCAGCTCACCCAAGTATTTTCATCCCCATTTTACATATGGGAAAACTGAGGCTCAGAGAAATGAAGTGATTTGCCCAGTATTATATAGCTCGTGAGCAGCTTGTAGCATCATTTGCACCCAGCCCTCTTGATTCCATACGTAGAATTCTTTTCACTGCACCTCAAAACCTGCTCCCCTCCTACTTTCCCAGTCTGCTTATGCCTCCTTCCTTTCCATGTGCTCTGCAGTCCGGGTATACTGACCTACCAGTTGTTCTTCAAACAGGGTACGCCATCCCCCATCTCCATGCCTTTGCCCTGGCCGTTCCCCTTGGCTGGGATGCCCTCCCTCCTCGGCTCTACCTCCTGGTTTTCCTGGCTCCTTCCCGGGGCTCCCAGGTGCTGGCATTGCCTCCTCCAGACTTTCCCTCCTTCTCCTCTGTCTGTATCTTCACATTATCTCTCCTATTAGAGGAGAGTAGATGATCATGCCGCTAGAGTGTAAGCCCCTTGAGGGCAGATGCTGTTTTGCATTTGCTTTTTTTTTTTTTTTTGCTGAAGCAATTGGGGTTCAGTGACTTGCCCAGAGTCACACACCTAGAAAGTGTTATGTGTCTGAGGCCACATTTGAACTCAGATCCTCATGATTCCAGGGCTGGTGCACTATTCACTGCGCCACCTAGCTGCCCCTTATTTTTTTTTTTTTTGCTTTTTTTAGGTGAGGCCATCGGGGTTAAGTGACTTGCCCAGGGTCACACCCCTAGTGAGTGTTAATGTGTCTGAGGCTGGATTTGAACTCAGGTCCTCCTGACTCCAAGGCCAGAGCTCTATCCACTGTGCCACCGAGCTGCCCCCTACATTTGCTTTTGAATCCCTAGAGTTTGGCCCATTTAGTAAATCTAACTTCAGAAATTCAACAGGTGGTGAAGGGAAGGGAGGATGTTCCAAGGACAGGGAAAAGAGCGATCAAAAGTATAAGATAAGCCTATTTAAGGGTGCCTGGTGGGTTCAGCCTGGTGTTGGTGAAGCCTGAGTTCAAATGCTGCTCTGAATACTTATTAGGCATCACCCAAGTCATGTGGCAGCTAGGTGGCACCATAGTGCACAGAGCCCCAGGCCTGGGGTCAGGAAAGCTCATCTTCCCAAGTGCAAATCTGGCCTCAGTCACTTACCAGCTGTGTGACCCTGGACAAGTCACTTGACCCTATTTGCCTCAGTTTCCTCATCTGTAAAATGAGCTGGAGAAGGAAATGGCAAACCACTCCAGGATCTCTGCTAAGAAAACCCCAAATGGGGTCAGAAAGAGTCGGACATGACTGGAATGACTGAGCAACAGCGATCAAGTCACTTAACTGCTGCCTGACTCAGTTTCCTCATCTGCAAAATGGGAATAATAAGGGCACCCGCCTCTCGGGGTTGTTGTGAGGATCAAATGAGATAGCTCCGCAAATCTTAAAATGCTACATAAATGCTACTTGTTGGAATCAACTCTAGGAATCTATAGGAAAGGAGAAGAAGATAAGGTTGGAGAAGTAGGATGGTGCTTGATTACAGAAACAGTGACAAGCAGAGTAGTTTAAACTTTGTTGGTTAGGTAGTGGGGAGCCATGGAAGATTCTTGAGCAGAGTCAGGAAATGAACTGAGCAGTGCATAGGGAAGAAGATTCTGGTACGAAGAGCACACACAGCAGAAGGAAGGGGGGAGACCTGTTGTGTGTCCATGGGAGGAGGAGTCCTAGTAGGCAGGATTTTAAATCACAGATTTAGAGATGGAAGGCCAGCCAGTCTATCCCCCTTGTTTTAGATGGAAGGAAAGGGGTCTAGGATAGTTAACTGACTTGCCCCCCAAATCCCCCAGGAAGTCAGTGGTGGAGTTAGGGACTGAACTGAGGTCTTCCGACTCCATCCTTCTTTCCACCATCCCGGGGAGTGATGGCACCTAGCCTAGAGTGATGGCATGAGAACAGAGAGGCGAGACCCAAGGCAAGAGATACTGCTGGAAATGGAGCCTGCACCAGATCTGGCAGCCAATTAGCCATACCAGGGGAGAGAGCTCAAAGGGTTAAAAATAGCATGAGATCAGATAGGAGAGCCTGGCTGAGTGGTGAGGTCGCCAACAGAAGGAGGAACAGATGAGGAGGGAAGGCATTCAAGGCAGAGGAAGAGAGTGAAAAAAAGGCATGGAGGCAGGAAATCCCAGGATGAGTTTGGGAAGCAGAATAGTCCAGCTTGGTCTTGTCTGAAAAGCATGAAGATGATGACTGAAAGGAGGGGGCAGGGGAGCTAACCACAGAGGGCCTTGAATGCCAGGCCAAAAAAAATGTCTGGATTTCATTCAGTTTGATCATGGAAGGAAGGAAGGAGGGAAGGAAGGAAAGAAACAATAATTTATTAAGCATCTACTATGGACCGGTCGCTGTACTAGGTTCTACAGGAATATTATCTCATTTGATTCTCGTAACAACCCTGGGAGGTAAGTGCTATTTTAATCCCCTTTTTACTATTGAGGAAACTGAGGCAGACAAAGGTGAAGTGTCTTGACCAGGGGCATATGCTATTGTTATCCCTATTTTACAGATGAGGAGACTGAGGCCAAAAGTAGTTAGATGACCTGCCAAAGGCCACACAGATAGCAAGCTGGTGAGGATCCAGGCTCAGGTTTACCTGAGGTGCCAGGTGCCATCCACTGAACCACTCAGCTGCCTCTGCATAGGATGATCGCTATGATTTCATGGGTATAAGGAAGTCCTCTAAGGAATATCAGACCATTGCAAGGTGGCATCTCCTCTTAAGTTTATAATCTTAACAGAGTTGCCTAGGGCACTGAGACATTAAGCACCCGACAGAGGGTTAGGTCACATGGGATCTGTCAGAGTTGAGATTCGAACCCATGTCTTCCTGGCTCTGAGGCCAGCTAATTAACATGTTAATTTTTTGCGGGGGAGGGGCAATTGGGTGGCTTAGGAATATTTTCATGTAGAAGATGGCACCTGGGCAGAATGTTTAAAGGCTTGTAAGAGGTGGAAGTGAGGTGGGAGTGCATTCCAGGAATGGGGTGTAAGAGTGTGGATGGACAATCGTGTGAGAAACAGTAAGAAAGCAAGATGCCCACTCTGCCACACGAGAGCTTAGCTCAGGGGTCACACAGCTGGTAATGTTAGAGGGCAGTGTCCCGGATGCTATCCCCTGGGAAACACTGCCCCTCATTAGAGTTCAATCCAATCCATCCCAACAAGCATTTTCTGAAGGCCTGCAAGGCCTTTTGTCCTGGGACAGGGATGCAAAGATTCAAATGTCCCTGCCCTCAGGGAACCTACTGAGACCTCCTCCTCCTCCTTCCTCCTCCTCCTCCTCTTCTTCTTCTGTCAGGGTTAAGTGACTTGCCCAAGGTCACACAGCTGTATCTGAGTATCTGAGTATCCCCAAGTATCAGTATCTGAGGCCAGATTTGAACTCAGGTCCTCCAGACTCCAGGAGAAGTGCTCTATCCACTGCACCTAGCTGCCCCTGACTATAAACTTCTTCAAGGCAGGGATATGCCTGATTTATTTCGTGTCCCCCACAAAGCCTGGCCTAGAGTAGATGCTCCATAAATATTTATTGGAATCATAAACGAGAGATGTATCCTTTCCCTCCCACCTCAGCCACCTTTGTCCAGACCTCCAAACTCAGAGAGGGCTGACCAGGCTTATCTCCCTTCCGCAGGTAGGAATAAGGAGCTTAGCCCCCAGTTCAACTAGCCAGGTGCCCAGACCTTTCCACCGTGGTCACCAAGGTAGCAGGTAGGATTTGAACTCGGCAGCTGCTGACTCCAGAGCTAACATCCTTTCTGCAACACCATGCTGCTGTCTAGGTCTCGGGCTCTTCCCACACTACAAAAACACATCTGTCCAGACGTAAGGAGTGTTAACTTGTCAGAAGCAGCCATCTACAGCCGAACAAAGCAGGCTAGAGACAGAATCAGAGATCAAAAAGGAGTTTGATTTCAAAGTGAGGGAAAAGGCTTGCCAACCAGAGAGTGCCAGGGCCCCGCCCCTCATGGGGGGACCCAGGGCAGTGTGGGGAGATCCGCAATACTTGTACCTACAGCTGTGCAGTGAGCTGTAGCCCGGACAATGAGGATGACTGCAACAATGTGGCAGCTCTGATTCCTAGCAGGGCTTTGACTGGAAACAGTTCTGTAATTTTGCTGGGGCTGAGATCATCCAGAGGCTGAGTGCAAAGGATTGTTGTTATGCCAAGCTCAGGGCACAGCTTGCTCGCTGGACTTAGCTCTGGAAAAGTGTCTCCTAATATAGAGGAGTCTATATGCCCCAACAGGATCCTTGCCTTCACAGATCAGAACTGGAAGGGACCCTCAAGCCCACTTAGTCCAACTTCTCATTTTTCAGAAAAAGAAACTGAATCACAAGGGAGTAAAATGACTTCATGAAAGTCATACAGGCTACTGAGTCAGAGGTAAGATTTGAACCCAGGTCCTCTGACTCCAAAGCCAATGCACCTTTCCCTGTCCCATATTACCTCTTCTTACTTCAATGCTTAGCTTGGGTACCTCCTCCTCCATGAAGCTTTTCCTGATCCACTCCTTCTCCCCCTGATTAGCACATGACAAGGGAAAAAAGTGTAGGGCTTGCAGTCCAAGGATCTGGGTTCTAATCCTGCCTCTTGCATTTATTCCCTAGGGACTTAGCAGCTATGTTCTGGGGTCTCTGCCTCTCCACTGTGGGGAAATACTCCATGGATTTGGCTTCTCCAGGGGGCCTTGTGTCCCCAAATCCAAGCTCTGTCCACCTCCTTTCCTTCATTTGAATTTGTCTTGAGGGAACGTGGAGGGACCTTTCCTGCTCCTGGGGCCTGCCTTCTACTGAGCACGAGAACTCTCAGTTAAGGCTCTGCCTGTAGCTACAGTAGAGTCCCCTCTCTGGCACTTCCTCTTTTCCTTGGGGCTTAGCCCCCCCCCCCATGATGTCCTCTTCACTTTCTCTCTTCATTCAGTTTGTCTCCTGTTATTCCCCTCCCCCTCCCTTTCCCACTCTTTTTCTCACTGTTTTTCATCCCTTTCCTCCTCTAAGTCTTTATTCCCCCTTTACTTGCTCTCCTAGACTCATTCTTTGGGTGAGCTATGAGAGGTCCGCTGTGGGCCTCAGTCTCCTCATCTGTAAAGTGAAGGCTGCTGGACTGCCTAATCTCTAGGGCCCATAACAATTCTGTGTGTCAATGAAATCAGAACTCAAGTGAAGGAGGAAATGGGTTTACCTGGGCTTTCTTCCTTCCCCTTTCTCCACACTCTCTCCTTGACCTCAAGGAGCTTGGCTGGATGGGCAGGGGAGGAGCTCTCCGGGGCTGGACTGGGGGAGGAGCTATCTGGCAGAGGCCGTAGGACTCAGAGCCAGGCAAACTTCTGTGGGGAGCACTGGGACCCGGGGCCCCATGGCCCTCCCATCGGAGGCCAGCTACCTGGAAGACAAGTGGGACTCGGTGAGGATGCCCCGGGGACCCTCAGGGAAGGGCTAGCCCTCTTTCTTTCCTGCCTCCTTTCCTTCCTGTCCTCTGCCCCTCGTCCCTAGGCGCTCCTTCCTTTTTCCCTCTGTTTGCTAGTTTTCTCCATTCTTCTGTTCTCTCCCCTCACTCTAGTACTATGGCAATTGAGCTCTGTTGAGTGTCTCAGCCCCACATAGCCCCCTCCTCTTCATTCTTTTTCCATTTCTCATGTTAGCGCTCTCACGTTTCTTTCCTTTCATTGATTTTCTTTTCTCTCCTCCTCTCTTCTCTTCTCCTTTCTTCTCTGTCTCTGGGTCTCTGTCTGTCTCTGGGTCTCTGTCTGTCTCTGTGTCTCTGTCTCTGTCTGTCTGTTTCTCTCTATCTCTCTGCCTCCTCTATCTTTCTTACTCTCCTCCCCATCTGTCTCTCTTATTCCTCTCTGTCTCTCTCCTGTCTGCTTCTTTCTCATCTCTCTGTCTCTTCCTCTGTTTCCCTCCCTCCTCTATCTCCCTCTCTGTCTCTCCTCTATCTTTCTCACTCTTCTCCCCATCTCTCTCTCTCTCCCCCCTTCTTTCTCTCTGTCCCTGTCTCTGTCTCTCTTCTTCACTCTCCTTTCTCTCCCTCCCTGTACTTCTGTCTCTCTGTCTCACTCACTTTCCTCCCCATCTCTTTGTCTCTGGCATTCCTCTTCCTCTCTTTTCCCTTTTCCTTCTATTTATTTTCTCACTCATGTCTCCCTTTTCCCTTTCCTCCTGTTTCTCTGTTCTTCCTGTTTCCCTCCCCCATCTTGTAGGCACATCCCTGAAGGCGATGCAGGAGTCTGAGCATTCCGAAGCAATCAGGTCATCCAGGCCCCAGACTGGCGCTTTTACCCCACTAGCTTTAGGGCCCTTTGGGCTCTGGGATAGGTGGTGAAGCCCCCGCCTCGGCAGCTGTTTCTCCACGCCTCCGTTCTGCTCCCCTTCTTCTCATCCCCATGCCTCGTCCTATTTAGTCTTCATTTTCTTGGAGCTTTAAAGAACCAAATCAAGGACCGTGTTCTACCACAAGCCTTTACTGCTCCCCCAGCTCCTAGTGCCCACCCTCCCCAACTTGTTGGTGTTCAGTCGTTTCAATTTGTCTGACTCTTTGTGATCTATTTGGGGCTTTTTGGGCAAAGATACTAGAGTTGCTTGCTTCTCCAGCTCATTTTATAGATGAGGAAACCAAGGCAGATAGGGTGAAGTGACTTGTCCAGGGTCATACAGTTAAGTGTCTGGGGTCACATCTGAACTCAGGAAGGTGAGTCTTCCTGACTCCAGGCTCTATCCATTGCAGCACCTAGCCTTCCCCAACTACCTTGCTTGTATTTATTTGGGTTTATTCTCTTTATCTTTATTCTGTATATTTTTGCTTATCTCCTCGATTAGAATGCAAGTTCCCTGCAGAGACTGTTTCACCCTTGGTACTTGTTTCTCCAAGTGCCTAGCTTAGTATCTAGCACACAGTAGCCATTTAATAAATGCTTGTGGGTTGGTTAATTAGAAATGTCTTTTGGCTGGACAGCTGTGTACTAATAAGATAGGAACATTTGAGTGAAAGTGGAAGCAGCTCTGGTGGTGAGTGAGGTCAGAGGGTTTGGGTTCAAATCTCCGCTCTGCCTCCCTGCTACCTGTATAACTTTGGAGAAATCACTAAACCCTCTCTGGGCCTCAGTTTCCTCATCTGTAAAATGAGAGGGTTGGGTTAGATAGCCCCTAAGGTTCTTCTAGCAGGAATTCTTAACCTTTTTTTGTGTCATAGACCCCTTTGGCGGTATAGTGAAACCTAGGGATCCCTTCTCAGAATCATGATGTTAAATACGTAAAATAAAATACATAAGATTACAAAGGAAGCTGATTGTAGTGTACAGTTATCAAAATATTGAAAGATGAGTTCAGGGACCCCAGATTAACAACTAGTGCCTAGGATGTTGGGCAAGTTACTACAACTCCCTGGGCCTCAGTTTCCCCATTTGTAACATGGGTGGTTGTTCTGTGTGGGCTCTAAAGTCTCTTCCAGCTCTAGATCTGGGCCCCTATGACCTCCTTGGGCCTCAGTTTCTCTATCTGTAAAATGAAGAGGTTGAAGTAGAAAACCTCCAAGGCCCCTTCCAGCTTTCAGATTCTTTTTTTTTCACCGAAAATCTCACTTTCATATTTCTCCTCTTTTCCCCCTCCTCAGATTTTTTCTGCCATACAATGGATACAGTTTGTCATGGCTACCCTCAGGTACGTCTACTTCACCTGGTGGAGGAAGGGTGGGCATGAGGGAGTCTTAGCGAATCTGGAGCCCCCGACCCTGGCTTCTTTTATCTTTTTTCTGCAGAGTTGTAATGTTCTTCCCTTCAGAGTGCCCCAGTGCCCTTTCCCCTAGTGACATCTTGAAACTAAAGAGTGATGCAATGAAGTTGAGACTTTCCCCCCTCCAAATGAAATGGTTGATGTTAGCTGAATTATTTATAGCACTTTAAGGTGTGTGGATCTATTTGACTTAATGTCTGCCTCACAGCACTCCTGGGAGGTTGTTGCTATTATTATCATTCCCATTTTACAGATGAGGAAACTGAGGCAGACAGATTAAGCAAGCTAATAAGTTGTATTACAGGAGCAGAGTGTCATAGATCTAAAACTAGAGAGAAGGGTCTTGTCCAACCCCTATTGTTTTAAAGAGGAGAAACCTGAGATGCAGTGACTTGCCCAAGAGCACACACCTACTTAAGTGTCTGAAGTGGGATTCGAATCCAGGTCTTTTTGGCTCTAAATTCACTGCTCTAGTCATTTCTTGCAAAACCTCCTTAAAGTCAAATTTGATGGCCAAACAAGGTCTCCTAGTCTGTTTTTAATTAGCTGCCTTTTAACCAAAATCTTTATTAATGCCTTTTGGGATTTATGGGTTGGTCATGTTAGATATAGCCTCACCACCACTTAGAATCCTCTCTTGTAACAGAGAAAAACAGTCAAGGAAATCTAACTGCACAGTGCCCACATCTGAGAGTATACACAACATTCTGTCCCTGTAGGCCTCCACCTTTTTTACTCAGAGGGGAAAATGTGTTTCTTCCTTGGTCCTCTGGAACCGAGTGACCAATGCCTTTAAACTGAGTTGTGATTAATGCATAGCTGCTTTCTTCTTTTCTGCCAGCATTATGGGATCAAGTTCAATCATTGCCTATACTATCTTCCAGAACATAATGAAGTCCCCAGAGGTAAGTAAGCTTCTACCTTTGTTTGGATTCTGGGTATTTTGACGAGGGAGCTCTTAGAATAATAAGATCGTAGAGTCAGGGATGGAAGGGACCTCAGAGGCTGTCTCTAATCCCCTTGTTTTTACAGGTGAGTTTTTACAGCTGAGCTAGCTAGCTAGCATTTATGGAATGAAATGCTTTTCAAATATTATTTCATTTTATCTTCATGACAACCCTGGGAGAAAATGCTTTTATTATCCTCATTTTTCAGTGAGGAAACTGAAGCCAATAGAATTTAAGTGGGGCAGGATTCCTGAGGAATCTTGAGGAAGGATTAGAACTCAGGTCTTCCTGACTCCAGGACCAGTGCTCACAAGGATACCTAGCTGCCCAGGGAGATAAAGTGACTTGCTTGAGGTCAAGTGGCATCCAGTAGGCAGATGCTTACCTATGTGTATACAGTTAGCTTGTTAGCTGGTTCATGCTGATTATGTGGCACCCATGATATACAGTGTCCTATGCTAGGTCTGATGAGGATGAGGAAAAGTCTGTCTTCAGTTCAGCTAGCTGGATGCAGATGTTAGAGCCAGCCGGCTCTAACAGCTCAAGAAAGACACTAGAACAGGGTGGGCAACCTGTGGCCTCAAGGCCACATGTGGCCCTCTAGGTCCTCAAGTGCAGCCCTTTGATGGACTCCGAACTTCACAGAACAAATCCCCTTAATAAAAGGATTTGTTCTGTAAAACTTGGACTCACTCAAAAGGCCACATCCAAGGACCTAGAAGGCCCATGTGGCCTCAGCTTCCCTACCCCTGCACTAGAAGTATAATACTATTAATAACAATAACGATGGCTCACATTCTTACAGCATTTTGTACTTTCTTAAAGCCTGTCCCTACAACACCCTGGTAGGGTAGCACTAGACTTGGATAGAGTTGTAACCCCAACTCTGCTAATGTTCTGGCCTCATGGTCCTGGGAGAAGTCACCACCTGTGAACCTGTTTCCTCATCTGTTAAATGAGGGAATTGAACCAGATGACCTCTAAGATCCTTTCCATCTCTAACTCACCAGGATGTGGATTTAGAGCTGGAAGGGAAATTAAAGGTCATTTGATCCAACTCCTTTGTTTTACAAAGGAGAAAAATAAGGTCCATTTGAGGACATTCAACCAGAGAAGCCGTGATGGTATAATGGATAGAGCAAGGGAGTTTGAGTTGAGAAGACCTAAGTTCAAATTTTGCTATAGACACTTGATCCTGTAGTTATATTACCTTTATGAGCCTCAGTTTCCTCATTTGTAAAATAGGGGGAGTATCAGAGTCAATAAACAGTTATTAAGCACCTACTATATGCCAGGCACTGTGCTAAGTGTTAGGATACCAAAAAAAAGGCATAAGACAGTCCCTACCCTCAAGGAGCTTACAGTCTACTGGGGGGAGGGAGACAACACAGAAAAAGAAGCTGAAAAGGGATAGGAGGAAGGAAGGTGGGAGGGAGGTGGTACCCAAGCAAGGGATATGATGACTTTATGACGCCACGGAGAGAAATGATCTGAGGAGGTGTGAGTTTCCAAGTCTTCATCTTTCAGAATGATGGGTTTCTAGATAAAATCCAGAAAGACAGGACTGACCCCTCCCTAACTCACAAGTGGGTCTTCCTTTGTTGTGGGGATCAGATGAGATAATATGTTAACTGCTTTGCAAACTTGAAAGCACTGTATGAATGTTATCTCTTATTTTTGTTGACATTGTCCTGGATCACACAGGAGGAGTTAGATTGGAACCCAGGACCTCTGAGCCCAAATCCAATGCTCTATCCACTGTACCACGTGGCTTTATTGGGAGGCCTGGCTTCAGTTTCTGCCTCAAATAAGTGGCAGAGTTGGAATTCAATCCCCGTCCTCTGGCTCAAAGTCTAGCACTCACTCCTTTGCATCAGGATACTCTATAATTCTATTTCACTAACGAGGAGACTGAGGTGGGGTGGAAGTTGCAGAAAGGCAGAGTGACACTTGAGCAGCTACATGGCACCCTAGTGTACAGAGCCTAGAGTCAAGAAGACTCATCTTCCTGAGTTCAGATCTGACCTCAGATACTTACTAGCTGAGCAAGTCACTTCGCCCTGTTTGCCTTAGTTTCTTCATCTGTAAAATGAGCTGCAGAAGGAAATGGCAAATCGCTCCAGGATCTCTGCCAAGAAAACCCCAAGTGGGGTCAGGGAGAGTTGGACACATCTATAAAGACTGAACAACAACAAATTGGTACTTGATGCAAGGAAAACCTTTTAATGATTAGAGCTATCTCATGTGTGATGAATGGGTTTTGACCCAGAGATACATGAACTGTTTGTGATCCAAGGATCATCGAGGAAGTTCAGAGACACTTATTACCATGTTGGCTTCAGAGGCATGACATTTTTGGCCACAGTGGCTCTTAAAGACCATCTTACAAGCTGTAGCAGGATGTAGGAGCTATATCACAGAAAGGTAACCTAGGCCAGTGAAACCTAGGATTCTTTTTTTTTTCTTTTGCTTTTTGGTGAGACAATTTGGGTTAAGTGACTTGCCCAGGGTCACACAGCTAATAAGTGTCAAGTGTCTGAGGCTGGATTTGAACTCGGTGTCCTCCTGACTCCAAGGCTGGAGCTCTGTCCACTGCACCACCTAGCTGCCCTGAAATCTATGATTCTTAAAATACTCAGGTATTGATGGGAAATAGTCAAGAGTTAGGTCAGTTCCATTTAATTCAAGTCAATCAGCATTTATAAATCCTCAATTATGTGCCAAGGGCTAGGCTGCAAAGAAAAAATGGCTCAGTCCTGCTGTCATAAAGCTAACACTGTACTAAGGGAAAAAATAATGCGGTGCACATATGAGTAAATGTGAAATGCGTATATATGAGCAAATAAAAATATAGAAAGTAAACACAAGGAAATTTCAGGGTGAGTTTGCTGTTCAGTCATGTCTGACTCTCCATGAATCCATCTGGGCTTTTTTTGTGCAGAGATACTAGAGTGGTTTGCCATTTCTTTTTCCAGCTCATTTTACAAATGAGGAAACTGAGGCAAACAGGGTAAATTGACTTGCCCAGGGTCACAGAGATAGTAAGTGTCTGAGGCTGCATTTGAACTCGGGTCTTCCTGACTTTGGGCCCCGAGCTCTATCCACTGCACCACCTAGCTGCCCTTGGGTGCTGAGGGTGGGTAGAGGGGGCATCAGCAAAGACCTCATGGAGGAGGGGGCTGGCGTGTGTGTTTTGAGTGATGCTCTGGGTAGAGGTGAGGAAGGGGAACATTCTGGGCATGGAGGCTGGTCTTTGCAAAGGGATGGACAGAGGCAGACGGAATGTCAGGGAGAAGGCCAATTCCCGTGGAATACAGAGGACGCTTGGGGGGAGAAGTAGGAAAGCAGATTGGAAAGTTATCACAGAGTCTGGTTGTGGACGGGGGAGCTACCTGCCCTATTGTTTTTGTGGTATAAGGAGCTCCTTGGTGAGGAAGCACCTTCTACCAATACAGATTGGCATGGGGGGGGGCAATTTGCTGACCCAGCAGTATTCCTCAAATTTTTTTTTGTCCTCAGGACCCCTTTATACCTTTAAATATGATTGAGGACCCTAAATAACTTTTTTTTTGTTTATGTGGATTCTATCTATGCCATATTAGAAGTTAGAATATCTTACTATTATTAGGAAAGTAGTTTTGACCTCATGGAGACCCTGAAAGGGTCTTGGAGAATCCCAGAGGTCCCTGGGCTACACTTTGAGAACCACTGGCTTAGAGAGTCACTTAGAAAACTGAAAGGTTAAGTAACTTGCCCAGGGAGGTGGCAGGGGCTTTGAGGCCATCCACTACTGTGATGCCGCCACAGGGGGCTGGAGTCTGGTCAAGAAAGGCTTTAACTGCCAAACAGATGTTCACATCTTATCTTAGAGGTAATAGGGAGCCATGGAAGGTGTTTGAGCATGGAGAGTGATACATCAGAGCTATCAATGAAGACTCTGCTGACACTTTCAAGGGGAAGCTTCTATGGAAGGTCAATTTGACTCATGCTGATGGAAATGGGAAACTGGGGGACTAGAAAAGGACCCTCAGATGGAGGAATCTTCTACTCTTGTCAGTCAATCATTGACGATGACTGAGCTCTGACTCAGACTTCCCTAATGTTTCTTTCCATTGTGGGAATCTGAGTCCGGGTGTGGGTCGAGGACTGTGCAAGCGTGATTCAGGGAAGGCTGAAGTGCTCTTCACGAGTAAAGAGGGAACACAACCTTCTGATCCAGCATGGGCCTAAGGCTGAGCAAAGAAGGCACCAAGAAACAGATCCTGGAGGATGCTGGATCCGAAGGCCCAGGGCCTGGGTTTGAATCTTTGCTCCCTCAACTGCTAACAGCTCGTTTCTTCATTTGGTGTGTGTAATGGTTTTGTTCCCTCTGCTAGATTGTGAAACAAGGGACGACAGGATTTCTGTCATATTTCCTTTGCATCTTCTTTCCTCTCTGGGCCTCAGTTTCCAACTCTGAAAAATGAGGAACTTGGATTGAATCGATCAGCAAGCATTTTTAAAATTATTTGTTTCCAGTGATCGAACATCTATTTTTCTTCTTTTCAACCCCCTCCCAGGGGAAAAAAACCTTCAACAAGCAATTATTAAGTGCTTACTATGTGCCAGGCACTGTGCTAGATACTGGGGGAAAAAGACTCTAATGAAATAGTCCCAGGAGTTTACAATCTAACCAAAAGAGAAAACATACAGATAGACACAGATATAGATATATACAAAATAGATACAATGTAATTGGGGGGCATTATTCATTGGAAAGTGGAATCGGGTACGGCCTCATGTAGGAGATAACTCTTTAGTTGAATATTGAATAAAACTAGGAATTCAAGATTGGGAGACAACATACCAGGCAGGGGAAACAGCCAGTGCAAAGGCGTGGAGGAGGGAAATGCGTGATGAACAGCAAATCTGTATGAGAAACAGTTTGGCTGGACCATAGAATAAGGAAGGTTGGGGCGGGGTGGGGTCAGCCTGGAAAGGTAGTTTTGGCCAGGTTGTGAAGAGTTTTGAATGGCCAGTGAAAGAATTTATATTTGATCCCAGATTTAATAGGAAGCTGTTGGAGTTTAATGAGGGTGAATGGGTGACATGATTAGACCTGCACTTTAGAAAAGTTACCTTTGATTTTCTCTAAGGTCCTTCTTAATCTAAAACCATGATCCTTCATTAAAGATGAATGCCTAGACTGTGCAATTTTCGAGAATTAGGGGTTGCTGTGGAACTTGCTGACTGGCTGGTGACTCAGAAGGGAGCTGGAAGGAAAGAAGGAAGCGGCCAGACACTTAACTTCTGTCTCCCCAGCTCTCCTGCCAAGACTGCTTGAACTTCGAGGACAGCCAGGATTTTGAGCTGCTATAAAACTCCTAAATCTTCTCCTCTGTTCCCAAGCCCTCTCCACCCCCTTCTCCCACCTGCTTATTGGCAGAGGATCTCGACTTCCCTGAAAAGATTGGGGCCATCCATTGGGAGTTCCCTCCTCTCCCCAATTCCAGACGCTCACTATGTCCTCATTCTCTCTTCCTTTGCTTCAGTCTCAGGGGAAGGTGTGATCCTTCTCCTTACCAATGGCAGTTTCTCTACTTGGGCCTTTGATCCCATCATTTCTCTTTTCCTTCTCTAGCTTGTCCCTTCCATCCTTCTTTGTCCCCACTGCCTTCAGAATTTTCAATCTCTCCTTATCCATGGCTACCTCCCTATTGCCCAAGACCACTCCCAGGTCTCCTCCATCCTGCTGAACAGCTTCCCTTGAACCTAGATCCCTTTAAGCCACCATCCTGCGTAATCAACCCTTCCCTTCACAGCCAGCTGGAGTACTGGATTTGGAGACAGAGGGCGTGGGTTTGAATTCTGCCTTTGCTATTTACTATCTCGGTAAGCTTGGACAAGTCATTGGATTACTCTGGGTCTCAGTTTCCTCAAATGTAAAATGAAGTTTGACTTGATGTCTTCTAAGTTTCCTTCCAACTCTAAAGCAATGGTTCTGTGATCCTAGAAAAAGCCGTTTACCTTTGTGGCTTCTACTCCCCCTCTCTCACTTCCTATTTCTCAAGTCCTTGCAATCTGGCTTCCATTTCCACTCCTGAAATTGCTGTCTGAGAGGTGACCGGTGATGTCATTATTGCTAAAGCCAAAGGTTTTCCTCAGTCTTCTAGGCTTCTATCTAGCTTCTGACTTTGATGACCAGACCTCATCATGGCTGACCTTCCATGACATTATTCTGTTATGGTTTTCTTCCTACCTGTCTGAACTTTCCTTCTCAGTCTCCTTTGCAGGGCCATTGCCCATGTCCTAAACCCCTAAGCAATGGCAGAATCCAGGGCTATCTCTTCTCTCCTCTCTCTTCATCAGCTCCCATGGATTCAACTCTCTTCATTCAGGCACCTCCCAAATCCACATATCCAGCTTTCAGTTCCCTCCCAAGTTCCAGTTCTAAATCTCCAACAACTTGATGGACATCTTCCCAATGGATTGCCAGAAATGTTCCAAATTAACATGAACAAAACAGAATCCTTTCTCCATGAATCCACTCTCCTCTTCCCTTTTCCATCTAAGACTCCTCCATTCTTCCAGACCCCCAGATTTGCAACCTAGGAGTCATCCGTGTTTCCCTCTCCCTCACCCCTCCAGTTGCCAAGTCTTCTTGATTTGACTTCCACAGTATTTCTTGTATCTGCAGCTTTCTTTCTACACACATTACAACCCTCCTCATTCTGACCTCATCGTCTCTTGCCTAGATTATTGCAACAGCCTCCACTTTGGCCTCTCAGCCCTAAGTTTCTCCCTTCTCTAAAAGCCTGCATGACCTTCATGGATTCTAAGTCATCCTGTCAATCCCTTGCTGAAGAAGCTTCAAGGACTCTCTTTGCCTGTCTGAAGGAATGCAAATTCTTCACAGTAGGCATGGCATTGGATTTAGAATAAGGAAAGCCTGGGTTCAAATCCTGCCTTAGACCGTGGGCAAGTTGGTGCTTAACTTCTTAGTGTCCAAGCTTCCTTCTCTATGAAATAAGGTTATGTTCAATGACCTTCTAAGGCATCTTCCAGCTCCAAATCTATGATCCTTTTGATGACAAGCCCTCCACCATCTGCCCCTAGCCTGTTTTCCAGACTGATTTTATATGATTCTCCCTTATTTACTCTCTTTCCCGCCAAATAGTTCTACTTGTTCTCAGAGCATGGAATCTCACCTCCAGCCTCTGGACCTTTGTCCTGGCTGTCCCCCATGCTTGGAATTCCCTCCCTCCTCAACTCTTCCTCTTAGCCCACGGCCCAGCACAAGGGCCACCTCCTTCAAGACACCTTTTCTGCTTGCCTAGGTGTTACTCCTTCGCCCTACAAAAAACGATTTTGTATTTCTTTGGTACAGATTGTGAATAGATTGTACTCCCCACTGGCATGTAAGCTCCTCGAGGGCAGGGGCTAGTTAGCTTTGGTCTTTGTCTTCCCAGCATGAGGCACTTCTTTTTGTTAAGTCATTTCAGCCGTGTCCAACTCTTCCTGACCCCCTTTGGGGTTTTCTTGGCAAAGAGCCAGAAATGGTGTGCCATTTCCTTCTCCAGCCCTTTTACACATGAGGAAACTGAGGCAAACAGAATGAAGTGACACAGCTACTAAGTGTCTGAGGTGGGATTTGAATTCACGAAGATGAGTCTTTCTGACTCCAAACACGGTATTCTGTGTACCATGGTGCCATCTAGCTGACCACATTAGGTACTTAGTAGGTGCTTAATAATTGCTTGCTGATAGATATGGCTGATTTGCTACAGAGTTTAGAGTTGAAAGGATCCCAGGATCCCAGATTTAGTATTAGAAGAGGCCTTAGAGGCCATTCAGTCCAATCCCCTCCTTTTGCAGATGAGGAAACTAAGGCCTGGGATGGGGGGAAGGTAAAGGGTTGGTGAATGGTTGTCAATGACTTGCCCAAGGTCTGAACCCAGCTCCCCAGTCTTCAGATCCAGGGTTTGTAGCACTACCTTAAAGGGAATTTGGTGCAATCCCTTCATTTCACAGGCACAAAACCTGAAACCCTGAGGCGAGAGTGTGCTGGAACAGTTCTAACAGGCTTAGCATTGTTCAGTTTTCAGTGTGAGCATTTACTCCTCAGAAATCACTACAAATGAGGCCTGATTTATTGCTTGTCTAGAATAGAGACTTTGTGAAGTCTACTGTCTACACTTAATAAAGTGCTGACAATGCAATTAAACTTCAAAGTGTAGGCGCCTCCAATTTCTTCCCTGAAAAAGGCCTGGTTGTTATACTTTTATCAACACACCCTTGGCCAGAGGAGAGGAAGTGACAACTCGATTAATGTCATGTAGACAGTAAATAGCAGAGCTGAGGATCGAGTCCAATCATAGTCAGAGCTCTCACTCTTAAGTCCACAAGGAAGCACTACTGTTAGTGAATGGACTGCCTTAGCGGGGAGGGAAATCTCTAGTGGAGGTCTATAAAGCAAAGTGTGAATGACCACTTATTAGTAATGTAGGGGAGAGGGGTCTTTCGTTTAGTTACGGATGGACTCAGCCACCTCTGTGATTCTTCAATTAAAGCACAGCCATTTTTCAACTCTACCTTGCTGCATTTTTAGCCTGAATTCATCCAGATAAAAATGTTTGAAGGGAGAGGGGTAGACAGCCAGATTTGGCCTAGATTGGCACCTTCCTTTCCCCTCCCATCTTACTCAAGATGATTCTGGGCCCTGACCCTCCCAGGGTATAGCTCTGGGCCAAATTTGAGCAGACTTCCTGTTTACTTAATTCCTAACATTGTTCTTAGCTTAAAATAAAGGGCTGTGCAAACATTCTATTGCATTCAAAGCTTTTGTGTAAGTTTGTTTTTAATATTTTCATAGTTTCCCCTTATAGCCATGTTTTCTCCTTCTTTGCACCTGGCCTCCCTGGGACTGGGATGGTACACACAGTAGGGATTGAATAAATACTTGTGGATGGTTGATCAGATTCTTATCTCCAGTTTACAGAACAGGTGGTTTTCCACCTGAGCACAGATGGGCACTTTCTGCACCCCTCCCGTCCTTGCCTGGGGCCTCTGCTACATTTCTCTTCCCAACAACTCCCTGGGCAAACAGAGCGGTTTCCTGGAGCTGTGACCACTCACACTCTTGCTCTTAGAAGCCTTGTCCCCACCTCCCTTAGCTTTACACTTTATTATTTGGTTTTAATTTCTCATCCATTAACAGCAGTATGCTCGGGACATATCACAGCTCAGTGGGATCTCCGAATGTGTCAGTTTGCTTTTCCTTAGTAATTCAATCCATTCATTAAACTCATGCAGTGGGTCAAGCAGTGCTGGGGATGAAAATAAGAAAAAAGAAAGACAATCCTTGCCCTTAAGGAGTTTACAATCTAATGGGGGAAGACAGCACACAGAAGGAAGATGACAAGGGGATGTACCAAGGGGCACCCAGCACAGGGCTGGGGGACTGAGCCATGATATTCCATGGAGTCAAAACCAGGCAGACCAGCTGAGACTTACCTGGGAAGTTCACATCTGAGCCTTCTAGGCGGGAAGGATTTGGGAAGAGCTTATTGCTCCACCTTCCAGGCCTCCAATCAGAGAGGACAGGCAACTGAGGTGGCTGAGAGGGTATCAAAAACTGAATCAGTTTCCTGGCTCAAGAGAACCAGGGACAGCTTTGTGCTTGTCTTTGTATCACCAGCTCTTGGCATGGTGGATGGAACACAGTAGCATTTATAGAGCACAAGAAAGTTTGCAAACTGCTTCGGGAATGTGATCGCATTTGAACCTCACAACTAGCCTGGAAAAAAACTATCGTGCCCAGCACTGAGTTGAGCACAGAACTCTAGATGTTGTCTGGCTGGGGCAGAGCATGGTATGACTCTCACCTCCAAGGACCTGGAAGCTTAAGACAACATTAGCTATTTGGACCTCAGATCTCCAGCTATTTTGGGAGAAAGTAAGTGGAGGAAAGCAACCTGCAAGGGGATACTTCTGGAAGATGTGTCGCCCAGACACACAAATTGAGTTCTCTCTCACTGAAGACTGCAGTGTTAAAACTTGACACTCCAAAAATAATCCTCATGCAACTCCTACCCAGTGTTAACCAAGATGCTGCAGACATTCAGGGGGCAGGTCCTCATTTTGTTCCTGTTTTCTCAGCTAAGGAGGATGCCCTGTGGACTGGAAAGGACAGAATGAAAGGGCTAACAGGGACTTGGTAGTCAAGATGATTAGGGAGATGTTAAGAGAGTCCCTACCTGTCCTTCCTGAGTTTGACACCTTGCCCCGATGAAGACCAAAGAACTGATAGATGCGAGGCTTCCTCAGCTATGGTTATGAGTCAGTCTTTGAGAGATCATGGGGAGTGGAAAAGTACCACAGGATTGGAGAAGGGCAAATGTTGTCCCAATGTGAAAAAAAGGGAAAGAATGGAGATTAGAGGCCAGACAACTTGACTTTGATTCTTGGTCAAATTCTAGGATGGATCTTGAAAAGGATGGTTAGTGAACATTTGGAAAAGGAAGAAATGATCACAGAATGTTAAGCACACAGCTTTATCAATTACAGGTTGTGGCAGCCTCATTTCATTTCCTGCCTTGACAGGGTTGCTAGACTGGTCGATCAGGGAAAGGCTGTGAATGCAGATTATAGCACAATGTGATAGAAAAGCTTTCATGAAATTCTTGTTGGGGAGTGGGCAGGAAAGGAAATAAGCATTTGTTAAGCTCCTATTATGTGCCAAGCACTGGGCTTCGTGCTTAACAAATATAAACTCATTTGATCCTTACAACAACCCTAGGAAGTAGGTGCTATTATTCTTCCCATTTTACAGTGAGGAAACTGAGGCAAAGAGACGTTAAGTGACGTGTCTGAGGTCACACAGCTAAGAAGTGTCTGAGAGCAGATTTGAACTTACATTTTTACAGAAGAGTAGATTAAGTCCCAGAGATATTAAGTGATTTGCCCAGGGTTGCACAATAAATATCAGAGCCAAGATTTCAATCCAGCTTCTATGATTCCAAGTCCAGTCCTCTTTTCCAGTATACCATATTTCCCTCTTATGGCAGAGCAAAGTTGCCAAAAAAAAAAAAGTTTGCCAAGCAAAAAACACTGGGCTTAATTAGGAAGAAATTTAATTAGGATAAATATCAGATCTTACACCTGGTTTCAGAAAGTCAATTTCATGAGTACAAAATGGAGGAGGGCAACAGTTCATGTGAAGAAGGGGATGGCAAACTCAACCCTATGACGAAGTAGCCAAAACAGCTAACCTTATCTTAGGCTACCTTAAGAAAACCATAGCATCTAGGGTAAGGAGGTGATGGGCCCTCTGCACTCTGCCCTAGTCCGAGCCCATCTGGAGGACTACGTTCAGTCCTGGGAGCCACATTTCATGAAAGATATTTATATGTCAGAGAACATCCACAGGAAGGTGGCCAGAATGGTGAAAGGCCTTGAGTCCAGGTCATCTGAAGACACTGGGGATGCTTAAATGCCTGGAGAAGACCCACGCGAGCCATGAAAGGTATCTTCAGTATTCGTAGGGCTATCACATGGGATTATTCTTATTCTCTTTGGAACAAGGACAGAAGGTACAAAGAGGGAAATTTAGATTTGAAGTCAGGAAAAGTTTCTGAACAATGAGTTGTCCAGAAGTAGAATGGCTTGCCTGGGAGGTTCTGAACTGGTCCTCTCCAAAGTTTAGAAAAAGAGCCTAGAAGAGCATGTCAGATATGCTGAAGCAGAGATTCCTTTTTGGAGGTATGGGTTGGACAAGATGGTCACTGAGCTCCATTTCAGGCCTAAAATTCTATGATTCCAGTGCTCAGAGGAGGATAAGTAACAAATCAATTAATCAATTCATTAGGCATCTACTCTGTGCCATCCAGAATGGTAAAGGGGTTCATGTTCATGCCATAGAAGGATTGGTTGAAAGAATTAGGGATGTCAAAGCCTGGAGAAGAAAAGATGGGAGGGCATGATGGTGGTCTTCATGTCTGTTGTGTAGAAAAGGGATTATCTTTGTTCAACTTGTCCTCAGAGGACAGAACTAGAAGCATTGGGTGGAAATTACAAGGAGGCAGGTTTAGCCTTAGCACAACTTCTTAATGATTAGAACCATCCCAAAGTGGGATGGGCTGCCCTGGGAGGTAAGAAAGGACATGAGAAAGTGACTTGAGGGAGACAGTGAGACAGAAGAGTAGTGGGCTCCCTCTCACAGGAGGTCTTCAGGCAAAGGTTGAATGAGCACTTGTTGAGGGTTTTTTGGAGGGAATTCTTCTTGGAGAAAGGGTTGGATTGTATGGTCATGAGATCCTGTCAGACTTGAAGATTTTCTGATATATCCTCTTCCTTGACTTTTGCTCTAAATCAAAGGTCTTATCCCTGCTCTTTCCTTCCATCACTCAAAACAAATGGCCTCAGCTCCTATTTGACTGAAAACATATCTGAGGGCCTTCCCATGATGAGAGGAAATGCCATCAATTTTCTCCCTACTCACATCTGTTGCCCTGAAGTCCACTTCACCTGTCTTCCTGAGTTGTCGTCGTCTCCTGTTCCTCTTCTGTCTCTGGGTTCTTTTCCTCTATGTCCTTAATTTTGACATTGCCCAAGGCTCTTATCTCAGGCCTCTTCTCTTTCTACAGTTTCCCTCGGGGATATTTTGCCCCCAGTCCCATCATTTCATTGTCGATCTTGGAGGACTTCTATATCGATCTAGTTTTCATGACACTGCTCTCTCCTGGATTTCCTCTTACTTGTTGGACCACTTCTTCTCACTTGCCTTTGCTGGATGTTTGTCCAGGTCATGTCCATTCAATGTGGGTGTCTGCTAAGGAAGTCTCTGCCTGGGTTCCACTTCTCTGTCTACAGGTGATCTTGTCAGCCTCAATAGTCATCTCGATGCTGATGATTCTGGCATCTTTTTCCAGCCCTAAACTCTCTCTTAACCTCCAGTGTCACATCGACAACTAACCACCTGTTCAACATCTCAAACTGGATGTCTCCTAGACATCTTAAACTCAACATCTCCAAAACCAGATCCATCAGCATCCCCCCAACCCTCCCCTCTTCCTCATGTCCTATCACTGTTGAGGGCATCATCATGATCCCAGTCACCCACACCACCAAACCAAGTGTCATCCTGGACTCCTCATTCTCTTTCATTCCCTGTACCTAATCTGTTGCCAAATGTTGAGCATTCTGCCTCTTGGCACCTTTTCTATACATACACTTCTCTCCTCTGTCACTGCCACCAAGCTCTCTCCACTCTAATCAATCCTTCACTCAACTGTCAAGCTCATCTTCCTAAAGCACTACTCTGATCCTATCATCTCTCTATTCAGTAAACTCCAGTGGCTCCTCGGGCCCTCCATGATCGAATGTAAAACCTTGTGTTTGCTGTTCAAACCCCCTTGTAACCTGCCTCCTCCTTCCAATCTTCTCACACCTTCCTCTTTCTTCCCTACTCTGTGATTCCATGACAATGGCCTCCTTTGGTCAAGTCACTCCATCTCCTGACACTAGGCATTTGCACTGGCCAGCCCTCATGCCTGGAATGCCCTCCCTCCTCACCTCTGCCTCCTGGTCTCCCTGGCTTCCTTCAGGTTTCAGCTAAAATCCCACCTTCTACAGGAAGCCTTTCTCAACCCTTTGTAATTCTCTCTAACTAAGTCTTAATACATAAATTCTCTCTCTTCACTCTTCCTAATTGCCCTCTAGTGACTATTTCAAATTTATCTCTACACATCTTGTTTGTACACAGTTGTCATTAGCCTGGGAGCACCTTGAGGGCTGGGACCATCTTTTGCCCATCTTTGTGTCCTAAGTGCTTACCAAAGTGCCTGGTACATAGTAGGTGCTTGATAAATATTTTTTGAACAATACATTGGTCCATTATAATGGATAACTGAAGGTGTATCTAGATGTTGAAGTGGATACAGCACTGGCCCTGGAGGCAGGAAGACCTGAGTTCAATTCCAGCCTCAGACACTTGACACTTAACTAGCTGTGTGACTCTGGGCAAAGTCACTTAACCCCAATTGCCTTGCCAAAACTAATAATAGTAATAATAATAGCTAATTGAATAATGAATGAGGGTCCATTCCTACAGACTGAGTTGGATGGGACCTCAAAGGTCACCTAATGCAACCCATACCTTACTGGAAACCCTTTGAGTAGTTTTGGAAGCTCTCTCCACTTCCTGCATAAAGATGCCTCCCTTTGCTTTGACAGGTGAGGCCACTTCTGTGTTTGAGTTTCTCGGACCTACTTCTGGGGACGTGTTGGCTCCTGGGGGCTCTGCTGTACGGGACCCCGATGGCCAAAGAGGACGTTGTCTGTTATAACCTTCAAACCACAGGCCAGGTGAGTCTGCCCAGGTGGCCACTCACCTGACAAGGCGGGACTTCCTGAGATGGGAACAGGAAGCCAGGATGGGATGATTGCCTCCTAGGGAGGGGTCTGCCAACTCTTTCATTTGGTCCCCAAAGCTCACCATCTTATTTCTGGAGTAGATCACCTGGTCAACTTTGCTCATCTCTCACTATTAGCCAACAGGTCACAATATCCTGCCCAGCAGCCTACAGACAGAATGAATCTTTTGTGTGTCCAGGGCATGCGGACTAAGGGTGTCAGGCATAGTGCCAATAGCTGATAAAGGCAGAAGGTTTTAATAGCCAACATCTCTGTAGCATTTTAAGGTTTGCAAAGGGCATTATGAGGGTAATATATTCCATTTGATCCTTATGACAACTCTGGGAGGTAGGTGATGTTATAATTCCCACCCAAGAGATGGGGCTGAGCAGGATTAGTGCTCAAGTCTACCTAACTCTAAGTCCAGTGCATTATCCCCTGTGCTGCAAGGGACCATTGAGGGAAGTTGTAAGTGGTAACTAAGAGTCGGATGGAGAACAGGAAAGGTGTAACACACCTAAAGTCACAAGAAGGGGGAAGAAAGAGAGAGAGAGAGAGAGAGAGAGAGAGAGAGAGAGAGAGAGAGAGAGAGAGAGAGAGAAGGAAGGAGGAAGGGGTGGTCAAGTGGCCAAGGCTTCAGAGAAGCAAGGAGGAGGAGGCCTGAAAAAAAAGCCACTAGATTGGATGATTTGAAGGACATCTGAATAATAATAATAGTGATAATAATAATAATAGCATTTTTTTTGACTAGGCAATGGGGTTAAGTGACTTGCCCAGGGTCATACAGCTAGTAAGTGTTATGTGTCTGAGGCCAGATTTGAACTCAGGTCCTCCTGACTCCAGGGCCAGTGCTCTATCCACTGTGCCACCTAGCTGCCCCAGTAGCTAACATTTCTATAGCATCTTCTATGTGCCTGGCACATAGTGCTAAGCACTTTACAGATATTACATTTGATCCTCACAACAGCCTGGGAGGTAGGTGCTATTGGTATCCCCATTTTGCAGTTGAAGAAACTGAGGCAAACAGAGGTTCAGTGATTTTGCCAGGATCACACAGCTAGGAAGTGCCTGAGGCCAGAGTTGATTCAAGTCTTCCTAATTCCAGGCCCAGTGCTGTACCCACTGACCCACCCAGCTACCTCTTTGAATGATAATAATAATAGCTATCATTTCTGTAGTGCTTACTTAGCTGTGCTAAGGGCTTTACAATTATAATCTCGTTTGATCCTCACAACAACCATGGGAGGAAGATGCTCTCATTTATCCCCATTTTATAGTTGAAGAAACTGAGGTTAAATGACTTGTCCAGGGTCACACAACTAATAAGTGTCTGAGGCCACATTTGACCTCAGATCCTCCTGACCGCAGGCTTAGTGTTCTATCCACTAAGCCTCCCAGTTGCCTTTTGGAGAGCAATTTCAAGAGAATGGAGAGTGGGAGGTTGTAGCAGAAGCCTTATTTCAGGGAGTAGGAAAGAGCGTGCTCTTGGAGCTCTGGAGGCTTTGGAGTAGATAATTCTTTTAAAAGGAGAGGAAGAGATAGTGACGGAGTAGAGGAGCCAGAGCACGTGGGCTGTGTCACTGAGCTGGAAAATAGGAAGACAATCATTGACCATGGTCAGCATTCCCTAGGAGGGGCACAGACAGGGCAGACAAGGCCTCCAGTGTCCCTGCCCTGGCCACAGCCCTGTCCTCAGCCCCAAGCTGTTAAATAAGCCAAGGTGGGAATCACTCCGCCTGTCAGAGAACAGGAACATTGCTGGGCCTTAGGGATCTAGAGATAAAAAAATGAAGCTGTCTCTATCTTGAGCTTATGTTCTGGGAGAGATGATATGTGCATAAATAAATAGATAAAAAATCAAAAGGTAAATGGGGTGAGGGCCTGGGAGAGTTCTAATAGTCAGGAAAAACCTCCTGTGGGAAGAAGGGGGTGCTGGAGCATCTCTGAAGGGAAAGAGGGCTTCTCTGAGGCAGAGGCAGGGAGTGAGGACACTCCAGGCCCAGGGAATGGCCGGTGCAAAGACTGGGAGATGGAGAGTTAAGTTGGACCAGAGCAACAATTCACCCGCATTACAGAGGTCAGAAAGAAGAAAAAGGGAAAGGTAGATTGGGGCGAGGCCTAGAAGGTAAACTGAGGGGGATCACGTGATCTTGATGAGGTCTAGAGGTTTAAGTGTGCTGGGACCCCAAAATCACAACACACGGGTCCTGAGTAACAGAATTGGGAGGAGGAGAGAGAGGAAGAGAGAGAGAGAGTGCTGGGTTGTTTGGTTCAGGTAAGGCCTTATGTGGCAGATGGTGGCTGAGCCGTGTTTTGAAGGAAAGGAGGGTTTCTACCTGTTGACCGTTTCTAAACTTGGCCTCAGGTCAGTCTGTGGCTCATCTGTCCAATGCTGACTTACGTCCAATCTTGATCTATTGAGAATCCCACTAGAATCAGTTCTCAGACCAGCAAGGCAGCTTAATGACAATAGAATCCTCAGCTATAGCAGGGATGTGCTGCAGGCTGCTGGTTCTGGCTGTGAGAGCCAATGGTCAAATTTTCAGTCTGAGAACTTATAACTTGGAAATCTACAAATGCTACAAATTAAGGTTTGATTTCGTGTTTTTTTGATTGTCTAGAGTTCAACTGATGGAGAAAATATTAACAACACAGGGTTTTTTTTCCCCTTTGGAAAAACTGGCTATTAAACATTTACCAGCACATGAACACTGGGCCTGTGGTCAGGAAGGCCTGAGTTCAGATGTGACCCCAGACCCTTCCTAGCTGTGTGACCCTGGGCAAGTTACGTAACTCCTGTTGGCCTCAGCTTCCTCATCTGTAAAACAGGGATAATAACATTACCTCCCTCCCAGGGTTGTTGTGAAGACCAAATGAAGTGCTAATTGTAAAGGGCTTAACACAGTGCCTGGCACATAGTAAGTTTTATATAAATGTTAGCTATTCTGCCCCTGCCTTAAGAGTTAAGGGCCCACCTAAACCTCCCAAGACAAATAAGAATCTGGTTTATTTTAAGAGCTCTGAAAGGGTCGTTCTTGAGTCACGTCCAACTGTCCTTGACCCCATTTAGGGTTTTCTTAGCAAAGATACTGGAGTGGTTTGCCATTTCCTTCTGCAGCTCATTTTACAGTTGAGGAAACTGAAGCAGACAGGGTTAAGTGACTTGCACAGAGTCACACAGCTAGGAAATGTATGCAGTCAGATTTGGACTGGGGTCTTCCTGACTGCAGGCCCAGCACTTTATCCATTGGGCTATCTAGTTGCCTCCAATGATTAAAATTGGAAAATGTAAATTAAAAAATAGTAATGCAATCCAGGTTCCACTAGAAAAATAAATTGGGGGGGGTGAGGCAATCAGGGTTAAGTGACTTGCCCAAGGTCACACAGCTAGTAAGTGTCAAGTGTCTGAGGCCGGATTTGAACTCAGGAACTTCTGACTCCAAGGCCAGAGCTCTATCCACTGTGCAACCTAGCTTCCTCAAATATACATTTTTTAAAAAGAGTAATTAAAAAAAAGAAATTAAAGATGACATCAAAGTTGAAAGTCTGGATGCCTGGAAGGATAGTGGTTTATTTGACAAATTGGGGAAATTTGGAAGTGAGGAGGATTTTGACAGAAACATGAGTTCTATTTAGCTCATGTTTGAGACGCTTATGAAACAAGATCTTGTTCAAAATGTCCAAAAGGCAGTTGGCGATTCCAGAGCTCAAGGAGAAAGTCTGGAGCTGGGTATAGAGAGCACAGAAATGGTTGTGGAGCCCATGGGAGCTGATGAGATTGATTGGTGAGAGGCCTCAAAAGAGAAGAGGGTCCAGGAAAGAGCCTTGGGGGCCCTGGGCTTGGCTCTGGGGAAACAAATACAAAAAAAGAAAACCATCCCTCTAGCTTATTTTTCTTTTCTTCCCTTAAAGAGCGAACAACTGAACAAAAAGCTAAAATCTTTAAGATAAAGTGTTTATGTATTCCTCACGTTATGGTCTGGTGCATTAACTGCCTCATTTAATGCTCTGAGGGAATAGGTGCATCCTATAGCAGGGCAGGATTTTCATTTCTTTTTGTCCATTTCATTGAATATTAAGGCTTTTTCCTTCACTCATATTTTCTTTTAAGATATTCTACTAATTTTGTAGCTAGGTGGTGCCGTGGGTAGCGTGGCAGGCCTGGAGTAGGGAAGACTCATCTTCCCAAGTTGAATTCCAGCCTCGAACATTTCCTAGCTTGGTGACCCTGGCCAAGTTGCTTCACCGTGTTTGCCTCAGTTTCCTCACCTGTCAAATGAGCTAGAGAAGGAAATGGCAAACTGTTCCTGAATCTCTGCCAAGAAAACCCCAAGTGGGATCATGAAAAGTCGGACATGACCAAAACGACTGAACGATAACAAATAATTTTGCTCCTTTTTCGCATCTAGTCCAACCCTGTTATTTTACAGATGAAGAAACTGAGGCCCAGAGAGGTCATAGCATCATAGGATCACAGCTCTGGAGAGGGTCCCCTAGTCCAACCACCCCATTTTACAGGTGAGGAAACTGAGGCCCAGGGTCACTACTGGTTTGGGATATCCTAATGGGCTGGATTACATGGCCTTAGAGGTCCCTTCCAGCTCAGAGCTATGATCTTTCCCAAGGCCTCAGTTTCCTCATCTGTGCAGTGAGGATGGACCAGATGACCTCTGAAGACATTTCCAGCTTGGAGATTCTGGGACTCCACTGCCATTCGGGGTGAGGGGAAGAAGGGAGGAAGAGAGGTTGGGGAGCTGAGAGGCTCTTCCACAGCCTTTCCCCCAAAGCTGACAATTTTAGTTTCAAAACTGAACCCACAGAGAGCTTTCTTGAATGGAATCCTGAAAGATACCCTCCAGAGGGAGAGACAGAAATAAGGCAGAATTATCTCAGAACTCTGGCAAGGTTTAGACCAACTTCCCTGCCTTTGGGCTGGTCCTGGCTGCTCTTGAGAAGTAGGGCTGACTTAGCCAGCTTAGCCTCAGGTGATCAGTCACACAGGGAACTCCTTGTTTCTATAAGTGGATGGTGGAGAGCCCCTAGACCTGGGAGTGGCACAGTATCAGGAGAGCCTCTTAAACCAAGACCGCCTATGCTAAGAGAACAGGACAGGGAAGCTCTGAAAGGCAGTACTACCTCCCTATAGCTATACAGACTTATCTGCCGTCTGCCTCAGTTTCCTCATCTGTAAAATAGCAACAACAGCACCAACACAACTGCCAGGGGTACTGGGTTGTCATGAGGGATAAAATGAAATGATATTTATAAAACGTTGTGAATCTGAAAATGCTACTTAAATGTGATTTTATTGGTGAGTCATTTCAGTTGTGTCTGACTCTTTGTGACCCCATTTGGGGTTTTCTTGGCAAATATACTGGCGTGGTTTGCCATTTCCTTCTCTGGCTCATTTTACAGATGAGGAAACTGAGGCAAACAAAGTGAAGTGATTTGCCCAGGGTCACACAGCTAATAAGTGTCTGAGGCTAGATTTGAACTCAGGAAGACATCAGGCCCAGTGCTCTAAATAAAGTCGATGTACAAACAAAAGGTATCCATTTGAAAAATGAGTCAGAGGATATAGGATTTGGGGGGATTATATCAATTGCATAAAGCAAGGTCACTCTGCCTTGTGATGTTTATAAGGTTAGTGGCAAAGACGTCACCTTAAACAAACTCATGAGTCCTGCATCCCTAGTAGAGGATGAAGAAGCAGAGAGGTTTTACGAAGATGCTCCCAAAGTCCTCCAAAGGAGGTTGGCTGACATGACTTCCGAGTAATGATGGGCACAGATGGGGACTTGGGGAAATCAGTACATTGGAAAATGAGGTTCAGGATGAAGAAATAACAATCACCGCTGGAAGGCGGTGTCACAGAGTGGACGGTGAATCATTCTGGTGAGTGTACTGAGGCTGGATTAGAGTAGGCAGACACCTGAGGCAAAGAGACCATCGCGGAGGAGACTGCAATGGTCCAGGTAAAAGAGGATATCGTTTAATCATTTTTCAGTTGTGTCTGACTCTTTGGAGTTTTCTTGGCAGAGACACTGGAGTGTTTTGCCATTTCCTTCTCCAGCTCATTTTACAGATGAGGAAACTGAGGCAAACAGGGTGAAGTGACTTGCCCAGGGTCACGTAGCTAGGAAGCGTCTGAGACCAGATTTGAATTCTGGTCTTGACTCCAGACCC